>NC_081843.1:109172821-109517082 GCF_963259705.1 Myotis daubentonii | reverse complement strand
GGCTGTACCTGGCAGGAGGCTGTACCTGACACAGGAGGCTGTACCTGACGCAGGAGGCTGTACCTGACCCAGGAGGCTGTACCTGACACAGGAGGGTGCACCTGACGCAGAAGGGGCACCTGCTGCTGAAGGAGCTGGCCTGGTTATCCCAACACACAGCCCGTACCCTTGAGGTGATGCAGGAAAGCCAGGCCTAATTCTGGATTTGGTTTTGATCTGTATGAGGGGGTGTAGAATAGGGTGTGGGATGTCCCAGGGCTCCGTGCTGGGTCCTCTCTTTTCTGTCTGCACTCCCTCTCTTGGCTCTATGTATGCCCTGAGGGCACCTGCATTTATACCCAGGCCAGGACCCCTCCCAGGAACTCCTAGCGTGTATCAGCTCACTCCTTGATGTCTATCTCCATCTCCATGTCGCAGTGGAGCCCCTGACACAGCCCACTGAGTCTCTTCTTCTGCTTCTCCATTCCTGTCATTCCATTGTCCCAGGGGCTCAGCGAATGCTGGCTCACGTTGTCACCGCCACGCCCTGCCAGCTCTGTCTTGCCATCCCTTTGGGGTTCCTACCACTGCCATCACCCTGGTCTCTGCCAGCGTGTTTTCCCGGACTGCTGCTGCGCCCCTCCCAGCCTCCCTGCCCCTGTGAGGTGGAGCATGAGGTGCCGCGTGGTGCCCTCTTTCCCAGAGTAGAAGCCTCAGTGTCAGAAATGTCTCTCTGGTTTCTCTCCTCTCTGCGGGCCCCAGCTTCCCCCCCTGCCCCTCCCCTCCTTGCTCACTCCCAGGCCTGGCTCCTCTGCCCTCCACACTGCCAAGCCCTCGCCTGCCCCAGGATCTTTGCACAGGTCGCTCCCTCACTTCTAGGCTTTTCCCTGTTGGTCAGGGGCCCATCAGCAAACAGCTGGGCCCTCTGAACTGAGAACTCGGGAGGATTTATGCACGAGGCGTGGAGGGGGCCGCGTGGGTTGTGCAGTCAGTCACCTGGGACTTGTAAGCAGCCCGCTCTGAGCCGGGGAGGGCTGTTTGTCCCACTGTGTGAGCCCCTGTGCTGCTGGGAAAACCATTCACAGGGCATTTCCCAAAGGGGGTTCCACGAGCATCGCTGGAGTGTTCCAGCTGCTGAGGCTCATTCTGCACATTTCGGTGAACTTTGTCGGTTTTACCAGGAGGTTTTCTGACAAAAGCTGGAGTGTGTGGTCCTTCTGTGAGAGATGCGGAGGCGGTGGCCATGCGGTGACACCAGGGAAGGAACAGCCACGTGGCTGGTGTGCGGGCAGTGGCTGCAGGTCACGGTTGCCACCTGCCCAGCATGCGTAAAACTGTGCATGTCACACGGATAGAAATAAAAACAGCAAAGCTGAGCGGTGCTGAGCTGCCCCCAGGCCCAACCTGCTGCTTGTGAGCCAGCGGGAGAGGCAGGCCTTCAGGCAACACAGTCCCGGTGGTTCCCGGGTTTTGCCGCCACACCCAGACCACGGAAATGCACCCTTCCTCAGTACTTACATGCTTCACTTGTGCTTTATGACAGCTTTTATTCTTTAATTTCTGCTTACCCTTAATGGGGAGGCGGCTTCTAACTTTGGGTTTTCCATTTCTCTACCCCTGTGACTTAATTTTGCAACATGTAAAATATCGGCTCTGCTAGACGCCGCCTTTTTGTAAACACGTTAAACAGGCCTTTCACGCGGAGGACATGGGGCTGTGTGCCTGTCACCTCCTGAATCCTCCGCCTGGAAATTCACGGATGAGACTTCCTTGCAGGGGTGGTGGGGGCGCCCGAGCCCTGGGTGATGCCACACACTTCTCCTTGGCATTTTCCTGGGCTTCCCTTTGGTTCTCAGCAGAAACTGCTTCTCCGACATGAGTCCTCGCCTCCCTGACCTTATATCCAGTTGCAATAGGAACCTATCTGAAGTTGTAAGTGCAGACTTTAGAGAGGTGTGGATGACCTGTTGGCCAAGTGCAAGTAGCAGAGAGCCATGCTTCAAAGAATGTGAGCAAAGGTTGTCGTCCGCAGACTTCCGTTTCCGTTGCAATTGGGCTCAGCTCACCTGTAGGCAGGTTTGGCTGCAGTAGAGTCATTTAATGTTGGGTTTACCCTCTTCCTGTCTCCACTGTCAATCCCATTTACCTGTAAATACTATTAAAAAATAACTTGAGCCCGGCCGGTGCCGCTCAGTGGTTGAGCGTTGTCGACCTATGAACCTGGGGGTCATGGTTCGATTCCTGGTCAGGGCACATGTCTGAGTTGTGGGCTCCGTCCCCAGTAGGGGGCGTGCAGGAGGCAGCTGATCAGTGATTCTCTCTCATCATGGATGTTTCTATCCCTCCCTCTCCCTTCCTCTCTGAAATCAATAAAATATATTTTAAAAAATAACTAGAGTGTGGGTAGTGAGAATTGATGGTCTGGTTCATTGACTCTCCAGGGTTGGCCGAAAGCCAGGTGGCCAGACAGAGGCAAATTTTGACCTTGCACTGTCCCAGTGCTTCTCTCTGCGATGAGTCAGATTTGAAGTAGAAAAGGGACAGCCGGTGCTTCCCCTAACACACTGCTGATTGAATTAAGAGCGCATTGGCCCCTCGGGGTCATCCAGGCCCGTTCTCGTGCCCCCGACTGTCCCGTGGTCAGGGGCCCTGGTGAATCAGGACACTGTGGCCAGTGGTTGAAACCCTCTCCGAAGGCAAGGAGAACGGGAACTTGTTTTGAACAGTGAAGCGCAGTCTCCGTTGGTGGAATGTGTTCACTCTTCCCAGGTGTGACTTTACTGAGGGAGACGGGGAAGAGGGACGATGAGTTCCTGAAAAGTAATTCACATTCAGCCCTGTTGAGACTGGACTTTGTTCTCTTTCTAATCAGTCGGTCTTTTATATTTAACTTCTGTTTCCTTGCTTTGCCCTTCTTTTTGTAAAAAAAATAGATTTTTATTGATTTCAGAGAGGAAGGGAGAGGGAGAGAGAGTTAGAAACATCAGTGATGAGAGAGAATCATTGATCGGCTGCCTCCTGCACGCCCCCTACTAGGGATAGAGCCCACAACCCGGGCATGCGCCCTTGACTGGAATCAAACCCGGGACCCTGCAGTCCGCAGGCCGACGCTCTACCCACTGAGCCAAACTGGCTAGGGCTTCTTTGCCCTTCTTTACCAACCCTTGGCTTGCTTTGAAGAAGTTGGTGGATAAGTTAGCGCCTGTCACGGAGCCTGAGTGACAGACGGCGTTGCTCTCGGTCTGGGCTCAGCTGGTGGTGGCTGGGTGTGGCGGGCCTCTGGCTGAGCTGGGCTGGACTGGCCCAGCTGGGGTGACTCAGCTCTGCTTCCTGGTTGCTCATTCTCCTCGTGGCTCCAGTGGGGTAGCCCCAAAATGTTCTTTTCGTGCCAAAGGTGGAAATGGAAAAGAGCAAGCAGAAATACATAGGTCTCTTTAGGCCTAGGCTCCAAAAGCACACCATCACTCGGCCTCATTCTGGCCAAAGCAAGTCACTGAGTGGGGACATGTGCCCTTCTTATTGAGTGGGAATCCAGAGTCACGTGACAATGGGCGTGGATAGAGGGAGGGAAGAAGAATGGCAACTTTAATGCCATCCTCTACCACAGTTGGCTCACAGAAACTCGCCCGAGCCAAAATTACATAAACTTTCCTTTCCTTGTGGTTTTTTTCAGGAAACCAGAACCTATGGCGCCCATGGCAGTCTTTCAGGCAACATTCCTTTTGGCATTGCTGCCTTTGAGTGCTTACCAGAGCGAAGGTAAGTGGAAAACACAGTCGAGAGAACAATCACATAGAGAAAAAAGGAGGTAATTGGCTGCCTTGGAGAAAAGTTGCACAATTCTTTTTTCTTTGGAAATTACATGGAATTGGTGAGTAACAACAGGTACCTTAGTCACAAGCCTCCTGATCTTGATGACTTAATCTTAGTAAGTCACCTTCAACCCTGACCTCCTGGCCATGGGGGCGTTTGCGAGTAGACCTAACCCTGCAGAACTTCATGGCTGATGCGTTGAAAATGGCCATCACCAGGGAGATCTTTCTGCACCTTGCTGCGGAGAGGCGGGGGAACTGCCCAGGGCTGGCCACTAAGTCAGAACACGCTGTGTGTCCCTCAGCCGCGTTCACTGAGAAGCTGTGAGCTGCAAGACAGCCCTGCTCGTGCTGAAATGCTCTGTGTGGATTTAAGAAAAGCATTTATTGCTTAGCTGCTTCCCCAGGGAGGGTATTTTGAAATACATTAACTTTATAAACCAAGTCAGTAAGAATTCAATTCTTCTAAAATGTTTATGGGTACTTCAGTTTGAAGGTGGATTCTTAGAGCTGAGAGCGTTTCCGTTGGTTTATAAAGTGTATGTTGCTTTCTCCTGTGTTTTACAAAGCTCTAACTGTTCTGTTCGTGTGTTTACTTTTCTCTGCACTCCCTCCTAAGACAGAGGAAGGCACATGCTCTCTGTAACTACCCAGACAGCTCCTGTCCGTGGATTCATGAAGAAGACATTTGCGAGAAACATCCATAGAACTTTGCAATTTTCCCTTAAAACTCCATGAAAAGATATTTGGAAATTTTTAGAAAAGGAGATTTTGTTCTGATAAGAGTTCAGTTTTCTGTCTGAAATTCTTTAGGTCTGGCTTGACTTCTTTCAGCTTCAGGGCACATGGGAAAATGCCACTTTCATGGCTTGTTAAAAATCATCGTTTGACTGTTGGTGCCTTCCCTAATCTGGAGCTGAACGGTAGGAAATAGGATTTTTTATCTGTAGTATGTCTACCCCTCCCCCACCTCAGGAATATCTCAGGGTGACCCAGCTGGCCACAGGGTCCCACCTCAGAGAACCCCAGGCGCCTAGCCAAGCCTTCAGCACCACACTTCCCCGGGGAATTCTCATTATCTGCCCCGAGGGCTATTTGCTGTGTGCCTTCTCCTCACAAAACCTCTGCTCTCTGTCCCCCTCAGCTCCTGTTGTTTAGACCAGACATGCGCCTGCCTGTTTCTCTCCCACCAGCCTTGTTTCTGCCTCCAGCTTTCTCAGCCGGGCATGCCTGCATTGCTAAGTAATCCTGTGTTCGTCCCCGCCTACACTACTTGGATTCCTTCCTCCATTTCTGCTGCATCCGACCAAGTACCTGCTAAGGCTCCCCACTCACGCTAGTGTCCTCCCACGGGACCACCCACCAGCCCAGGTGTGAGCCTCCGTTTCAGATGAAGAAGCTTCCCCTGGCCAGGGAGCAGGGCCAGGCCTCCCTGCGTTAGCCCCGGGCTCACGTCTCATCACCAGAGACCAGGATGGTAGCCTCTGCCTGGCTTTTCTCCCAGTCTCTTGTGTGTGTGTACGCACAGACAGAGATAAAGATGAAAATGTGCAGACTTCTTTACAGAAGTGAAATGATGCTGTCTATACTGGGGATATTTATACTTAAGTGTGTGTGTGTGTGTAGGTATGTATGCATATACATATATATGTATGTATTTAAGTGTGTGTATACATGCATATACATATATATGTATGTATTTAAGTGTGTGTATATATGCATATACATATATATGTATTTGAGTGTGTGTATATATGTATATATTGGAGTACATATACTTATGTTAAATATATACTTATTAAAGTACATAGAGTATAGAGTATATATTGTATATAGCATAAGTATGTATACTGGGGAAATATACTCTATACAGCAGTGGGCAAAAGTAGGCTTACAGTTCTTTGTATGGAAAAGTATATAATACAAGAATAAATAATAGAAAAATAAACTCTGTTTTATGTACTCATAGATGTAGGCTACTTTTGCCCACCCCTGTATACTTACGAGTATATGTACTTTAATATAGCATATCCTTATTAAGATGATTAATACAACACACAATGAGAGTTGTTACCTTTGAGGTTAAATGTTCTTCTAGAAATAACATTATGTTAAATGGCTGCATCGAGTCCCATCTTGTGAATGGACCATGGTTTATTTCCTTAAGTGGCGTCGGGGCCAGACAGAGAAACTGGATGGGAAGGTGGGAGGAGGGGCCGTGGCTGAACCAAGTCAGTCTGATTCCCAAGCCTGCCTCTCTGGCAATGTTCCAGGGCAGCGCTGGGGAAAGAGCGCTGGGCAGAGGGCCAAGGGCCTTGGGTTCTGGTCAGGTTGTGCGGTTTTGGGAAAGTCACTTCCTTTTTTGCTTTAACCTCAATTTCCTCATCTGAGAAACAATGGGATTGGACTTCATCTCTAAATCCCTTTAGCTCTCCGACTTGACCTTGGCCTTCCCCACTATTTCCCAAGGAAGTCCTAGATGGCCTTTGACCAAATTATTCTGACTGACGGATGTCTCTCCAGTATTTGAGTCACTCAACACTTGCTGATGCCTATGCCAGCCTAGGACTTCCCCTTCCGTCTTACACAGCATCCAGTAGTTTGCTAGAGTTTCCAGAAATAAAGCTGATACCAGTAGTTAGCTGGCTCATTCAGCAGGCAGTCACTGATGCCTGTGCTGGGACAGGGGTGGTATTGGTCTTGGTTTCACTGAGCTGAGTAAGCCTGGGTCTCACCCCTGTTTAGCTCGCAGTCTATGGGGAGACAAACACACAACAGACTTGTACAGCGCTCTGCGATCAGTGCTCAAACAAGGGCCTCGGGAAGCAGCCACGGGGAGCAGAGAAGGCCAGGCAGGACACATGGAGGTGTTAGTGAGGAATGCTTGTCAGGCACTTGAGACCTCGCGGAGATCCTGGATCTCTGTCATTTGAGATCAGCGTGCGTTATGGGCAAGACACTGTGCCAAGTGCTGGGGACAAGAGTCCATCCAAAGACGCATAAGCATCAACCTCTGTCCTTCAGGGAATTTGAATCTAGAGTGAGACCAACAACAACAAACAGGCAAAATGAAATAAGAGCTTGGAAAGATGGGGGATTTTGCATGCACCCCGCTTTCTCTGGTGCCATTGGCTCCACAAGGATTAAAAACATCCTAAAGTCAGACACCTTGAAAATCTCTCATTTCAAGAGTCAGTTGTGTCTCTCCAATAGGTTCGTTCCTCGAGCAAGGAACCTTGTCACGATTATTTTATGTCACACCAAATGCCTCATATGTTGCGGGTGCTGCTCTCATCCAGAAAGTTCAGTGAATTCTTGCCAGAGGTGTTTTAAGTTCTGTGCATTGAGATGGGCTGTTTCCCACTTTGTAGCTATATAATGAACAACAAAATACTGACTTTCAAAACGAGCTTTCATTTTTGACTTCCAGAAATATGAAATTGATAGCAACAAGTCCTGTTGTTCAGCCTTGCTGTGAATTTCCAAGCCAGTTATAGTGTCCAAAGAAGTGCCCTTTATTGTTCCATTGTTAGGTAAATCTGTGCAATTTGTTTAATTATTTATTGTTTGTATTATTTGTTTCACTGTTTATCAATAGATTAACTTGCTGTGTATCGCTGAGCAAATGGTTTCATTCATCTAAGTCTTCATTTCTTCATCTCCCGGTGATTTCTAAACTCCCAGCTTTTCAAGGTGTCTGACTTTAGGATGCTCACGTGAGCTGTGCCTTTCAAAGCGAAACACTGAGGATATTGAACAATACTGACCTGTGGCTATCCAGTCCTACTCCCATTGTCATTTCGTGTCTCGCTTTGGTCTTTCAGTCTCGTCCGAACCTTTATCGCTGAATGTGTCCATCAGTTCCGCACAGCAGCGTTTGCATCTAAAATGGAGTGTCCACAACCTGACTCATCCGGAATTGAAAATGGCTTTTCAGATCGAGATCAGTAGAATTAAAAAATCCAATGTCATCTGGGTGGTAAGTTTTGGTTTTTTTTGACTCTATATTTTAAAAATCCTTTCCTGGTGCCACCAATTTTCTTTTATAACATACAGAAGATCCCAGTATGGAAACACGTTAGCAATGCAAAACAGTGTTCCTAAACAGTCGCATTTCTGTGTTTTTAGTGAAGAGGATCGGGGACAAAGTAATGTGATAGTTTGGTTGGGCAGGTTGGATGGGACGCATGAACAGCTCATTTCTCTGGTCCCGCGGGGCCCCTCAGAAGGCTGTTGGGTCGGTCCCAGTGAGTACCGACTCCCCGTCTATGACCATCAACCAGCTTAGTCCTCTTCCTTCTTTCTTCCCGTTCCACCAGAGACTTTGTCAACAAGATGTAATTCTGGCAACATTTTCTTGCCAGCGTGGCTTCCAGTCAGTCTTTGCTTGCACTGTGCTGACATGACAGCAAGGAAGAAAGAGTCTGGCACCTTCGTGTTTTGGCCGGAAAGCACTTCTTCATGGTGGCCTTGGTCCATCACCGGTGGCTTTTCCTGTAACAAATTAAGTGAGGAAAACCCTGATGCCACACTTTCGCTTTTGAATTACTTGCTTGGATTTTTGCTCGTCTTGATTCCTATCATGGCCGTGTCCGTTTTGCCTGATGCTTCCTCGTCTCATGCAGCGGGCACCTGGCTGGTTCCTTTCAATGGTCATGGATGGTCTGGGGCACCTTAATACTCTGCCGGCGCATCCATTCACGCACTCTCCTGGGATGGAGGAGGGCGGCGCATGTTTTCTCGTTGGAGGGGTGTGGAGGAGCTGCCTGCAAAGAAGGCAGACACGGGTCGTGTTGTTACTGGGACCTCCCTTTACTCAGTGCAGGGCCACTCCTCTCGGGCCGTGGAGGCCGGAGTCCAGGAGTCCCGATGGCTAGCTCCTTCAGGAAAGCAGGAAGGCCACTCATTTTAAAGCCTCCAGTGACTTTCCTCATTCATTGTTGCATCTGAGGTCTGAGTGAAATATAGTTCTGACTCTGTCGACGTAGACTGGACAGCAGGTATATAACTCTACCCCCAGTGAGAGCTGTTTAGTGTTCTGATTATAACACTAGCCATGTCTACGGAGAGCTATTCACCTCCCAACATCAGCACATCTTCCCACCCTCCCACCTCATACTAACCAGTTCATGAAAACAGCCCAAACACAATTCATCACATTAAAAAAAAAAAAAATCACAGGATTGATGCATTCAAGGAAAGTTTTCTCTCCTCTTTCCAAGGCTGTAAACACCACCAAGCATGGTGTGGTAAGACGGAGCCCACGCGTGGTGTTGGGGAGAAGCCAAGCCACTGCCTGCTGATGAGGTACTCAGCACGTGGCCTTAAACCAGCGGTTCTCAACCTGTGAGTCGTGACCCCTTTGGCGGTCGAACGACCCTTTCACAGGGGTCGCCTAAGACCATCCTGCATATCAGATATTTACATGACGATTCATAACAGTAGCAACATGACAGTTATGAAGTAGCAACGAAAATAATGTTATGGTTGGGTCACAACATGTGAAACTGTATTAAAGGGCCAGAAGGTTGAGAACCACTGCCTTAGACCATGAGCCCAGGTCCGGGCGCTGTTCAAGGCGAGGGTCTGACAAGCTCACGACAAGGGTGTCCTGCCCGAGGGAGGGTCGCTGACCAGTGCTGTGAGGCTGGGGTGCGGCCTGACTTCCAGCAACGGGGAAGAAGGGCTGTTTGAGCCAAAAAATGTCTTCATCCCGAGGTCAGTGAAAAGATGGAGTGGCAGGATCTGACTGGAAGTGTTTAAAAAGCCTCCTCTGCGTGTGCTGTGGAGAGCAGGGTGGGGAACAGGAGGAGCCACGTGTGACCAGCAGCAGGCTGTGGGGTCGGTCCAGAGGAGAGGCGCCTGGGGGTGGGGGCAGTGGAGGTAGAGGGTCCAAATATGAGAGAGATGCAGGAGGGGAGACCCAGTTTGTGGCTTGTTGATATTATAGAAAGGTCACCATGATGGGTACAGTTCCTTTTCTTTGTACATTGAACAATATTGAAGCAAAATGTACTTGAACTTAAATAGTGATTAATGGTCAGGTCCACTAAACTGGTACTTAACAACATTGTTTTATAATCTAGAAATGAAGGGATGCCACACACTGAATAAAATACAAACGACGTACACGTCGGAGTTTTGCATCGATCAGGGGCGCGGTGAGGTGCGCCCAGGTGACTGAGGTGTGGAGGGCGGGGCTCCGGGGGAGGGAAGGCTTTGACATTTGCCAACTCCAGGCTGTGCGACGTGCGTGCGCATCGCCCACCCCCTCACTGCGGGGGTTGCCATTGGCCCTTAGCGCCCTGGATGCTGACTCAGTTTCCCCAGCGAGCGCCAGTGGTTTGTTGCCTCCGTCTCCCAGCTGTGCGGCCAGAATGCAGGTGTCTGGAGGGCCCACTGCATGGGTGCCTGGAGCTGTGGGGTGTGAAGATTGCCCCACGGTCCCTCTCTCTTGGGGCCATGAGTCAGGAGCACAGCCACAGGTGGAATGCCAGCAGCTGCACACGGTGCGCTGGGCGGCTTCAGGAGAGCAGGCGGGGAGGGAGTCAGAGGAAAGAGCATGGAAGGCTTCCTGAAGGAGAGGGGGGCTGCTTCCAGGGCAGAGGGAGCATGGGGGTGCTGAGCCCACACGGAGGTGGGAAAACAGTGAGTTATTGCAGAATGGGGGTGGGCCGCGGTGTCCCGAGAAGATTCCTGCAGGGAGAGGGGGGTCAGAGTAGATTGTAGGCAGCCTGGAATGACGGGTGAGATGTAGAGGAGCTATGGAAGCCTAGAGAATCCTATCTAATAAAGAGGGAATATGCTAATTGAGCCTCACATGATCACAAAGATGGCAGCGCCCACAGTCAATAAGGAGGGAATATGCTAATTGACGGCCCTGCCCTCAAAGATGGCGGAGTCCACAGCCAATAAGGAGGGAATATGCTAATTGACTGTCACGCCCTCAAAGATGGAAGGTGCTGCTCTGTGTGCCTGCCTTCAGAGACCCCCAGCACCCTCAGCCCCGCAGCCGCCCAGGACCGCCCGAGGTTCAGGTAACCAGGGCCAGCCCGAGGTGCAGGCAAGCCTCAGATTGTGGCTGCCCAGCTGCCCAGGGCCACCCGAGGCTTAGGTAACCAGGGCCGGCTGAGGCTTGCGCTGCCGGCAGTGGCAGCAACCGAAGTGTGATGGGGCGTTGCCTTCCCCTGATCGCCAGGTCGCCTCCTGCCCCTGAGGGTTCCTGGACTGTGAGAGAGGGCAGGCCAGGCTGAGGGACCCCCTCCAGTGCATGAATTTTCATGCACCGGGCCTCTAGTTAGAGAATAAAGTCCCAGTGTCTTAGGAAGCTGAAGACTAAAGTTGTATAGGATGACCAAACTGCAGTTCTGCGTGGACGAGCTTCCCAGGGAACAGTATGAGCCGGTCCTGGGTGGTTGACATCTCTGGGAACTAAGATTCTGACAGATGGAGCTTGAGGGAAGGGATATGGTCCCTGTGGCCACCATCTCTGAGAAGAGAAGAGACAAAAAAACTAAGGGAGACATGGGGAGCCATCTGTTGACCTCTGGGAGACCTTTGAACTCCCGGCACCATGAGAATTGCTTTCTCTACCAAGACTTGTCTGACCTGATCAGGCCCTGGCTAAAAATGAACATAACACCATACCCATCGATCTTGCTTACTTTTGAAAGCAGGACTCAAGTAATTCTCTACCAGCTGGCAAGACTTTTCTTAGCAGGTCCTGTGTGACCAGCACTGTGAGCACCTTCATCTCTGGTCTCTTCCCCTAAGAATGAGTTGCTTCCATTTCCTTTCACTTGCTCCACTCGGACCCCCTGGAATTGGAGGCCCAGAGTGGTGGGAGCCGAGTCTTTGAGAAGCAAGAGGCTCTGGCCGGTTCCTCGCTGAGTCGTCGGAGCACGGGGAGCTGGCTGGGAAGGATGGCTCGTCCTGGCCCATGCTATGGAGTTGCAGGGACAGCATGGCTGTGTTCCCAACGGTTTCTCTTGACTTCCAGGAGAACTATAGCACCACTGTGCAGCAGAACCAGACCCTGCACTGGACATGGGAATCCGAGCTGCCTCTGGAATGTGCGATGCACTTTGTAAGGATACGGGGGAAGGAGGATGACGCCTGGGCCCCCCAGCAGAGGGTCTGGAGCAGCTGGAGCTCATGGGTGAAAGTGGATGGTAAGAAGCAAGGGGATGCCCTAGCTGGTTTGGCTCAGTGGATAGAGCATCGGCCTGCAGACTGAAAAGTCCCAGGTTCGATTCCGGCCAAGGGCACATGCCTGGGTTGTGGGCTTGATCTCCAATAGGGGGCGTGCAGGAGGCAGCCGATCAATGATTCTCTCTCATCATTGATGTTTCTATCTCTCTCTCCTTTCCTCTCTGAAATAAATAAAAATAAATGTTTAAGAAAAAAGAAAGAAGCAAGGTGATGAAAGAGTGAAAGGGTTTAATATAATATTTGGGGATCAATAGTCCTCTTTGTGGTACTCGCAGGACACCAGTCATTTCCTTTGGCTCTCATTGGAACTAACAAGCTTATTTCCCATTGGAATGAACAAGCGTGGGTGGGAAACTAGGCCCCAGGAGAGAGATGTCTGAGATTTGGCCTCTGAATCTATTCATTGAAATAATTATGCAAATCCAGACCATTTTTATTTCATTTCCAAATGTGTAGGGAAGACTAAGGAAGCCAAGCAGGACACGAGCTGTACATGTTTGTATTAGAATGACACACACAGTGTGTGTGCAGCTCTGCCACTGTGTCCTTAGAGCAGTCACAGGCAACATGGAAATGAATGACAGTGATTGTTTTCCAATAAAACTTTATTTAAAAAACAGATGGGGGACTGGCGTTGACCCCTCAGTTAGTTTGCCAGTATCCCTAATGTGGAGAGAAGGGAGGGACATATGGAAAAATGAAAGCAATTCTTTGAGTAATGAGACTATAGATAAATACACTTTAAGTATCACTTAATTTTGATAATTTAATTTTGTTATAATTAAAATTTACAGTGGGTATGCCACCATTTCTTATGGTTCAGCTATGCAATATCATTTGGTTCTCTCAACTATATATCTTGCTAAGTTATCTGGAATTCCAACCAACGGAACCATTTCTTCATTAAGTGCTGATTCCAGTTTATGATCTCAAATGGATAACACATTAACCCATGAGTTGCCTAGGGATTAGTTTAATACTAAATAATAGAATTAAATCTACATTCTTGTCACTGTTTTAAGCACTATACATACTGAGTCCTCACATCTGCACATCTGCCTGCTTCACAGATGAGGAGACTGAGTCACAAATAGGTTATAAAAACCCCAGGCAAGGTCATCAATCCATAAAGGGGTGTGGCCATAATTCCAACCCAGACCACCAAGGTCCAGAAACCATTGCATCCTACTGCTGGAGGGATACGCTCATAGACGAAAACAACGGTTAACAACACAGTAATGAGAATGAACTTCATAAACAACATATCTATTTTGATAAAAAATACACTATACTTCTCCAAACTATCATCTCCAAACTAACTCAAGAATAAAGGGGAAACCTGATTATTCCTAACCCTCCATGCACTGGTTCCCAACCATGGTCACATGTTAGAATCACCTGAGGACCTTAAAGAACACCCCACGCCAGGCACTCTGCATGGGTGGCATGAACGATGGCAACTGGGGTGCCTCGCAGGCCAGCAGCGGGACTGTGGTGGGCTTGGGAGTGGGGACTGAAGGAATGTGAGCAGTGGTAAGCGCAGGCGGCTCTCCAGGGAGGCCAGCTGTGAGGGGCAGGTGGAGATGGGGCCGAGGCCTGCCTGGGAGCACGATGCTGCTGCTTAAAATGGGAGAGACGGCGATCTTACATGCAGGTGGGCCCTACAGGGAGAGGCTGATGCACAAGGAGATGGCTGAGTGGCTGGCATTTGTGAGGAGGCAGGAGGGACAGTACAGGTTAGAGATTGTGCAGGATGCGGCTGTGGAGCTGGCCAGACCTCGCGTGTGTGACTGTGGCTTTGCCACTCAGTGAACTTGGGCTCAGTCCTGCCTGACCTATGGTTGTGGAGGGGGAAGATGACCTGAGATAATGGACATATCACTCAAGACAGGGCCTCCCATGTGGCTGGGGTCCACGGAGCAGGCCATGGTCACCCCCCCACTAGCAATGACTCAGCCGTCCTCAGAGGCCACATGAAGGGGTCTGGACAACAGCCGTGTGTTGGCGTGACACTGGGAGCTGGCACACAGGACTGTGTTTTGTGCACCCATGTTCATGGGTTTGCTGCGGAGAGCGAGGCCCCTATTTTCTCCAGAAGAGAAGCAGCTAAAGTTGCGTGTAGAGAGTGAGATGGGAGGGGCTGTTTGGATTCTGAGTCTCTTTCTCACCGAGATGTCTTCTCCTCTCTTGCAGCTCAGAGTTTGCTTGGACAAGGCCCGCCGCATATTTTCCCTATAGATAAGCTGGTGGAGGAGGGATCCAATGTCACCATCTGTTACATTTCTAGGCACAATGAGAGTAAGGTATCCTGTCTCTTGAATGGCCAACGGATCCCCAAAGAGCAGCTGGACACACACGTGTCTGTGTTCACCTTGACGAACGTTTCCTTCATTAGTACCTGGGGGTCGAACCTCTACTGTGAGAATGACCCAGACATCAAAACCGGCGCCGAGCCGGGCACGGTTCTCTTTGTCTCCAGTAAGCATGCGCCTCCTCCCTGCCCTCTTCCCGCTTCCTAAGGAACTGAGGGGCCCCTTCTCCAGAACACAGTTCACATTTCCACTCATGGTCGTTTCCTCTGACCTCCCAAGTCTTCCAGGAGGGACTCGGGGAAGGAAACCCTGGAGCAATCCCAGCAGGATTTCCTGTCGATGCCTGGTCCCTGCTGGCAATTTGATGCCTAGAAACCACGAGTATTAAGGGGAGAAAGCTCAGGGCATGACCTGGAAATGTCCCGCGTTGCCTTCACCCAGAGGGGCAGCTGGGGTTGGGGTCCAGGCACCTGGGCTGACTCTCTCCCAGGCTGGGCCTGCCAGGTAGACACATTTCTTAGCCTCTCTGAGCTGGTGTCTGCCCCTGGGGAAGGGGGACGATGACCGCTGTTGTGAGGATTAGTGAAGGTGGACGGGGCTCACCCTGCGCTACTAGCTGCACACAGTAGGGACTCAGCACACGAGGCCATCACTTCCATCACCCCCGTGGGTGGCCGCGGTGGGGAGGGAGCACTGGGGTTTTCTGTAGCTCTGTGTGCACCCGTCCTGTCCCGGGGCTCCTCTGTTCTGTCTTGAGACGGCCCTTCCCTGCACATCAGGGCAAGATCTGCGACTGTGCCCTCGCTGCTTCCCTGACGAAGGGCCTCCCCGGGCTCCTGGGCACTTGGTTTGTGCTCCTTGGCCTGGCCTCTTCGGTCGGCACCATTCTGGTGCTCCCAGCTCCGCGCTGCTGAGGGTAGCAGGTTCCCCAAATCTGACCAACTTCCTGGCAGCCCATGCGTAACCCCCAGGCTCTCTGTCGGCCACAGCTTCAGAAATGCAGCCCCAGGCAACTCTGACTTGGTTCTTTCATTCTTTCACTCGCTCTGTTGCCGAGCAACACTCAGAGCGCCTACCAGCAGGCACTGGGCATACAAGGTCCAGCAAACACACCCGGGGCTGAGCAAGCAGCACGCCGGCCACCATGATGCGCAAAAAAGCACTGGGCAGGGGGGTGGGGTGGGGGCGGGGGGGAGACGGGCCAACATGCGTGCATATGGGACACATCCATGCAAGGGACCCTTTCGCTGTCAGACCCCAAGCAGAGATGTGCACTGTGTTGGCCTTTGATTTCACGAGGCCTTTCGTCTGTCTTTCCTTCCGGTGGACAGAAGTACTTGAGGAGCCCAAGGGCTTTTCTTGTGAGACTCGGGACTTTGGGACTTTGAACTGCACTTGGGATCCTGGGAGCGACACTGACGTGTGGATATACCACTCCCAACGCTACGCTTTATTTGAATCGTAAGTGAACGCGTTACATTCTTGACAGGCTCGTCCTCGTTTGAGTCCTGGTGACAACACAACAAAGGCCACGTTTAGATGTTGTGAAAATTTGAACAGATATTTTAAAACCTCCCTGACAGTCCTAGGAGCTCTTAGCTGGACGCAGTACACAGCGCATCCAACCCGAGTTTCATCAAAGGAAAGTGTAGCATCAAAACGACAAGACAGACCATGAATGGTTGGTTCATCTTGACGTGAAGATACTTCCATCTTTTTAAATTAGAGTTCCAGCTGCGCCTACCTCATTTCCAACTTACTAAGAATATCCAAAGGAAATGAAGGAGAGGTCTTCCCCAACTGCGAGGGGGAGTCGGTGACTCACCGTCCCACATTTCACCACAGAAATCAAACTTGCTGAAACAGTATTTTCGTCATCAGCGTTGGTTGATGATGGATGGATGAGCTCATGTGGAACATGGTTTAAAGCCACTGAGCACCCCCGAGGGAGACCGGGATGCACTTCCTCATTGACCAGAGCGTAACCCCTGAAATTGTGTTTTTGTTTTTAAGATTTTCCGGGAAAAAGAAATCCTGTCAACAAAAAAACTGGTGTACTTGGCAAGTAGCTCAAGACTCACAAATGTATAACTTCACACTCATAGCTGAAAACTACTTCAGGAAGAGGAGTGTCAATCTTCTCTTCAACCTGGCGCACCGAGGTGAGGCTAGAGCTGCCGTGGCCGTGTCTTTGTTTGGTACACGAGAGGGGGGTGGGGGAGGTGCGGGGCGGTGAATGCGCTGCCGGTCTTTGCCCAATTCACATCCTAAGCCAAAGTTACCATTTATAGCTCTCTTCGTGGATGCATGTGTGGCCCACGGTCCCGTTACTGGTCGGTTCTGATAATGTAATAAGCACCCACGAGCTTACCGCTCAACCTCACAACGAGGGCGGTGACAATGCCTGACTTCATGTCAGTTCCGTAATTCTCATTCCGGTTTCCTATTTTGGTTAGACTCTGGGTTCTGTGACGTCCTCCCCATGGGCTGCTGCTTCAAGTTCAGGCGCCCCTCCTCCACCTGCCCGATTTATTTAACTTTAGGGGTCCTCGGGTAGTTTCTTTTTGTATTTCGTTCAGAATTTCTAATGTAATCAGTGAGAGAGAAGGGTGGCAGTTGGCTTACTCCATCCTGGCTGGAAGTCTGGTTTTGTTTGCCATTTTCTCAAAAATAAACAAAACTACTTACTGAATAAATAAAGGAGGAAACGAACCACTTATTTACCAAAGTCTTTTGGATCTGTGCTTGAACTCTTTTTACTTTGTGTCCTTATTCTCCCCCCACCCTTTTTTTTTTTTTTTTTTTTTTTTTTTGGCAGTTCACCCAATGACTCCCTTTAATGTGTTATTTGAAAGTGTAAGCACCACCAATGCCACCATGACCTGGAAGGTCCATTCCCTGGGGAATTTTTCCACGTTTTTGTGCCAGGTTGAACTCCATGGTGAAGGAAGAGCGATACAAGTAAGGACACTGCTTACTACTCTATTTTCAGAAGCTCCTTGATGCCCAGATCAGAGGGCCAGAGGAGCAAAATCTCTCTGCACTCTCATTTCTCTGTGGGTTCCAATGGTGTGGGTTTTCAGGGTTGAAAAAGGTCCATGAAATTCACTGTAGACTTTCAGACGGGGTCCGTAGAGATTTTTCTTCCCGAAGAACTAGTCTTACCCCAGCTCAGGCTGTGCCGTGCTGGGATTGGGCTTTGTAGTGGGGAGCGCTCACCGATCTTCTTTTTCATCAAGCAGCACAATGCTTCCAGCCAGGTGGACGGTCAGTACTTCTTCAGCGGCCTGGCCCCCGCCACAGAGTATGCGGCCCGAGTGCGCTGTGCTGCCAAGCACTTCTGGAAATGGAGTGAATGGGCTGGCCAGAACTTCAGCACACTCCAAGCTGGTATGCTCCAATCCCTGGCATTTCACGCAGGGATCTAGACTGACTGATGGGAGGTGGTTGTCTTCTCTGGGAGCTCTTGTTTGTACCAAAAACTAAGGGGGAAATACTACAAAAGAGGCTGGGTGCTATCTTTAAAAAGAAAAAGAAGCCGGCCCTCGCTGGTTTGGTTCAGTGGGTAGAGTGTCGGCCTGTAGACTGGAGGGTCCCAGGTTCGATTCTGGTCAAGGGCACATGCCCGGGTTGCGGGCTTAATCCCCAGTGGGGCCCATGTAGGAGGCAGCCGATCAATGATTCTCTCTCATCATTGATGTTTCTATCTCTCTTTCCCTCTCCCATCCTCTCTGAAGTCAATAAAAATATATTTTTTTAAAAAGAAAAAAGATAAAGAAGCTGAATTAAATGGCTAATGAGATATGAGTGGGAAGACATCCACTTGGAACATTTGCCACTGGTGTTATTTCTATTCTCTATTTTCTCTCTGATCTTTGTTTTCGCCAAAGTGGTTTCTAAGCTCCTGGCATTGCCGGATTCCCACTGGACTTGGGGCTGTGTTAATTAGTAAGGACTTTTAACTCCGGACCAGCAAACATAGCGTCCATGCCAAGGAAAGCATTGGTCTCATGCCAAATAACTCTAGGCCAACTTTGGAAATATAATGATATTTGGAAACTTGATTGTGATTGATAAGTCATTGGTTCAGCAACAGCAAACTGTGAGCCCCCTCTGTCATGCCCTCAGGGGCTGTTTCCTCAATATTCCAGATCAGAGAGTTTTTCTCCAAACGACTATGTGTTAGAGCTCCAATAGGCCTCAGCAGACTAGATGGCCCAGCCCTACTTCAAGATAATAAAGTACTACCATTGCCCAGTTTACTGATGAAGCAACTTGGGCCCATAGTGTGAAGAGACTTGCCTAGTTTGCAAAGTTAATGAATGGATGAGAAGTAATAGTAATAATAATCCTATATAATAAAAGGCAAATTGTCCCCTTGGGAGTTCGACTCACCAGGGGTTCGACCGCTGGCTATGACATACGCTGACCACCAGGGGGCGGTGCAGAACGAAGGCAGGCCCCGGCAGGCAGCTGGGGGAAGGAAGGCCCCGAATGGCCCTGATTGTTGACCTGTGCACAAATTTCATGCACTGGGCCTCTAGTAATAACAATAATAATAATAATAATAATAATGGCTGACATTTATGGAGTATGTAGTAGGTGCCAGACACAGCTCAAAGTGCTATCAATGTGTTTCTCTTGTAACCCTCACAACATGCACTCGGCACTATTGCTATCCTTACCTTATAGATGCGGAGACACTGAGGCTCAGAGGATAATGAACTGGCCTGGCCAGTGACTGGGCTGTGGCTGCACCTCACAGCCAGGCAGGCTAACCGCAGAGCCCACCCTCACCCGGAGCTGTATTCCGCAAGTTCTGTCTCCTGCTGTTGTTACTGCAACCTTGAGACCTGCTATTTTAGGGCCAGAGGAAGGACTGCATGTATTTATTTTAGTCCATCTTATTGTTTGTGTTTGTAGGCAGGCAGCTCTTTCTGTATCACCTGAGGAGGCTCATTTTATTTTATTTTATTTATTTATTTTTTATATTTTTATTGATTTTTTACAGAGAGGAAGGGAGAGAGATAGTTAGAAACATCGATGAGAGAGAAACATTGATCAGCTGCCTCCTGCACATCTCCTACTGGGGATGTGCCCGCAACCCAGGTACATGCCCTTGACCGGAATCGAACCTGGGACCTTTCAGTCCGCAGGCCAACGCTCTATCCACTGAGCCAAACCGGTTTCAGCAAGGAGGCTCATTTTAAAGCAGCGACTCTAATTGAGGTGGGTGGGGATGGCACTGCCTGTGTCAGAATTTACGCACGGGGTTGGTCACTGGTCATGCTCAGCAGGCCTCCGCATCGTGTCTGGGGTTCCTGCCCAGCCTGCCCATCCTCACACTCCCCAGGACCCCAATCATTTTTCCTAGCTTTGTGGATTCCTCAAGGTTCCCCCGCTGCAGAAAGCCCTGAGAATAATATGGCATATTCCTCAGTTGTATTTTATTAAAGAATGTGTACTTGAGTAAGGTTGCTTTTTATGCTTGGTTTTTGCAAATTTATTCCAACATTATAATTAAACTTAAGTGCTAAAGGAAAATGGCAAAAGGATAGAGATTTTAGTAAACTGTTTCTTTTAGATTATAGTCTAATAAACCTGAAAACACTTAGCTTTTGATGATGACGAGAAATTAGACGAACCTACTGATGGTGAATTCATACGTTGTTTTTTAACCTCTGAGAGCACTTTGGTGAATGCTGGAAAGCTTGAGCTGTGTGCATTATAATCACACTTCAGTGTAATCACAGATGACACTGGGGTGGAAATTATGTTGACATATATGTGAAGCACTATTGACTGTGCCACCGTGGTCTCTTCTTAAAACACCAACTTATGAACCAGCTAAGATTTTGCATTGACCTTGGGGCCCCCTATTGGGCCCGAGTATTTCAGTAAGATTTTGATTTAATGTTGGCTTCTCCAGCGGCTCCTTTAGCAAATTGAAATCTGCTTCAGTAGAGCCCAGCCGGTGTGGGAATTTACCTCAATAAGCCCCTAGAATTGGTCTAAAAAACGGACAAAATGATTCCAAAATTCTTTGGTGGCTTCCAGAAGCTGAGGCTTGGTGTTCATAAAGGGCTTCCAGGGTGGCGTCCTATTCAGATACAGCAGACCTTTGGTTAAGCACCTACTCTGTGCGCCTAGTGAAGCATGAACAGGGTGGCGTCCTATTCAGATACAGCAGACCTTTGGTTAAGCACCTACTCTGTGCGCCTACTGAAGCATGAACAGGGTGGCGTCCTATTCAGATACAGCAGACCTTTTGTTAAGCACCTACTCTGTGCGCCTAGTGAAGCATGAACAGGGTGGCCACGGATAATGGGCAGAAGCGTCACAGAGAGTGAGAGAGCCTCACGGAGAGCCGCCGTCACGGGAAGCTGGAATGTGCGGCTCTGCATTCACATGGTGACCCAGGACCTTTCCTTGGTTCGTTTCAGCTCCCTCCAAGGCTCCTGATGTCTGGAGAAGCGTGAGGTCCACGCTGGGATCTTGTAACGTCACTTTATTCTGGAAGGTGAGACGCACCGATTCAGAAGGCCAGCTTTCTGTGGCCGTGTCCTTCACCGGAAACAAAGCGGACTTGGCTGCAGTCTTCCAACGTAGGGAACTTAGGGAGGGTCCTTACCGTGAATGCGGCAGGCATCGCCCAGCGGGGGACCCCACGCCACACCCACGTGGCTAATGCTTGCACGGTTCTGTCCTTGACCTTGACCGCCCACTGCACAGATGACCTTTCTCATTGTCAGAACCTGCCTCTCTGTAGCTTCTACTCTGGGCCCCCTCCAACTTGTGCAGCCCCAGGACACGAGTGTTATCAGACTTTGAATGCCAGGTCCTTGAGTCTCAATGTGGGAGAAATGAGCACTGACCTCAGTGCAAGATCAAGCAGATAGTTTATGGAAAGGGCTGTGTGCAAGGGAGTGAACCAGGAAAGAGGAGTCGAGCTCCCCAGGAAGCTTATGGAGGGCCCTTGGGGGGTGGGGGGGCTTGGGAGTGAGGATGAGGTCCATTGTCCCGAGGTGCTCATCTGGTGGAGGCCGAGCCTGGGAGTCACAAGATGTTTTCCCTGGTCAGTGGCCCGCCCAGAGGGCCTGTACAATGATGCTTGTGCAAGCGTTCCCATTACCATTTAATTGGCCAAACAACATGCTGTTAAGAAAGGAGGTGATTGAGTGCATTCTTCCCTCTAAGGATGTGGTTAGGTAATTTCAACGACGGAATTTCATTGAAAGCAGGGAGTCGCGGTCAGGCCTCTGAGGTGGGGTTCTTTGGGCCAAGCTCAAGTCCAGCGTGACCCCACAAGTGTAACTGGAGAAGCACGTTTATCGCCATACTTCAAAGTTACGGTTATTTGAGTAGTCACAGCATGTCTTTAAATTTATGAGTCAAGCTAAAACACTAATATAACCTCTAGGGTGCCTTTGACCTTGACGAATACGCCCATGGCCACCCAGAAGGCCAGGTTTGTGTTCGGAGCTCTCAGGTCCCCAGCGGTTGATACCAACGCTTGGCTGCCCTGAGAGCGCTGGCCCCAGCCACACCCACCCGCTTTCTTCCCATCTCCCCTCTGGCCCCTCCGCCACAAGCCCTGTGTGCACGCGTGTGGACATGCCACTCCGTATGTCCATGTTCTGTCCACCCTGTCTCAGGTCTAGGGGGCACCATCGGTCCTTGGGAAGGTAGGTCTGAGGGACAGGCCCTGGGAGTGGGCTTGGGACTAGGTGAGTAGGGGATTCTCTGCAACTGGGGAATTTTCTAGGAGGGACCGTGGGCCCTGGGGAAGGGGGTGCACAGTTGCGGGGAGGACAGGAGTTGGGCCCTCTGCCGGGGCTCATGGATGGTTTCTCGCCTCAGTACCCATTCAGTCTCCCTTAAGTCCCGGCTAGAGAGCCCCCTGTTCTCTGGATTCCTGCCTCGCTCCCTCTTCTGTGGCCACGTTAGGAGGAGCTCAGCCCTCGGGGGCCTGCTCTCTGCTCAGCTTTAGAGAAGACAGCCTGGTGAAAGGCTGGGCTAGGGGGCTGTTTCCTCTATTAAGTTGTGGTAATTTGTTGGTGGGTGCACATGTGTGTGTAGGCATTTGAGGGACAGAAAAGATTAGAAAGTAAGTGTGCAAACTCCTTCCAGCGGGAAGCCCATTTTGAAATGATTATCAATGTTTTTCAGCCACTGTCCAAATCGCAGGCCCATGGGGAGGTTCTGTTCTACAGTGTAGCTACAAAAAAACAGGACAGACTGTCCAGCTCAAAGCTCTTCTCCGTCCCTGCTCCGGCCAACGGCACAGAACTAAGCCTTGACGGGTGCTCGCACCAAATCCGCGTCACCGCCAGCAACGGTGCGGGCGCGTCTCCCGCGTCTGTGATGGTCGTCACTGGGGACCCCGGGAACCGTGAGTTGTGTTTTGTCTCATTTTATTCTCTGGGAGGACGTTGGTGATGTTACAGGTAGAGCAGGGTGAGTCGGAAAGACAGTAACTCGGGGCGACAGACGTCCAGCGACCACAGTGTTCGCGGTTCCCCTTTGGACCAGGCGTGTCCGCGGCTCCCCAGGGCAGTCCTCCTCGTGTGGGGAGAAAGACTCCAGCCATCGCTTGGGCCATTTCTGCCCTGGCGACTCTTCAACAAACGGGAAATTATCTCAAATTTACTCCAATAAATGCACCACCAACGAACAGCCCTGACGGAGAGTGGGGATGGTGTAAATGTGGCTGCGGCTCATGAAGGATGAGTTGCAGGTGTGATATTGTAAGCTCTGTTGTCAGTCCTTGCCGCCTGTAAAGAGCCCATGAACATTCCAGAGACCATAAGAACCAGTATCGTATCTCCAGAGGGGCTTTGCCAAAGCTGTAGAGTGAACGTGGGGACTGGCTACCCCCCCCCCCCCCCCCGTGAAAGGAGCAACAAGGTGGGAAAGACACTGATTGCCTCCTCGGGCGAGCTGGGCATGGGGGTCGGCGCACTAACCCCACGGGAACACGCTGAGCCGATGCACGCTTGAACATAATACAGTTGACATCCGGGGTCATTCATGAACCTTGCAACACTGTCACTACTATTACATCCTCAGACCCTGCTTACGGGGTGAGGTCAGGTGGTATAAATGTGCCATTCACATTGGGCTTAAATTGGGGTTACGTGGGCTAGAGTAGAGGGTGGTGGTGCTTCGTCTTGTTTTAAGAACGATGCATTACATCAAGTAAGAAAAAGAAAGTAGGATCGCGGCGCAGAAGAAAAACTAAGGAGTTATTTAACGTAAGCGTTGCCTGCCAAGACCAGTACTTATGAGAGGAAATGACTGTATACAGCATTCTGTCCTCATTAGAACCAGAACAGGAAGAGCAGGCATTCCATTCCCCCTGGGGGAGGGGAGACGAAAGAAAGACTGCCGCCGGAGGCCCAGCCCAGACGCTGCTGTCTGTTTCGGGGTTCCCACCATACCTTCCTTCCCCGTGCGGCCTTCAGACCCTCCCCACCCTCTGTGAGGCTCCCTCCAGCCTCCCTGCTGTTCACATTCTTGTCACTGGAGTGGATGAAGACACAGGCGTCCTCTGAGACAGACCAAGGAGGTGACAGACCAAGGAGCTGCCTCTACCTCCCCTCCTCAGACAGTCCTGCAGTTGTACAGAAGCAGCTTGATAAGAGTTGTGATTCTAAATCCCGGGTGAGGTCTTAGTGTGAATGAGTGACGTGAAAATGCTGCTTCAATGTGAGAGAGATGTGTGTCTCTGCTGAAGGGAGAGGGAAGCCCTGTCGGTAGGGTACACACAGGCCTTGGGGAGCTCTGTGCCTTGTACCAGGGCTGCAGGGTCCTTTGGGCGCCCCAGCTGGGTAGTCACGTGGTGCCCTGGCAGAGTTAGCAACACCACACTTTCCCATAATGTTCAGCGGTACGTAGGATAGCCAGATACAATACAGGACGCTGATGAAATTGCAACTGCAGGTAAATAGAGTAAATGTTTAATGTCTGTCTGTACCACGCAATACGTGGTCCGCAGTGGTTGAATTTCTGGGCAGCTGCCCGTGGGCTCACTCTTTGATGGGGGCCGGCTCCCTCTCAGATGGAAGCTGAGACCACTGCCTGGGCACGGGGCAGGCTGTGCAGTCAGCCTCGGGAAATGGGGGATTCCCATCCGCAGGATGTAGGGTAACCCAGCTCTAAGTCGGTAGGACTGGTGGTCCATTAAGACCATGTCCCCTTTTCCCCAGTTGTCAGACCTTACCCAGACTGCCTGGGCACATAAACTATGCTGAGGTGGCAACCTTGGCCACGAGGAGTGTGCACATCCTTGCATATTGCCACTTAGTACCTATCCAGATTGTCTTTTCTCTTTTTGTCCTCGCCTCAATTTCCACCCCTCACATCTAAGAAACAGCAGAGGTTAAAGAAGAAAGAATTCAAGGCACAGAGGGCGGAGTCTCTATGTCCTGGAAACCGCCACCTGGAGATGTCATAGGCTACGTGGTGGACTGGTGTGATGGTCCCCGGGAGTCGTCCTGCGATCTCCAGTGGGAAAACCTGGGCCCCAATGCTACCAGCACCGTCATCAGCTCAGGTGAGAACCTCCCACATCACCATCTTGTCCCATCCACCTTGCAGCACGATCGGCTAGGACAGTGGTCGGCAAACTGTGGCTCGCGAGCCACATGCGGCTCTTTGGCCCCTTGAGTGGGGCTCTTCCACAAAATACTACGTGTGGGCGCACACATACAGTGCGATTGAAACTTTGTGGCCCATGTGAAGAAGTCGGTATTTTGTGGAAGAGCCACACTCAAGGGGCCAAAGAGCCACATGTGGCCCGCGAGCCGCAGTTTGCCGACCACTGGAGGTTGTCTGGTCGCTCTCGAAGATGCTCTGTGATAAATTCATCATTTTGAAATTACCAATCCAGCATGGGTGCTAGGATTTCAAATGTTGCAGGTGATATGGCCTGAGGTTAGATCTACTTTGCCAGAGAATATCTGAGCCTGAGGCTGGGAGAGGGTTTCATGATTTTCATGAATTTGTGGTCTCAGATGAGTGGCAGCATGGCATTCTAACAATTGTCCAGAGAGCTTTTACAAAAGCAAAGAAGTGTGTGGATTTGGGAGACACCTAGGACAGTGATGGGCATCCATCATCGACGCCTCAACTTTAATGGAACATACAGAACTTACCCCCCACATTGCATTTGTAATTTCAAGACTGCCCTATCAGTCAAATCAAAGGAGCCTAGGTTTGTGGCTTGAGCTGGGGTTGGTAGCGCCATCTGCTGGACTCAAGATGAAAACATGGGAATTGTCTGGGTCCAGAGGGTGATAGAGGCCCTGGAGGGCATTCAGTAGCCCTCAGGGACTGAGGAGGCCAGGTTCCCCTTGGCTAGAGAACATCAGTGGCATGGTGGGCGCTGCAGGTGGATTGCAGTGTGAGGCAAAGCCAGGAAGTGGAAGCAAAGCCTTCCAGACACTTGGCTCTCCTGGGCAGAGAAGGCACATCGCTGGAGGGGGTTTGGGTCAAAGGAGGGCTGGCAGTGGCTCTCTGGTCGAATCCTGCACGGTGTCATGCACATGTGTCATACACACGCCTGAGGTGTCATGCACACATGACATGCACATGTGTTTGAGAGCTCTTCCTCCAGGGCTGATGGAGAGAACAGTCCCATGGGCTTGCTTGGAGACAATGGAGGACTCCGAGGCCAGTGGAGGGAGGGCAGGCAGTGGGGGCGAAGGGCAGCACCCCGAGGAGATTACTAGGGGGACACCACTTCCGTTTTCCTTCTTTTCCTTTTCAGGAGGAAAGAGAGGGTCATCCTGTGCTGTTACTGAAAATCTGTGGATTTTTCTTCTCTAGATGCTTTCAGACCAGGGGTCCGATACAACTTCAGGATTTATGGAATTTCTCCAGAAAGGACGGCCTATTTATTGGCGAGAAAGACAGGATACTCCCAGGAACTAGGTGAGTGAAAGCGTGTGGTGTGCCCACGGCAGACTTGCTCAGGACAATCCAGAGACTCAGCTTGGGGTGTAGGAAGTTCCAACACCGTGCCTAAGTTCAGTGTCTTCTTGATTCTGGTCATTGCGTTCTTAACAAATTATTTTTAAACCATACTAACATAAGACATTTTCACTGAACACAACGTATACCAGTAAATGCTTTGCAAAAGGGAAAAACCATTGCTAATTTTCCCAGAGTTCACATGTCCCTGCACAGAGAGACTGTTTTCAATAAACATGGGCGCTCACTCTGTGCAGGTGGACATATGTCACTGAAAGGAGGACCACAGCCAACTCCAGAGGCTGCGGGGCTGGGGCAGCTGAGGAGTCTTATCTTTTTCTCTAGAAGACTTATGCCTTGGCATCGTTTGGGAGAGCTGGGAAGAGGCTGAGCAACCTTCTCGTTCAAGCCGCCCCTTTCACAGATGTAGAAACCCTCCCCTTTCACAGATGTAGAAACACCTCCCCTTTCACAGATGTAGAAACAGATGCCCAGAGAAAAGCAACACAAGGTCACACAGCAACAAGAGAATACAGCTTTTTTAGAAATCGTCTGTTCCTGAATTCTAGGTGCAGCTGCCATTGCACTGCATGGTTTAGAACCGCGTGGGTCTGCTTACATGAGGGTTTGTGTGGTTTTGTTTTTTATTTTTCAATAAATATACAGTCAGGCCTCCACATCCCTGGGTTTCCCATCAGATTCCCAAGTTAATATTGAAAAATATGGCTTTTGATCCGTGTTTGGTTGAATCCACAGATGTGGAGTGCCAACCATAGGCACAGTTCTACACCACACACCGCGTTATATAAGGTACTTGAGCCTCCATGAATGTTGGTATCTGCAGGGGTTGGAACACTTAGAGAATATTTCCAAATCCTGACTCTTCTTACCCCAACTTCCTTCCCAGCTCCTGCAAACAACCCTCGCGTGGACATAAGCAACCTGACACTGCACTCCTTCACTCTGAGTTGGAAGGATTACGCCACTGACTCCCAGCCTGGTTTCATCCAAGGGTACCGCGTCTACCTGCGATCCAAGGAGGAGCAGTGCCCCCCGGGGTTCACAAAGGCAGTCCTCCCAGGTGACATGCGTGCTTGTTTACCCTTGTAACATGTCACTATTTGAAATCATGCGGCAGGCTGCCGTCTGTGACTGTCTATTCTTGCAGGTCAAACAGGTTCTTAAACAAGTTCGTAGGTGGACAGGATGGTGGGGGCCAGTATTTTAACATAAAAACCATGTGGCCTGATATTTTTAGAAGCACCTGAAGTCCCGCCATCTTCTTAAGAAAACCTGCCACGTAGGAAACTTCCTTGCGAACCCCCTTTCCTTTTTCCCTTTGACCTTGTTAAAGGTTATTTATGTATTTTTTAAAATTTTTCAATTACAGTTGGCATTCAGTATCTATATCTATCTATCTATATATATAAAAGCCTAAACAACCGAACAACCGAACGACCGAATGACCGGTCGACTGGTTACTATGACGTGCACTATCATCAAGAGGCAGATGCTCAATCCAGAAGCTTCCACCTGGTGGTCAGTGCACTCCCACAGCAGGAGTGCTGCTCAGCTGACCAATGGGTGCCAGGCGCAGGGCTCACGGCTGGCTGCTGCAGCCCGGAGACCACAGCAGAGTGGCAGCGAGCCTATTGAGCGGTGGTGGCTACAGGCGGAGTGGATGCAAGATGAGCAGGAGCAGCACGGCACCCAGCCTGGGGTCAGGCTCCTCCCCAGCTAGCTGTCACTTTGTGCACTACTACATCCCTTGGGGGATGTCAGACAATCCCTGGCCTGCAGAGATCGGGCCAAAACCTGTAGTCCAACATCCCCCAAGAGATCCCAGATTGCTAGAGGGCACAGGCCATGCTGAGGGACCCCACTGGTGCACAAATCCGTGCACCGTGTCTCTAGTTACTTTATATTAGTTTATAGTGTACAGCATAGTGCAGTGATGGCAAACCTATGACACGCGTGTCAGAGGTGACACACAAACTCATTTTTTTGGTTGAATTTTCTTTGTTAAATGGCATTTAAATATATAAAACTAGAGGTCCGGTGCACAAAATTTTGTGCACTTGGGGGGTCCCTCAACCAGGCCTATGCCCTCTTGCAGTCTGGGACCCCTCAGAGGATGTCTACCTACTGGCTTAGGCCCACTCCCTGGGGGATTGGGCCCAAGCTGGCAGTCAGACATCCCTCTGGCAGCCCGGCAGCCCTCAAGGGATGTCCACTTACCAGCAGGGAGCAGACCTAAGCTGCAGTCAGACATCCTTAGTGCTGCTGAGGAGGCAGGAGAGGCTCCCGCCACCACCACCGTGCTGGCAGCCATCAGCCTGGCTTGTGGCTGAGCAGAGCTCCTCCTGTGGGAGTGCACTGATCACCAGGGGACAGCTCCTGCATTGAGCATCTGCCCCCTGGTGGTCAGTGTGTGTCATAGTGACCAGTCATTCCCAGTCGTTCTGCTGTTAGGGTCAATTTGCATATTACCCTTTTATTATATGGGATAGAGGCCTGGTGCATGGGTGGGGGCCAGCTGGTTTGCCCTGAAGGGTGTCCCGGATCAGGGTGGGGGTCCCGCTGGGGTGCCTGGCCAGCCTGGATGAGGGGCTGATGGGTGTTTGCAGCAGGTCACACCCCCTTCAGGGTGGGGGTCCCCACTGGGGTGCCTGGCCAGCCTGGGTGAGGGGCTGATGGGTGTTTGCAGCTGGTCACACCCCCTTCAGGGTGGGGGTCCCCACTGGGGTGCCTGGCCAGCCTGGGTGAGAGGCTGATGGCTGTTTGCAGGCTGGCCACAGCTCCTTCAGGGTGGGGGTCCCTGCTGGGATGCCTGGACAGCCTGGGTGAGGGGCTGATGGCAGTTTGCAGGCTGGTCAAGCTCCCTCCCTGCCAGTGGGGACCCTCACCCCATGGAGGTTTGGTCAGCCTGGGTGAGGGGCTGATGGCTGTTTTCAGGCTGGCCACACCCCCTTTAGGGTGGGGGAGTCACCACTGGGGTGCCTGGCCAGTCTAGGTGAGGGGCTGAGGGTCATTTTCAGGCTGGCCAAGCCCCCCGGCAATGGAAGCTCCCAGCCTCTCCATTTGTTTTTTGTTTTTTATTCTGGGATTTATTTACCTTCTAAAATTGAAACTTTGTTGCCTTGAGTGGAGCTCAGAGCTGGCCAGGGCAGGGCGGGAAGCTTGGCTTCCTCCATCACTGGGGCAACCAAGCCTCCTGCTTGCTTCAGCTCCATGGCTGCCGGCCGCCATCTTGGTTGAGTTAATTTGCATATAGTCACTCTGATTGGCTGGTGGGCATGGCTTAGGGCATAGCAAAGGTACAGTCAATTTGCATGTTTGTGTTTTATTAGTGTAGATAAATATCAAAAATAGAAGTCTTTGTTTTACCATGGTTGCAAATACCAAAAAAATTTCTATATGTGACATGGCACCAGAGTTAAGTTAGGGTTTTTCAAAATGCTGACACGCCGAGCTCTAAAGGTTCGCCATCACTGGCATAGTGGTTAGCACTTATATAATTTATGAACTGGTCCCCCAATAATTCAAGTGCCTCCTGACACCATGGACAGTTATTACAACATTGCTGACTATATTCCCTCTGCTGTTCTTTACATGCCTGACTATTTGTAACTACCAATCTGTACTTCTGAATCCCTTCACCCCAACCCTCAGCCCCCTCCCCTCTAGCAACCATCACTTTGTTATCTGCGTCTATGAGATGTCTTTATTTTATAGTGACTTTAGAGAGGAAGGGAGAGGAAGATGGGGAAAGAAAAGCATCGACTGGTTGCCTCCCCTATGCACCCTGACCAGGAATCAATATGAGACTGTTGGGTGCAGGGGACAACATTCAATCAACTGAGCCACACCGGTCAGGGGTTATGAGATGTATGTTTAAGTCTCTGGCAAGAGCTTGCCACCTATTACAGAACTGTGCGCTCTCCCCTGATCACCAACATCTCTTGCCTAGTGGATGTTTTGCCTTTCTGGCCAATTCCTAAAAATGTCCCTGCGTGATGAAATTCTGATTTGATTTTTTTGTTGTTTTAAAAATGTTCACAGTGCTGAGTCAGCAGGAGTGTTAGCGCCAGCTCTCTCACATTCCCAATGTTTTTTAAACCACAGATACCTCAGTATGTTGCAAACATGACATCGACAACCCAGAGCAAAAGACATTTGTTGTGGAGAACCTGCAGCCGGAATCCTTCTACGAGTTCCTGGTCACTCCGCGCACGAGGGCCGGTGAGGGCCCGGCCCACCCCTTCGGCAAGGTCACCACCCGTGAGCAGCACGGTGAGTGTCCTCAGTGCAAGGCCGCCGCCTCCCTGAGCCCGGGAACCGCCCCAGCACACACACGCCCGGCTCTGTCCGGATGGGAGCTCTCTGTCTGTCTCTGTCTCTAGACCCAACTGTGTCACAGAAAATGTTACAGAATCGCCCTACAGAAAACAGCTGAGTGGGCTACTCGGCCTGATCATGGCCCAAAACCCGCTCCTGCCTCTCTCCTGCCCCCAGCACTGCTCTGGCGCTCAGGCCCGCCAGTTTGAAAGTCGCAGATGGCTTAGTGCTGGCTGTGGGAGAGCCACACAAGTCCACCGGGGGCAGGCAGTGGTGTGTTCCCCAAGCTGGGCTCAGGGCAGCTGGCCTTTGAGCTGGTTTCACTGGGTGGTGAACTAATTGCTTCCTGGACTGGGCCTCTCCGGGGGCGATGAGAGGCAGATGTGATGAGAGGCGGCTGCAGTTGGGCAAGACATATGTGTTCCCAAACCTGGTGTTTGCAGACTTGGTGGGGAAAGGGTGACATAAAGAGATCATATTTTCAGCCCTAGCCAGTTTGGCTCAGTAGATAGGGCGTCAGCCTGCGGACCAAAGGGTCCCGGGTTCAGTTCCGGTCAAGGGCACATACCTTGGTTACAGGCTCCTCCCCGGGCCAGGCCCTAGTCAGGGCTCGTGCAGGAGACAACCAATCAATGTGTTTCTCTCACATCGATGTTTCTCTCTGCCTTCCCTCTCTCTTCCACTCTTCCTAAAAAAAAAAAAAAAAAAAAAAAAAAATCAATGGAAAATGTCCTTGGGTGAGGATTAAAAAAAAAAGAGATCCATATTTAAAAATGCTCTTGGTCCGAAAGATGAAGAACGAAGGGAAAAGAATGGTAGGAGCTGATTAATGGTAAATAGGAGTCTCCTGGCAAAGCCTGGCCTGCACCCAACAGGAAGTGGGGGAGACAGACTGATGGAGGAAGGAGAAAGCAGGTGTCAGCAGAGGGCACAGAAGGCCCACAGGAGGTGGGAGGGGTCTCTGAAGAACTCCCCCGTGAAAGACAAATGGGCCGAGACGTCTGCCTGACGTGACCAGCTGAAGCTGGGGCTGTGGGACAGGATGGGCTCCTGGGTGGAAGTGCTGCCCGGGGGCCCTGACCGGTGATGGGGACACGCAACTACAGGGGCAGCATGGGGCACTCACTGCCGCCTACGGAACATGGCCCATGTGTCCAAGGCAGGTTACGGGAACACGGCCCACGTCTCTAAGTCAGATCATGGAAGATGTCCATGTGTCCAAGGCAGGTCACGGGAACACGGCCCACATCTCTAAGTCAGATCATGGAAGATGCCCATGTGTCCAAGGCAGATCACAGGAACACGGCCCACATCTCTAAGTCAGATCATGGAAGATGCCCATGTGTCCAAAGCAGATCACGGGAACACGGCCCACGTCTCTAAGTCAGATCATGGAAGATGCCCACGTGTCCAAGGAGGTCACGGGAACACGGCCCACGTCTCTAAGTCAGATCATGGAAGATGCCCACGTGTCCAAGGCAGATCACGGGAACACGGCCCACATCTCTAAGTCAGATCATGGAAGATGCCCATGTGTCCAAGGCAGATCACGGGAACACGGCCCACGTCTCTAAGTCAGATCATGGAAGATGCCCATGTGTCCAAGGCAGATCACGGGAACACGGCCCACGTCTCTAAGTCAGATCATGGAAGATGCCCACGTGTCCAAGGAGGTCACGGGAACACGGCCCACGTCTCTAAGTCAGATCATGGAAGATGCCCACGTGTCCAAGGCAGATCACGGGAACACGGCCCACATCTCTAAGTCAGATCATGGAAGATGCCCATGTGTCCAAGGCAGATCACGGGAACACGGCCCACATCTCTAAGTCAGATCATGGAAGATGCCCACGTGTCCAAAGCAGATCACGGGAACACGGCCCACGTCTCTAAGTCAGATCATGGAAGATGCCCACGTGTCCAAGGCAGATCACGGGAACACGGTCCACGTCTCTAAGTCAGATCATGGAAGATGCCCATGTGTCCAAGGCAGATCACGGGAACACGGCCCACGTCTCTAAGTCAGATCATGGAAGATGCCCATGTGTCCAAGGCAGATCACGGGAACACGGCCCACGTCTCTAAGTCAGATCATGGAAGATGCCCATGTGTCCAAAGCAGATCACGGGAACACGGCCCACATCTCTAAGTCAGATCATGGAAGATGGCCCATGTGTCTAAGACAGGTCACGGGAACACGGCCCACGTCTCTAAGATCACAGAACACGACCCATGTGTCCAAGGCAGATCATGGGACCATGGCCCAAGTCTCTAAGTCAGATACAGATTTCAGTCAGGGAGGCACAATATTTGAGCCCTCTTGCCATTTGGAGTTAATTTCTAATTTATTTTCAGGCTATTTTTCTTCTATCTTTGGTATTTACTTGGCTGGTAGAGGCGGGTGTGTACACACACACACATATAATACATATAATTCTATCTCAAGTGTACTTTCTGCTTTCATTAATCTCCCTTCTTTGTGCTAAGCCTCCTTAGCCTTCACTGGAACTCTAGTTATTATACTGATTATTCTTAGAAAGCAAATCAGTTGCTGCCTAACTGCAGTGACAAGAGTGCCATTCTACCGTCACAAGAGTGGCACAGACGCCACACAGACGCCTCACAGACGCCCTGCTGAGTGACAAAGCGCAGGCCCGCCCCTTCTGTCTGATCAGACACAGAGCACAGAGGCATGTGGGTTGTGCTGCTGAAGACAGGCAGTGGTTCCCCTGGGAGGGAGGTGGCTTCGTGGGGACGTCAGGGAGCCTGCTGGGAGCTGGTAACGTTCCTTTTCTTGACTGGGGCACTGGTCACCGGGGTGTGTTCAGTGTGTGGAAATTCATCCAGTGAAAAGTTTAGCAAACCAGTCTGAGGTTTGGACACTTCTATGGTCAGGTCCCCAGGCTTGCTCTCAGTTACATTTAAAAAGTCCGTCATTTAACCCGATTTTGAGCCAGCTGTAGTCGCCAAAGGGGCTGATTTGGAGAGCAAGGTGCTTTTAGTGGTGTCAGGACAGAGTCTCTTTCCTTCTCCCTGGTGTCAGGGTTCCTTTTGGCCAGTTGTCCAGGTTCCTGCCGCCTTCTCACCATCTGGGTCCTTTTCTCCGGAGCTGAGCGGCCTTGTAGCAATGGCTGGGCATCGTCCCAGGCCTGCCCTCCCTTACAAAACTCTAGCACTCCCTCCCCACCCCTCCCCAGTCCAACCCATTCCTTCCAGGACAGCACGTGGTGGGGCGGGGGCCTGGGGAGGGCAGGGAGCACATGGAGGGACAGAATCCACTCCATGTGAATGGCCGTCAGCCTCCAGACCCTCCCTGTGCACTTTGCATTTGTCAGAGAGGGTGCGGCCGCCAGCGGACTTCCTAATGGGGGGCTGGCACGCAGTGGGACAGGAAGAGGGGCACCAAGGGAATGAAGCTCCGGTTGGGGTGACTTGTCGGAGAAGTAGCAGTGGAGTCATTATCCAGTTAAAATATTCACTACATCAGAGACTAACTAGAAGGGGTGCAAACCCCAGGTTTGGGGACAAATACTTCTTGTCCAACCGCACGCGTCTCTCATGGCCCTCAGAGAGGCCAAATCAGGAAGCAAACCTCAAAATCTCAGTGGCATACAGAAACCAAAATCTCTTTATGCTCACAGCTCACTGGGCCAGGCGGGCTCAGGTGTGTTTCACGCAGCTCCCCTGGGGCTCAGGCGGAAGGGGCAGCGGCGATCAGGGGCACAGTCTCGTCCTGGCGCATATCAGGCGCACAGAGGACAAGCAAAACTGTGAGCGAGTGCATCGACATGAACTCCTACCATCCCATTGGCAAACCCAGGCCCATGGCTGGGCCCCAAGTGCCGGGGCACAGAAAGACACCCATCCGGGCCAGAGGGCAGAGTAGAATCTCACACGGATTTGGGGGGGTGGGTAGAGAACTGGGAGCGATGGCCCATGTATCAGAGGAGATATCAAGTCTGGTCACAAGTGTCAGGGCAAGTGTGCCCTGTGCTGGCTGGGTGGTTGTCTGTCTCCCCGCCCCCCCCAATCTGCCGCCCCCGCCCCAGGCAGGCAGGTCCCTTATTGACTCTTACACATGTAGACTTTTGAGAAATAATAAACACATAAAGTTTCTCTCAACCTAAAACTTATTTTTCTTCCTTTGAGGAGGGACAGGTACTCATTTAAAATATCGCCTTCTTTCTCTTTCAGCCCATGCACTGATCCGCATCATCCTCCCCATGGTTTTCCTCCTCCTGCTCCTCACGGTCCTGTGCTATGTGAAGAGTCAGTGGTACGTGTGTGGGGGCGTTTATCTAGGAAGAGGGTCAGGGAAAACTCTGGAAAGAAGTCTGATAAACAGAAATCACACCAATAATATGAGGAATAGGCTGGAAAGACAAGGGCAGAGGAGGCTACAAGGAAAGTTGAAAAAATGTTCAACATTTTGCTTTTGGGGTCAATATAAAGAAAACCATAACCATTTAAAAAGATGCAAGACTTGTTCAATAACAACAGCTAATATTTGTACGTCACTCACTGTACAGTTGGCCATGTTCTAAGTCAAGCATGTCAAACTCATGGCCCACGGGCCACACGCAGCCCACAACAAATATTTTTGTGGCCCAGCCAATATAATGTTATGTAAGAAACATTTTAATAAAAATTTCATAACTTAATTTTTACAATATCCTATTATACATAATCTGTATATATAAAAGGCTAAGTGACCGACTGTCCGTTCATCCAACTGTTCAACCGACCAGCGGGTACATATGACTGCACTGGCAGTTTAAAAATAAACGTTGACTCGCATATGCGCGATACATATAAAGCTCTTGCTGACACCAATTGCACACGTGTCTTTTGATCTGTCATTGTCGATCGTGAATTTGGTTGTTTTTGTTGACATTCTGAAGCTGAAAGAAAGCCACGTCGTTAACAGAATATGTCTGAAGACCAACTACTGGCACAACTGTCCCTGTCTGACACTGGCCTCCCATTTAAATTAATTCAAAGACAGTTTCCCGTGATGCCAGCATTTGCAATGACTATTAATAAATCACGAAGACAAACTTTAGACCATTGGTCACCAACCTTTCAGACACCATGACCACCAGTGGTCCGCGGACCACTGGTTGGCGACAGCTCCAAAGGTTTCCTTAAACCAGCGGTTGCCAACCTTTCGGACCTCACTGACCACCAGTGGTCCACAGACCACCGGGTGGCAACCGCTGCTCTAGACAGAGTAGGAATATTCCTACCTGAACCTGCTTTCAGACATGGTCAGTTATATGTTGCTTTCTCTTAAGTTCGAAGAGCGTGTGACGTTAAAGTTGTAAATACTTAATCACAAGGGAAATTAGTCAAGCACTCTGAAAGTGTATTTACTCAATGTGGAATACAGGGAGATATTAGAATAAGTTTAATCAATTTATCAGTCATTGTTTTTATCAATGATGTTTTTATATCATGTTTTTGTTGTTTTTATATCATGTTTTTTATATCATGTCTTTGTTGTTGTTTTATCATGTTATTAGTCAATTTATATATTATTTTCATATACATTTGCCACACCAGCATGGCCAAAGGTGAGCCTGAGTGGGGGCGGTGAAAGCTTTAGAAAAGACAGACAAGAGAAGAAAGCTGGGTCTGGGTGGGACGCTGCCCTCTCTAATGGAGAGAGACAGTGCCACGGCCTATAAGCTGTCTCTTTATTTTATAGCCAGATTTCACCAGGCAAAGTAAGGGCATGGTTACAACGTTCTCATGGATTTTGAATCTACTCAATTACATGCACCTGAACTCTATCAAGCCCACATCACTCAGGCACGTGGGGCCACGTGTTCGAACCATCGGTTCAAACTTACAACCATAGCTGTTGGCTATAATTGTGCTGGGAAGGCTCTGCCCTCCAAGCTGGGACTTGCACATGGCCACGAGAGGACTGTGCCCTCTCATTAGTCCGAGGCTTGAACCTGTCCAAACACTGTAACCGCTCTCCACATACATTGTACTAATTCTTTCATCTCTGACACTTCTATTATAGAGAAAGGGCAAATAGCGATATTAAAATATTTCTTCTATTTAATTTCCTTTCAATGTGTATGAATCCATGCACCACTAGTTATTAATAACAAACTACAGCATTCACTAATGACTGATTCCTATAATCATGTTGCATTCATTTCCCTTTCGTGCCTTACCACAGTTGCACCATTTCTCTCTACTAATAACAGCAGCAAATATTTTAGCAGCCAATTGCCATGTCATTAGCCTTAGACTGACTTGTTTGGTGTGCACAACATATTTAGCTTTCGGAGAACAAAAAAAAAAATAGGTTTATTTGCATTGCATTTATTAATTTGTGCAGTTATTCAGTGTCTGGTCAGTTAATGTTCAAGAAAAAAATTAATTTTTATTAAAATGTTCTATAATTTAATGTTAACATCTATTTCATCCCTTTGAATTCAGCATGTCTCTATCGAAATAAACCTACGTTTCTATGAAGCTTTTGGTTTTTTGTGGCCCATATACACTTAAACCTTGTTTATTTGGCTCGTGTTAGCCTTTGAGTTTGACATGCTTGATCTATAAGTGCTGACATATAACAACTCACTCAATCTCACTGCCCCACCCTGAGCACCATCATTGTCTCCATGGAACTGATGAGGAAATTAAAGGTACACGAGGGTTAAGCAGCTGACCCAAGGTCACAGTTAGTGAGCCACAGAGCAAGGTTACAACCCAGGAATCTGACTTTAGGGTTCTCATTTGTAACTATTCCAACACATTCAAGCAAGATTCAGTCTCATTTTCACTGCTTTTCTAGGATGAAGGAGACGTGTTATCCTGACATTCCAGACCCGTACAAGAGCAGCGTCCTGTCCTTACTAAAACCCAAGGTAAATGCTGGGAATTGTATGGAAACCCTAGACCTATGAGACTCCAGCCCCGGCTGGGCTGTAGCAATTGCACTTCCGTGGACTTCCCAGGAAGACAGACAGAGCGAGCCAGGCCCCTCTCCCCCAGGGCGTTGGGGGGGGGGGGCGGGGGGGAAGACACCCTGCTAACCTCGTAACACTGACCAGGAGGGACCAAGAAAAGCGGCAGCTCCACGCACCTCCCACAGACAGGCCCAGGTCACATTTCCTGTTTCTGTTTCCGTGCCAGGAGAACGCCCACCTGACAATCATGAGTGCCCATGACTGCATCCCCGACAAGCTGGAGGTTGTGAACAAGCCCGAGGGGATTAAGGCCCAGTTCCCAGGCGCCAGGAAGTCGCTGGCAGAAACGGACCGCGCTAAGCACGACTACATTTACCTCCTGCCCACGGAGAAGAGCTCCACGGGCCTGGGCCCTGGCATCTGCTTTGAGAACTTGACCTACAATCAGGCAGCCCCTGACGCTGGGTTCTGTGGCCCCGACCCAGCACCCCACACAGGCCCCCCAGGGCTGGGGGACCTGCTGACTGCACCTGGGAATTTGCTGAGGTCCCTAGAGCCGAGCTACATGAACTCCCCGGGGGAAACCCCAGCCGGAGAGACCACTCTGAATTACGTGTCCCAGGTGGCCTCACCCACATCTGGGCACAAGGACAGTCCCCCAACAAATTCCCTGGAGCTGGCACCCCGTTCCGAGTACAGAATGCAAACGGCCGTCCCCCTGGGCCTCGCCTCACCTTCCCCGAATGAGAATAGCAGCCTCTCCCCCGTGAGCCTTTTGGATCCAGGCGAACACCGCGGCTAAGCATGCATCCCTTTCACACCTTCACGCGGTTACAGAGACACCCGAGAGGCACGGCCGGCCCCACCCCATCGCCAGGCCCCCACGGCGGGCAGGTCGGCCTCAGACAAGATCACTGCCATCGAGCTAGGTTTCCAAGTTCAGAAGCCATGAAACTGACCTCCCTCCCTCGCAGCAGGCTCGCGGTGGAAACGCCCGCGTTGTGGGAGCGGGGACCCTGCTTACCTGGTGGCTGCATGTCCCAGGCTCGCCTTGTAACAGCCTCCCTGGCCCCCCTCGCAGGGGCAGACCCCATCCTCGCAGTCCCGGGCAGGGCGGCTCCGGTCCTGGAATTCAGCCTGTAACCAGAAAGGTTTCCATTAAGTTCCACCCCCACGTTTCCTAACTTAAGGGTAAAGGAGCCAGACTGAAGCCTTTAATTGAAAAGGCCACCGGCGTTTCGTTCCTAGAGCCTACGTTGTCAGTGTTTACTTATTCTAGGTGCATTTCATGAAAATGTCACAGATGCCTGAGACCAACACAGGTTGGACTTGTCTCGCAGTGACTAGAACTGGCCGTGCATTGGCGCAGTAAAAACTCCTGGGGGCGCAGGCCTTGCCTAACAGGTGAGACAGTGCCCGTGTTGGGAAGACCCCCACCCTGTCCTCTCTCACTCACCACCGTCAGAGGGACTGGCCAGGGACTCCCAGTGTCAGGATAACGGCGCTGCCGCTTGGTGGACACCGGTCTGCCACCGGAATCGTTGATGACTACCTCAGAGAGAGGAAAGCGCAGCATTGAGTAGTTCCGTTTACTTCCCATGGTTCCTCTTTTCTTTCAAGAACTGCCAGGTACATGGCCTGTGTCCATGTGGCATCCTTCGGACTGTGCAGCAGGTGGTCAGGGCCAAGTACCCCCTCCCTCTCATCCGTATGTCTGCATTAGCAAGTGAAGACCCCTTTGGGCAGAGCTCCTAGAGGCCACCTGGAGGGAACTCGCTTCTGGCTCAGCAGCCTCGTCTCCTTGAACCTGTGTGTGGACGCGAAGCCGCGCAGCAGGTGCTCCGCGCACGCAGCTCCTTCCTCTGCCTCCTGCCTGTCAGCCGCAATGTGGGTCGATCACGTTTCTCAACAAGCACACCTGGGGGTGCCGTTTGCCTGATGAAGACGGCACTGCCTCTGCCTCTGGTACCCCACGCCCCACACTCCAGGCTCAACCCCACGGAGAGAGGGAGGAAAGGACCCGCCTCAAGCCAGCTGGCTGTCAGCCGGCCTCCACGTACCTGCACACACCAGGGCTTCTGTTCGGACTCTTCAACGCTGTGCTCGCATGTATCTAAGCCTTTTCCTAACACCGTACCAACGAGTATCTCGGTTAGTAATTCCGAGAGGACCTTGGGTTCAGTGTTGTCATTTGCCCTCGTGTTCCTTTGTCACGACGCAATCGTAAAAGCCCACAGAGATGTCAGTGGCAGTGATGACTGACTTGTAAACAGTCCTTCGTAGTTTAAAAAAATAATGCCTGCCCTGGAAGTCGTTTTTGTTGTAACAAGCTCTCATTAAAGAGTTTCACCACTGTTCATGCTTCCTCTGCCTCCATGAAATAGAAACCTAACCATTAGCATAGCTCAAACATCACCTCAGGAGCTGGTGTGCCCGGATGCCACTCGAGCCCTCCTAGTCAGGATCTCTGGCATGAGGCCTGGCGTCTCTGTCCACCTGGCATTCATTCGGATGCACACTCAGCTTTGAGACTCGCTGGCCTAAGTCAAATGAAGGCAACTTTCTGAACCATAACAAAACGCCAGTAGGAAATGCTAGACTAATAATAACCGTTTGCTTACAGTTTCACTCTAACTATAGTTTTGGCTATAAACATTCCTCTCCCATGTTCAGAACCACCAAGTAAATTAGTATTTCAAACCTTCAGTTTCAATACTGTATGGGCAGGGTACCCCGACGATTCAGGCTGGGGCAGGGACCTTGTCGCACAGCAGCTACGGAATCTGCTGACATTCTAACACCCGACTCCCATGACTTCACGCGAAACTGGCTCTCCCTGGAATGTGTTTATTAAGGTCTAGTTGAATTAGACATCTGTTTGTCCTACGAGCTCTGCAGAAAGATAAGCTGGTCTTCATCTCAAAGAATTTAGAAAACATTAAGTATTTTGCATAAAGAACTTTAAAGATAAAACGCCTGGAGAATCGGTTAAATTTTTACAGCACGGTAACAGAGTAGTGTGTTCAATTTAACGGACTTAGCAAATGCCATTGTCTTGGTCTCTATAAGCCTCAACGAAATAAAGTTTTAGTATACTTTGGTTTCTTTTTCTGAGACCAAAAGTAGTTATAGTCTGACTGTCCCCCCCAAATGTGTATGTTGAAATTCTAACCCCCAGATGATGGTGTTGGGAGGTGGGGCCTGCGGAGGTGATCGGGTCATGAGGCCGGAGCCTCTGAGAGTCAGACATGCTCTCAGCGCAGGGAGCTCACCAGCCCCTTCGCCACGCGAGGACACAGGAGTCCGGGCGCTGCGAGCCCTGGCCTGGCCGCCAGCCCACGCCTGTGAGCAAGCAGCTCCTGCTGTGAAGGCCCAGCGTGTGGTGCTTTGTGACAGCAGCCCCAGCAGCCTGCAAGGACTAAGACAGCACTTGTTTGAGTATTTTTACATATCAAAGAGTTTTAAAAAATGAAACAAAGTTCCTCAAGTTCAGCTATATTACCACATTTTCTAAAGATCAGCTGTAGGGTGATTCACATTTTTATTTGGGGGCCTACTATTTAACGACACATACTGTGAAAGGCAATGAAAAACGATACACAGAAATGTGCTTAAAGACCAAAATATCCAAAATAAATCTATTTCTAAAAGTGAGACATACATTTTACAACACTTAGTCAGCTACAATAGACCACAGCCTTGACAGTGAATTTTAATCTCCAGGCTTGATAATTTCCCCTGTGGTGTATTCTTCCCCCACTAGGAGGCCGTATGTTACCCTGTCTGCTCAGGCCAGTTTCTGCCTGAGAAATCAACCACCTCCCACAGAAGTCATCATCCTATCATTTTTATTGTACATCAATTCCTCAAAAACTTCAGAACTGTTCAGAAGATTGATCCATTTTTTCGAGACCCTTGATAATGATTTGAGGGTAAAACTGTAAAGATATGTTTGATTAGATTATGAATAATGTTTAAGAGAGTGCAGATATTTGAAGACATTTTGAACAAGCCAGGAATGTGTCATTGAACTAGGTTATCTGTGTTGCTTAAAAGTCCCTTTTACTGGGAAGCATATATATCAGCCTCAGTGGTACATACTTCAAATCAACACTGATTGTTTTAAAATTTCAAACAGAACAACACAAGTTTAAGAATTTTAAGTACATTTTATTAAGAATGTATCCCTTTGATAAGATTATGCTTCAGGAGGCTTTTAATGCCCTTGACATAAACTGTACACATTATACAAAAACAAGAAAACCAAAAAAAAAAAAAAAATCAAGGTGAGAAAAACCATTTAGAGACAAACCTTATTTAAATTATACACAACTCAATGAAATATTCTTACGGAAAATATATAAATACTTTTTCTTTCTATGTTACAGTTATACAATACAAATCATATTTCAATGTCTGTTCAGTGACCTACAAACACCAGAACCTCCAAATATGTAGCAGCGTATTACTAAATTAAAAAAAGAAGAAAGTCATGTGGTCAGGGAGCATTAATCTGAGATTTTTTTTCACAATCCCGTACCACTTTTCAAACCTAATTTACACCATTTGTTTTAGAACGCAGCGTCAGGGTTTCTGACAGGCCAGTACTGGGACATTTCCAACTATCATCTATGAAACATTTTTATCTCCCCCCACCTCTGCCCCAAAACTTTGCATTTTGTGCTAAATCAACCATTTTAGTGGCAAAATTACAAGGTATACTTTTTTGGCATAAATTATATTTCTCAAATTAAATATTTTATTTAAAAAAATCAAAATGTGCAATTCATGCATGCTGTGGCATAGCTATCCACCTACATTACAAAAACACTCCAAAGGGGGGGAATCCACATTCTGTGTTGGTCAGACAAACCTACTATGAGTGAAAAACACGCTGGGCACCTGGGACTGAAAGAAAACAATAGTGCTCCTACAAAGGGTTCAGATTTCCATGTCCTTTGAGAAACACTGCTGTTGATTCACTGGCATGCTTTCATTACGAAACTCTCACTGAAGGACTCCTGGTAATCATGTATTTCCTGACTGGCAGCCAAGGGAGACCTTTCCCAACTTACATTTTGGAAAAGCTGAAATGTTCTTTTATTCCAACAGTTCTGGTAAAACTCTGGCAATGAACTTTACCTTTTCTTTTCCCTATGGTTTAATGGGTTGTGAATCTGAGATAAAACTGGAAGCACAGGACAAAGGGAAAAACCTTACTTCCAAAGGACCCTTTTCCAAGGTAGTTTACAAAGCTCATCTCACAAAAAATCAGCACCTCCCTCTTACCATGCAAAAATAATTGCAGTTATAATTTGGATGACAATTTGGTGTTTATTGCTTAATCATCTGTGCTTAATGTGGGATTAAAAAACATCCTCTGAATGGAATGAAAATCTGTATATAAATAGCAGTAGACAAATCTAAATACACATGGCCACCCCATTGTTGAGCACTTTGCCATTGTAATATGCCCTAAAAAACTCAGCTTTAATTGTTCCAAGCTCCAGATAAAAGAGCTGAAAACAATTAAAGACACCATTTTAAAAGGACTTGCACACATATTAGAGTAAATAGTATAGTAATGTATATACCCACCTCCAAAGAGCCTTTTTTAATGTCACTGTCTTACAGGATGTCCAAATGCTACCAATCTTCATTAAAAATTTTTTTTATTAGGAAGAAACTTTTCCCCTCAAATCTACCTAAGCATAAACAGGAAATAAAAATGTAAGAAATTTTAGATATTTAATTACGAATACTAATTTCTAATTTTATCAGTCTTTAGTATGTGAAGCTAAAATCTGTTCTTGAAAAAAAATTCAATTAAAAACAATTTACTTTACTATTAGAAATTCACAGTTTACAACCAGCACAACTGTCCAAATTCCTCCAAATTATCAGTAATTACCAATAGTACAGATTTATATGGACTAAGATTAATCCTAAAAATCTTGAAAACCTATAGTATTGACATTATTTTGGTATTTTTTAGTCTGGTAATATCTATCATTTATAGATGATTTTCTCAATTACTTCTATTACCACTGACCCCATTCCTAACCTGTTCTATAATTTATTATTTTTAAACCCCTAAGGTGATCGATCACTTGGCACTGCATGTGAGCATTTTTCATCATTTAATGTCTACTTTTATACAAACAAGTACACAAAAAGAACATATTCGACCTGTCAGTGAAACATATACACTTAAGTACATTTGTTCCTTAAATTACTGATAATCAAAAAGCTCTGAGTGTCTCCCCAAACTAAGTGCTATAGGCAAATATTAGGATGCATACATACAAGTCTTTCAAAGTAATTATAAAAACACAACAAAACAGTTCAGACAAACAGTAATGAGACTTCATTTCAGGATGGACGAGTGAGGTGGGGCCCCGGGATGGGGATAATGTGTGTGACAAAAAAGAATTACTGTTACCTTCTGAGGGGTTAAACCACAGATTTTATATTAATATTAACTGAGGTAGTGTTTAAAATGAATGTCCAAAATAGGTTAATCCCATTGTGAATAAGATTACTATGTTACTGCCTTTGGAGTTTTTAACCACTATCTGGTCTAGTATCTCTAACATTTGGTTCTCTGGAAAGCAGTTTAATCACCCAAGACCAAAGACCAAGGTGACAGGCAAATTATTGTCGACATTTAAATGAACATTTGGGTTAAGGATAAGTTAAAGTATAAAAAAGTATATTCTGTCTTCAATTGGATTTGAGAGGAAGTCTAAAGAACCACTTTTAACAGAAGCAACAGTCCAGCCCTTGTCTGCCTCGTAGCATGTCACTTGCTACACAGTGCACATGAGAACAGTTCGTGAAGTGCAGTCAGAGGTGTTATAAAGTAAGATGAAATGTTTCATCCCAATGGGAACTTTCAGTGCCAGTTAATTAAAAAAAAAAAAAAGTATTTCTGTGAGTTCTGCTTTCTGGTTCACAGGGTTCTTTACAGAGATCTCAGAGAACAAGCCCATTGTAAAGAGGATCTGTGACCTGGAAAACATGAATCAGTGTGTTAGGATGATGTCAAAGCTGATGTATGACTGTAAAAATGGCATAAACAAATGATTAAAAAAGGTCCTAATTAGTCCAGCTGGAATTTTTTTCTATTTATATATAGACCTTAAAAAAATTGATCCTTTCATTTACAAGCATTCTAATGATGATTGGCCATGCTATTTTTATATACAAATTTGCACATAGGTTTAATTTCTGTTAGACATATACAAATTAAACACATAAACAAAACCTTGCCCCGTCAACTTAATTTCACAACTGTGACCAAGGCAATTACTGTACTCATAAACTAACCAATCACTGCATTTAGTTTGTGCAAAACAAGAACACTGATATAAACATTAAATTACTGCTGCTTTAAAATTTGGTACTTAAGGCTTTTCACTACAATTTTTAATCATAATAACAGTGTCATTAATTTTTAAAAGGAAATATGGCTTTTCTTTTCCCATGGAATGTGAAGTAAATTGTAGGCAAACTTAACTTTTCCTTAAAGTATCATTTAATGCTTTCTTTTGCTTTAGGTCTGCATTAATAGTGCTTATTCAAGTTCCTGTTTAAAATGGTAATATGGGAGAGGATGAAAACGGCAGTCCACTGAACACATATATATGCACTCTAGAAGTGGGAAAAAGCTGAACTGTAAAATGATTTCTGATTTTAATCAGGAACTGTAGTGAAAAACCTTAAATCGGTTCAAATAGCCTATAATAACAACACCTTGGAACAAAACTGAAGAGAAGGAAAACAAATAAAAAACTTTATGAAAATCTAATAACATAAAAATAACTTATAAGTCCGGGGTCGTTGAGGCTCTTCTTTCGCTTTGCGGTTACAAAGCTCTGACGTAGTGTTACGGACACTGGGGAAAGTTCCCTCTCATACCAGCAGTTACAGCACAAACCACTGTGGTGACGGATGACGTCTCGGAGACACTGACTCCTGGTTTCCATAAATTAGTTAACAAACAAGGCATGTTTTTATTTGCCCTAAAAAAGGGTTCAGAAATAACTGTGTGAAGGGTGCCTCTGTGTATCCTATTATTGTTCCATTGTTGTTATGCATGTAAAATGAAAAAATAGAAAACCTATGTAGGTGTTCAGTGCTTGGCTCTTGCATACAATGGTAACGGAAACTTCTAAGCTGTGGTAATGAGCAGTGCGCCCCACAGGGTTCCAGGGGGGAGGAGGATGTTCGCTTAGGGAAGTCGCAGGTCCACTGCTCCTGCACCCAAACTGTTGGCACAGTGCACAGAAGGCGCTCCTGTCCCTGCTGCCCCGTCCGTGGCGGTGTCAGCGGCGTTGGCGAACTGCACAATGTGAATGTGTGAGTAGCATCTGCCTACATACACCCGAAACACGAGGTCAGGACTCTGCTGATGGATCAACTACAGGTTGCTTTGGTGGTACTGCCAACACAGCCTCTGCTTCTTCATGCATCTAGGGAAGAAGTGGTCCAATTTAATGACTTTCTAGTATATCAACAGATATCATCTCTCTTTTAAACACAGAATTATTTTTGAAAGATAAATTTCAGTACAAATTCTACTTACTTGTAAAAACTGTACATCTTGAAATAATTCTTGTATGAATCTCCGACACTGAAGTCTAAACGTGCAGTGTGCCAGCAAATGGGAAACCTCCGAGTAAAGGCAGATGTCATCAAATGTCTGTGGATACTTCTCCTTAATTCTGTAATGAAAGGCAAGACGATGGAAGAAAACTATAACAACAGCTACTTTTGCCCCAGAGTATCTCTGTTTAAATATTCTTTCTGCAGATACTACTGATTAGATGGCATATCTGGGGTTATGGCATACGAATATAAAATATTAAATATTCCTACTTCACACTTAAATTAGAAAACTCATGTTTTGAGTTATCTCTTAAAAATAATCAAAACCCAAATGTTTCTTGAAAAGTTAGAAATATTCTTTTTCACTGGCATGAGAAATCGCAAAATTTATTTATCAGTCTAGGATGACTCAAATATTTTCAAAATTAATGTTTTAAAATAGAAATGTTTGTGTGTTTTTTAAGTTAGACTGAAGTTATTGATGCCCTGGACTGAGCTATCTGTTTGTATCTTTCAACCTTTAAACAGTAGCTTTCGCAGAACAGCACCTGAGAATCAGTGGTGGGGTGGACCGGGCAGTACACAGCTCAGGGCCACGACTCTAGAGCCCAGGCCGGCCTGCAGTGGGCCCTGCATCTGCGTTACTACTGGGTTTAAAGCCTCCGAGGAGACCCTGAGGTGTTTCTCTTTTGAGGACCATTGCTTTAAATCGTACAAACTCAAAATGGTGAATATACAGTCTTTTACTATGTTGCTGTGATTAAAAAAAAAAAACACAAAAATTCTGCAATTTTTATTGAGAAAAAGAAGGAAAAGTAGGGGAAAATTAACCCAAGAAAATATCATTTTTATGTAGGCCAGCTTTTTTCATGCCTGGGATGAGGGAAAAAACAAAAACAAAAAAACTTTTTGGGCTCAGGATTCCCTTACTTTCTTAAAAATTATCAAAGACCCCCCAAAACTTATTTTTTGTGTGGGTTATGGCCATAAATAATTACCATGTTAGAAATTAAAATAAGAAACTTGCAAAATATTTATTCATTAAAGAAATAAATCCATTACATGTTAACATAAATACATATCTATACTACTAATAAAGGAATATGCAAATTGTCCAGGACACCGTCACAGTAACAGTAACGACTGAACAGCAGGCTGTGTGGGGTGACCAGGCCAGAAGGGGGGTTAGTGAAGGACGACCAAAGAACTGAACAGCAGGCTGTGTGGGGCGACCAGGCCGGCAGGGGAGTTAGTGAGGGACGACCAAAGAACTGAACAGCAGGCTGCATGGGGCGACAAGGCCAACAGGAGGGGCAGTTGGGGGTGACAAGGCCAGCAGGGGAGGCAGTTGGAGGCTACCAGGCTGGTGGGGGGGGGGGGGGTTGGGGGGGCAGTTAGGGGCAATCAAGCTGGCAAGCAGAGGCGAGTGGTTAGGAGCCAGCAGTCCTGGATTGTGAGAGGGATGTCCGATTGCCGGTTTAGGCCTAAACCGGCAGTCAGACAACCCCCAAGGAGTCCCCGATTGGAGAGGGTGCAGGCTGGGCTGAGGGAAGCCGCCCCCCCCCGCCCCCATGAATTTCATGCACCGGGCCTCTAGCATTTTAATAGAAAAAATAACTAGACTTTCCAAAACGAGATAAGAAAGAGTAGTATTATTTTACATTTCCACTGATCTCTTTAAAGTCTGGCTGAAAGAAGACAACTGGGTTAACACACCTGCTTCTGCTTTAGTCTGTTATCACATGTCATTTGGTTGAAGGACATGAAGAAAATCTAGCCTCACACAGATATGCCATCCTGAGAAATACTGATGTAAGCTACCTTCTGAAGTTATTTCAAGTATCTTTTTCACAATAAAAAATAGAACAAAGAATACTCAGGCTTGGTATTAACTTACGTTAAAAGTCCAGTTTCATGACATTTAGTTGAAACTGAACTACTCAAGTTAATGACTAATCTTAGGACTTCTTTGCGAAGGAGTATACGGCACATTGGTGTATCATCTGGAATTGTTTTAACACCTGAAAAGAAGATTAAAATATTTTATCTATATCACAATAGAAAACGTTGTAAGAAATGGAATTTGTTGTTAAACTTTACCTAAAGATTTAAAACTGGGCCCTGGCCAGCTTGGCTCAGTGGATAGAGCGTCAGCCTATGGACTGAAGGTCCCAGGTTCAATTCCTGCCAAGGGCACATGCCTGGGTTGCGGGCTCGATCCCCAGTACGGGGCATGCAGGAGGCAGCTGATCAATCATTCTCTCTCATCATTGATGTTTCTATCTCTCTCTCCTTCTCCCTTCCTCTCTGAAATTAATAAAGAAATATATATATATATTTTTAAAAGATTTAAAACTGAGATAAACTGCACATACTCTGATCATTTCGGAACAAAATTCTTTCTAATGAAAGGAGACAACTAAGAAAGTACATATATATGTTAATATAGTTAAGTGCAATAATTGGCTAAACAGGCCTCACTAAAATGGATGTCATAGTTCTGAGACAACTTTAATAATATTTAGGAACAACAATAAACTTAGTTCTATTAACAATGCTGGCCTTTGAATGTAACAACTTACCTAGCAGCAATTCTGTGCTTTTGGTGCTGCTGGCTGAGCCTTCTTGAGACACGCCATCGCTACATCCAGAAATCCCTGAGAACTTAGAGGGAACCACTTCTAAGGGATTATGGAGAGTCTGCTCGCACCAATCAGAATATGGAATGTCTTGAAGGTCTGAAGAGAAAGATCAGTTATTTCAATTAAAGTGTCTCAATGGCTTAATTCCTGTGCTTGTATTGTATACCATAGAGGAGATGCTTCCTTGTAATTTCTGTCCAGTTTCCAACAATTATGTTTCATAATGAAGATTTTCAAAGTAGACTACTCAGATAATGAAATTTGTTAAATTCTCAAGAAAGATATACTACATACAATTTTATTTAAAAATTCAAATAAAGATATATATAGCATAAAAAGCACCTTATCTATCCCTCTCCCATCCCTCACAACCCCAAACTAAATATCACTCTCCACAGAAAAATATGGTTAAAAGTCTGTATATAAATTAATCTTTCTTGCTTCTTTGGATGTAAAGGGGGATTCTATGTGTACTGTTATATGACTTCCTTCCCGCCCTCCATTTAATAATTACCAATGTAAGAACCATACTTCCCTGGCTTATCACTACTATAACTGAACTATCAGAACTTATGAGAGTAGAGAGGAAGGAGTGTCATTATCTAGCTCAGATAAAATACTCCTTACACTTAGGATGGGGTAGACTTACTAAACAGACAGTGTGCTTGTGTACAAACTTGCATGTGTGTAAGAGAGGGAGGGACAAGAAGAAACAGCAGGGAAATGCTGAAACAGGGCACAATTTGTTCAAAACTTTACGTCAGTAAGAGTATGTCAACTGTGAGAGAAGAGAAAGGTGAAAAAGACACTAGTGAGGCCACACAGAGTCTTGTGTGGTGGGCATGAACAGACAGTGAAGAGCTTTCAAGAAATTAATCCCAAGGAACAGTTGAAAAGTAAACTAGAAGGGGCCAAAGTTGGAGACTGAAACACACTCCAACAAGGAGGTGCTGACTGAACTAAGGCTGAGGGCATGAGAATGCAGTGTGAGGGATGCTGGATAGGGCTGGGGGATGACCTACGTGTGACTGGAGCAGATTCAAATTCAGGTGGATTCATCCAGAAGGATGTACTCACTCACCTGAATGACTACATATTGCACTTAGTTGGTTACTGGGTTGAAAACCCAGAATTTGAACACAGACACAATACAGGCAGTTATCATCTGTATGCTCTTGTAGCCCAGTGTCTTCTGTGCTCTCTAAGAACAAAGAAGCATCTGAATGGATTGAATTCATTATTTCCGTAAGACTCATCTGCTGCCTCAGCAGGTGGAAGGAGTTTTTCACCGGACCTCCAGTGCCAGGTGGGAGACCTGTGCAGAAGTGAACAAAACACACTGGTAGAGACAGCGTCACTGACCCTCCCTCAAGTGCCTTACCCTATGTGACAGTTTGCAGGAGGGAAGCTAGAGAAGAACCAGAACTCTTCTTACCACTCAAAACTGGGAAAAGAATAATTTGCTTTAATTAGGAAACTAATGTAGTAAAGTCAGCAGATATGTTTCTATTACTTTAATATGAGGCTTTAGGTACAAAATGGAAAACAGATTGTACAATGAAGACATCGTTTTAGTTATCCTCAGTATTTTCATAAAGCAAAGTAATAATTCTGAGTCTAAAGTGGTACTTCTTTAAAAAGCAATAATCAAAATTATAAAGCCTTAAACCTATGACTGATATGCATATATTTATTAAAATATGACAGACCATAACAAAGAGAGAGCATACAATATATAAGTACATTTTTATCTCTCTCTATCCTTTGCCCAAATGGCTATTTCTTAGACCTATGAGGATTAGTGTTACAAATTTTTCATGAATTCTTTTTTAAAAAACAGAAATAACTGACCTAGTTTTTGTCTTCTTAGAGGCTGGGTACTTACTTGGAAAAACATTTTCTTATGTCCATTACACACACAAAAAAATGTGGTTTAGTTTTAAATGGCCTCAATTATTTTGGTATAAATGATCCAAAGTAAGTATACCTGAATTTGTAGTCATCCTACCAAAAACAACATCCTTTTAAATTTTCTTAAAAATTTTTTTCTTTTTCTTTTAAATACAAAGAGAAGTCTCATGAGAACAAAATCATGAATTACCTCCTGCTTCATGAACAAACACTCTTGCACCTCGATCATCAATTGGAGGTATGGTTTTAGTCTGAAAATAGGGAATATCCTTTACCTAAACCAGATATAAATAACGGTTAAGTCCAGTTATAAAAACAAGTCCACTTTATGAATAGTAGCAAAAACAAATGAAATACACTTTAAATGGAATTACTATAGCACATGAACCTATAACAAAAAGTTTACTGAAGAAACTTAAACTTGACAAAAATAACAAATAACTCTTAAAGTCCTTGTCTAGTCTTGGTGATTTAAATGGACATCAAAGTAATTATTTTAGAATTTACCCAAAATGTATTTAGACATCTAAGCAAATGTATGTATTTTTTTAAAGTATTTTTACTGCTTTCAGAGACAGAGAGAGAAACATCAATGATCAGAGAGAATCTGATCCACTGCCTCCTGGATGCCCTCTACTGGGGATTGAGCCTCATCCTGGGCATGTGCCCTGACTGGGAATTGAAACATGATATCCTGGTTCAAAGCTCGATGCTCAACCATGGACTCACACTGGCCTGGCCAAATGTGAATTATTTAGGACTATCTATCAGCTAGGGATTGTGAGTATCTCATGGGATTCAGGCCACCTTAAATGACTGGGTACAACATGTGCTGTCCTGTGTGAGAAAAATAGGATCAAGGGTTAAAAAACAAGGAATACATTGTACACCTCATACTCACAAGATATTACGTCAGTTTTATCTCAATTTTTAAAAAGCTAATAGGAATAAAGTCCAATGTGACTAAAAGGGAAGGCTAGGAATTCACTAAATTTCTACAGAGAATCTATTATATAAAAGCCCAGCAACCCTTATGGTGGGATGACCAGAACGACCGGTCACTATGACACACACTGACCATTAAGGGGCAGACGCTCAATGCAGGAGCTGTCCCCTGGTGGTCAGTGCGCTTTCACAGCAGGAGCGCCGCTCAGCTAGAAGCCGGGCTCACAGCTGGTGAGTGCAGTGGCGGTGGCGGGAGCCTCTCCCATCTCCATGGCAGCGCTAAGGAGCAGTTGAGCCAGGTGGTAAGGAGAGAGCGGGTGAGCAGTGAGGAGCAAGCAGGCGGGTGGCTAGGAGTAAGGAGTCCTGAATTACGAGAGGGCACAGGCTGGGCTGAGGGACCGCCCCCCCCCCAACCCCCCGCACAAATTTTGTGCATTGGGCCTCTAGTATACTGATAAAGAAAATGAACAAGATGCCAATTTATCATTAAGGCATCAGAAGGGAAGGTAGCATTCTAGGGACTTGGAGGTACTAAATAAGAATATGTAACAGGAACTTCTGGAAGATGGCGGCATAGGTACACACTTATACTTGCTGCCTCGCACAACCTCATCAAAACTACAACTAAAAGACAAAATAGATATCATCCGGAACCACAAGAAGGCTGGCTGAGTGGCAATTCTACAACTAGAAGGAAAGAGAAAAGCGCATTGAAACTGGTAGGAGGTGCAGAGGTGCGGAAGTGTGGAGGTACAGAGGCACGCGCAGAAACAGGCTGGCAACTGGGAGCGCTGTTGTCTTTTTCAATTGGGAGGGCGATACAAGCTCCCAATTGCTCTGAACTCCAGTTCTGGGGACCCAAACTCATACAGGGAGAAACTGGACTGTCTGGCATCAGACCAGAATGCGAGGGCGGCTATCTCAGAGGTGCTTGCAGCGATCATTGTTCCTGCACGGGGCCATGGGACACAGAGACCCAGGGAACTCTCCGAGGCAGGGCTGACTGGCAGCCATTGTGGTTTGCTCCACTTTGTTGATTCCCTGAGGCCCCGCCCCTCCCAATTTACAACCCCACCCAAGCAATGAGCAGAGGCTTTTGCATATGAATGGGCTGTTCTTTTGCAATCTAAAATCTAACAAACTGCAACTGGGTCAAAGAGCGCCAAAGCTTCCAAAAGAAGGCCTAGACCAGTGGTCCGCAAACTCATTAGTCAACAGAGCCAAATATCAACAGTACAACGACTGAAATTTCTTTTGAGAGCCAAATTTTTTAAACTTAAACTATATAGGTAGGTATATTGTTATTAACTTAATTAAGGTACTCCTAAGGCTTAGTTAGAGCCACACTCAAGGGGCCAAAGAGCTGCATGTGACTCGCAAGCCGCAGTTTGCTGACCACTGTTCTAGACAGCAGCCTGCATTGCTTCACAGCTGGGCCTCATCTGGGCACTTCTAAACCTCAAACAAAGAGGAGGAATCTGCAGATCTCTCTGTAGCTCCTACTGGGTGGCCTCAGGCAGTGGCTGACTTTGCACCTCCTTGGAGATCCAAGAGCCAGTGTACCCAGTGGTCAGAGTGAGACCATAACAGAGTACAACTCTTCACATCCATAAACGACACACTTAAGGGCAGACTTAGTGAGCACCAAAGCCCCACCGAATCACGTCCTGCTCCATAACGGTATCTCCAGCACAGCAGTTCTCCCACTGTAGACACAGCTGGTCCTCACAGCCAACTGGCCTGGTGGTCAATTCCTCACAGTGATACCAACAGCAATCAAGACTTAACTACAACAAGACTGTGCACACAGCCCACAAAGGGGTGCACCAAGAGTGTCCACCTTAGGTAATTAGGGAGGCTGAGCCACTGGGCCCTATAGGACACCTAGCACACAAAGCCACTCTACCAACACAGGGAAGCAGCCAAAATGTGGAGACAAAGAAACAGATCACAAACCAAAGAAATGGAGGAAAGCAAACTACTGGATACAGAGTTCAAAACCACGATTATAAGGTAACTCAAGAATCTTCTAGAAACCTCCAAGAAATTTAGTGAGACTGTCAAGGATATGAAAAAGGACCAATTAGAAATTAAGCATACCCTTACTGAAATAAAGAATAATATACAGAGATCCAACAGCAGACTAGAGGACCCCAAGAATCAAGTCAAAGATTTGAAATACGAAGAAGCAAAAAACACCCAACCAGAAAAGCAAAAAGAAAAAAGAATCCAAAAATATGAAGACAGTGTAAGGAGCCTCTGGGATAACTTTAAGCGTACCAACATCCAAATTATGGGGGTGCCAGAAGAAGAGAGAGAGCAAGATATTGAAAATCTATTTGAAGAAATAATGACAGAAAACTTCCCCTACCTGATGAAAGAAATAGACTTACAAGTCCAGGAAGCGCAGAGAACCCCAAACAAAAGGAATCCAAAGAGGACCACCCCAACACACATCATAATTAAAATGTCAAGAGCAAAAGACAAAGAGAGAATCTTAAAAGCAGCAAAAGAAAAACAGTTACTCATCCGACTATCAGCTGATTTCTCAACAGAAACCATGCAGGCCAGAAGGGAGTGGCAAGAAATATTCAAAGTGATGAATAGCAAGAACCTATAACCAAGATTACTCTACCCAGCAAAGCAATCATTTAGAATTGAAGATCAGATAAAGAGCTTCACAGATAAGAAAAAGCTAAAGGAGTTCATCACCACCAAACCAGTATTATATGAAATGCTGAAGGGTATTCTTTAAGAAGGGGAAGAAGAAAAAGGTAAAGATAAAAATTATGAACAACAAAGTGACAACAAATACATATCTATCAACAAGTGAATCTAAAAATCAAGTGAATAAAAAATCTGATGAACAGAGTAAACTGGTGAATATAAGAGAATCAGGGGCATAGAAAGGGAGTGGACTGACGATTCTCGGGGGGTAAGGGGTGTGGAGGGTGCGAGAAGAGACTGGACAAAAATTGTACACCTATGGATGAGGACAGTGGGGGGGGGTAAGGGCAGAGAGTGGGATGGGAACCGTGTGGAGGGGAGCTCTGGGGGGAAAAAAGAGGAACAACTGTAATAATCTGAACAATAAAGATTTATTAATAAAAAATTAAACAAGATTTTAAAAACAAAACAAAAAAGAATATGTAACAAGTGAGAAAGGTGAAATAATTTTCATAAAATTTCTTTAAACTGCTTTAAAAATCACTTTCTCCAAATTAGTATTCACTCTATAATTTCTAGCAAGAAGGAAACCAACTCATAAGAAAACAAGAGGATTTAGGATACCTGGAATATATCGTTGATGTCTACAGGAAGAGCAAGACCAATATAGTCATCTGAGCTCCCGTACGTCGCACTGGACACCATGGACCTCACTGAGGATGATCGCTGCAGGGTATTTTGGTTAATAGGACTCAATAAATCTTCTTTATCTAACGAAGCATAACTTAAAGCTTTCATGAACCTATAATACCATAAAAATCACTTGCATTAGTGTTCTGATTTATAATATTGACCATAAAAAAATTTTATTTTCATATATTCACAAAAAATAAGTAGCTAATAGCTAGTCAAATACTAAACAGGGCTATCTTATCTACTGAGAACATATAAACTCTTGAAAATATTTAGCTGTTATAAACTGATAGAAAAAAGGTTATCAGTAATGTTGATTGTTACCAAAAACAATGTTATGGTCTTCCAGGTATAATTCTAATATTATTTTTATGAAAATAAGAATAATTTCTTACCTTTTTTTCAATGATAATTATTTCAATGCTTTATCAACATAAGATTCATGTAGACAGAAGTCAGACACAAAATAGCAAAAATAGTATCATTTGTAACTACAAGATAGCCTTATATGAAATATTTCCTCAATGTACTCCTTACCAGTGATTCCATAACAAATATGGCCTACTAATAGGCACCTTTCTCAGACAGATTCTTATTCACGCAATAGACATGCTAAAATATTTACTAGGGATCTGCTTTGTATATACAAGGAACTACTCAAGGTTCCACAGTATATACATATTGGTATTTGGAAACCCAAGTCACTTAAAGTGTAATATGTAGTCCGGCCAGTGTGGCTCCGTGGTTGAGCATCAACCCATGAACCAAGAGGTCAGGGCACATGCCTGGGTTGTGGGCTCAATCTCCAGTAGGGGCTGAGCAGGAGGCAGCTGATCAATGATGCTTCTATCTCTCTATCCCTCTCTAAAAATCAATAAAAACATGTTAAAAAAATAAACTGTAACAGTGTAGCCTGGTATTAAAACAAAGAATTACTTGTAAAGCACACAAAATAAATGCTTCATAAATAGTAGCTATTAAAATCATCATAGTGCCCTGGCCAGTGTGGCTCAGTTGGTTGGAACATCGTCCATGCCCCAGTCCAGGCACATACCCAAGATGGGGGTTCGATCCTTGGTCAGGGCACAAATGGGAGGCAGCCCATCATGTTTCTCTCTTACATCGATGTTTCTCTCTCTTTCCCCCCTCCCTTCCTGTCCTCTTTCTCTCTGGAATCAATGAAAAACATATCCTCAGGTGAGGTTTTAAAAAATTAATAAGTAAAATAAATAAAGTTATCTTAGCTAAAACCACTCTTAATTTGTACTAATCTCCAACTAAAAACCACCCCTAATTAAAATTTATGTATTTCAAAAAATAGGTGAGTGGTTTTTAAAGTGTACTGTTATACCTCTCTAACTACATAAAACTCAAGGTCTACTGGAGTGGGCAGAAAAGGATTACTCGCTTTTTCAATCTCTAGTTCAACCAGAGTAGCTCCATTTAATCTTTTCCACATATTATTAGGTTTCCATAGAAATGTTTTGTGAAGAAAGCAACATTTAAAAATCTCAAAACTTACGATCTAGTCCTAGCTGATTTGGCTCAGTGGATAGAGCATTGGCCTGCAGACTAAAGGGTCCCAGGTTCGATTCTGGTCAAGGGCACTCCCATTGGGGGGCGTGCAGGAGGCAACTGATCAATGATTCTCCCTCATCAGTGATGCTTCTATCTCTCTCTCCCTCTCTGAAGTAAGAACAACAATAACAAAAAAACACACAACAAAACATACAATCTAGTCCAGTCTCCAGTAAGGGAGGCACATGAAGTGCAAATAGAGAAAAATTCATGAACTTTTACTACAGAGATTTATGACAGTGAGCAACTGGCTGAGAGGTTTGCCTGGCTTTGTTCTAGATTGCTGAGGTCTGCAGAGCTATTGAATTCCAGGCATAAGAGACATTATGGCAGGATTTGTAGAACTCTGTCCAAGTTCATTTACTCAGTGTCAGGACTAAAACTCAGGATTAAGGATTCCTAGTTCAGTGTTTTTCCTACTATGCTCCAAGGCACAACCTGAGTGAGATATGTTTTTAAGATTGCTGGATTCATGCTATCCATTATACCACAGGTATCAGTATGCCTACTCTTCTAATTTTATTAAGAAAATGAAAAAAGGAAAAATCTTCTCAGCCTGGATTCCAAGCCACTATTTTAAAGTAAATTTATAGTTATCATCATTGTTTTCATTGTCTCTGCATTAACCAAATAGGAAGACTAATGCCAACACGATTTTCCCTCCATGGAACCCGGTACAAAGTAAATTCTCGATACAGTTGGAGTATGAATGAAAGACCTGATGAACATGAGTGCTGTTAAGCCTCCATGCCTTTGCGTAAGCTGTTCCTGTTTCTCTTGACTGCTTATTCTTGTTTTTATTATTTCTCTCGCAAGAAATATTTTCTCTCACCTATTCATTCTTTATAATGCCAATGATTTGGCATTTTACTCTAGGAAATTTCCAAATCTTCTTCTCCTGTTCTAACAGAGACTACAGGAAATAAGATCCTAAGAACCCAGAGTGGTTAGAGAATAAGCAACTTGGGATAAATGTCTTTCTGGTTTATTCTTTTGAATATTTAAGCACTACACTTTTTATCTGTGCTTTTTATTCAACTTGGATAGAAATGCCTGCTTCAATAAGATACAATGAACCTAATCAGATGGCTCAGAGTTAATAGCACTCGGGTCACTGCTGAGCTGTAAGATGGTGGTGCTCCTACTGTTTATTTTGGGGTGCTGTGTTCCTTACTGCCCCTGGCTGAATGCTACCAGGCTACTGTGGTTTTCTGAGTTTTCAAATACTTTCTGGTAATATTAAAGTTTCCTCCTCTGCTACCAATTTTATCAGCTGACCTTTCCTGTTACAGTGTGCCTCAATAAAAACTTCTAATTGTTGCTTCTATGGGCCTGAAAACCACACATACTAGCTGTTGAAATAAATATTAATAAACTTTGAATGCAGGTCAGAGGCACCTCCTTTGAATAAAATTCATGAACTTTTACTGCCTACGTTTATACTGGTGAGCTGTTGAGAGGTTTTCTGGCTCTGTTCTGAATTGATGAGGTTGCCAAAGCCAGTGTGTTCCAGGTTAAATGATCCATTACTGTATATTTTATGAAATTCTACAAGAGATACAATTATCTGCTAACAGGAACTCCATCTACTAAATATGTTAGCATTACTGAAACAAAATTGCTTAATAACAACTTAATGTGATTAATATTTTGGTTATATAAGAACCAAATGGATTACATTAAAAAATGATTACCAATGATGATGATGATGACAGCTAACTTTTATTGACTACTTAATATATGTCAGGCACTATTCTTAGTACCTAACAAATACTAAATAAATGTAACTGAATAATCTGAAACTAAAAAAGTTTTAGAAGTATTTGGCCCAACAAAAATAATAGGTAAAGAAATTTTTGCAATAACCAAATTTAACACTGCACCCCTAAATTTTTTACTTTGACCAGCTTGCTATATAATCTTTAGATATGACATAGAAATTCCCTAAATGTTCTTGAGCACAGGCAAATTGGTATTGCTGAATCCTGAAAGGCCAAATAATTTTTTATGTAAATTAGGTTCTGACTTGATAATACTTAAAACTGAAAATAATTTCCCTAAAATTTTTAGTTATTTAAAAAAAAAAGAGGTCAACTTTTGGAGCCTTAAATTGACCTACCTGAAAAAGTTGTTTGTTATTGTAGGTCTTAAGCTCCTGATTCCCCCGACATGCTTCTTTTTAAAATCGATCCTTGCAGAAGCGAGAATAAAATAAAAAAAAAAAAAAAAAAAAAAGCTTGTGACTTGTCTTTGAAAAGCATGTATGTTTACTTTCAGGGCCTAAATGAGTTTCTTTTCCCCCCTCGCAGCTGCAAGAATCCATTTCAAATCATATCGGGTAACTAGGAGCTTACAGCCTACCATAGTAAACAATGGTAATAGGTCAGTTTGGAGGCTTTTATGTAGAGGGAAAACCTAACTAATGCTTTCCATTTAAGTCTGTTACAATGCAACCATTACTGTTCATTTTAAATGCATGTTTACTCACCTGCTTGGTGTTAACCTGGACTCGAAGCTGTTGGCCTTCATGGTGATGGTATCAGTAAATAGCACATCTTTTGCTGGCGATGCCAAAGCTTCAGAATGAGACAGAGATGGATGCATTCTTTGTTGCTGTAACCTTTTCAGTGTAGCGTAGCCAAAGGCATCTCTAGAACTTGTGTAACTGAAGTTACAATCTGCTAGACTTTTAATTGTAGCGATAGAGGGTGCTTTAAGGGACTGTGCTCTTCTGGGAAGTGTATGAGAAGAACCCGGAGGCACCAGGGATACTGAATTTGACTTGGAGAGAGATAGATGGTTAGACTGTGGCGTCAAATAGTGGCTCGTCTTAACAGTTTTAGTACTTACCACAGTACTCATACTTCCACAGTCTGTGTCCACAGTCGTAGCATCCACCCCTACTGTCTCTCGGGAGGGGCTTGAGCTCATTGAACTTATGCCACTTGTTGTAGTGTCTGTATTGAAACTTTGGCTACGCATCTTCATATGCGAGCTTGTTGAACTTTCCACAACTAATCTCTCTCGGCTTGTGTTTTCTCTGTGATTCTCTGTACCAAGACTCTTGGTGAATTTTAAGTCATTATCTCCAATACTTGGAGTACTACCAGTGTCTTCTATATGCCTATTCCCCACAAATGAAGTTTCTAACTGTAATGTTTTCTGCACTGTGGATATGGGTGTAAAGTCATCACTCTGAATGAAGTCAACACTAGGATCCGTGAGAGTTCTGATCCGCCTGTTGCTTGTCTTGTTTTCAGATGACAGTTTCCCTCCTTTTGGATCACTGCTACTGCGATGTTTTTTATTGGGCAAAGTAAGGGAATTTAAGATACGATTCTTCACAAGTTTGCTAGACCCAAAGAAAGGGAATGAATTTTTATCCTTTACAGGTCCAGGCCGATCAAAAAAGGATGGCTCTGTGTCCTCACTGATGTCGAGGAAGAATGTACTAGTGGAGCTGCTGCCAAACCGGTCGTCCTCCATTATGAACATACCTGCGACCAAAGGACTGATTAATAACAGCACATAAAAATGACGAGCAAAGTGGTGGTACCGAGTAGTGACATGTTTCAGAAAATTAATTTTTAATAGCTGAATAAGAAAAACATTGTAAAAAATGAAGGGTTAAATTTATCTCTTCTCTCAAAAATGAACATGTGAATATATCTTTTAACACAAGTATTATGAGTCAACAAACACAAGTATTATGAGTCAACAATCTCTGTATCTGAAAAATGAATTAAAAACTATGTAAATGAAGAAGGTTGGCAAATAGACATTTACTTAGATTACATGACAAGCAAAAAAGCAGAACAGTTCTCCTGGCACATGGCTTATTATTTAACTCTGAAAGTGGGATTTTTCCAAAGGCTATTGAGAAAGGAAGGGGAGAAAAAATGTAGGTTCTGACTATACACACTGTTGTGAAAAGATACGCATTCTTCAAGAGGCTACTATTGCCATATTATCTTAGAAAAAGGTAAATTAGAAATGGAACAAATACACATAGATTTTGATATTCAAATACAAATGTTAACTGGCTAACTTTATAGGAATATGTCACAATACTCACTTGATGGCGCAGACTCACTCTCACTGTTATGTCTAGAGCTGGTTGACTCTGAGTTCAAACTCAAGGTGCTTGGGATAGATGAGAGCTCATTACAGAGCTGATCCACATCATCGGGAACCACTGGCCACAGATGTTTGCGACTGTGCCTTACAGCATCCCAGTTATGACATTTTAGAATATCACAGCCTTGTTTGGTTTTGGCTATGAGTCCAAGCACATACACGCAGGTCCTAAATGTAAAAGATGTAGTAGTAACAGTTTATAATTCCAAACTGAGAATTCTTAAAGCACTCACAAAGTATTAGGTTGCTATGTGTACATTCCATTTTTCTTCAAAAGCCATTAAAAACTGTTAGGCTTGTGGAAAAATGTATTGAAACGAGTTAGGGGTAAATTAGAAGTAATAAATAACACAAAAAACCTTCCTTATAAAAATACTAATTATAATGAAATAATTGACAAGAATATAATGCAACAAAAAACCATATATATTAACTTTTCTGGGATAAATTTGAAATATTTGGACTACTGGACCACTGGATATTAGACACACACTACACTTCACTGTTTATCTGCAAAGTAAACTGTAATGAGAAAAATAGAATAGTAATGTAACGAGATGCTCCTTAAGGTGCTTAGCTTAATGCATTTAAAAATCCCTATCGTTAGGACTCCCAGTGAGTTAATTTTGAGTCATAAAATGCTCTTCCCTTATACCTATTAGTGAAGAACAATCTACACTAATAAAAGAGAAACATGGTAATTGGCGTACGACCGCTACCCTTCCCATTGGCTAATCCCCCTGTCACTCACAGAGTAGGGCCAAGATATGCAAATTAACTGGCAGCCAAGATGGCGGCCGGCAGCCAGGCAGCTGATGCGAACAGGGAGGCTTGCTTGCTTGCTTCAGTGACGGAGAACTCCAACGTTCCCCGCCTGACTTGCTGGCCTCTCAGCTGCAACTCTAAGCAACTATGTTGCGAATATAGAAGATAAACAAAACCCCAGAAACTGCTTTACTCAGCAGGGCTTCAGCCAGCCAGACCGCAACATTGTATCAAATACAGATGTAAACACAGGCCAGAAACCTGTTTTCAGCAGCTGAGGCCTCAGAGCTAAAGCTGGCCCAGAATAAAAGAAGAAAAAAAGAAAAAAAAGGAGCGGTTGGGAGCTTCAGTCACCTGCCAGCCTGAAAACAGCCCTCAGCCCCTCAGCCAAACTGGCCAGGCACCCCAGTGGGGACCCCCACCCTGAAGGGTGTGTGACCAGCTGCAAACAGCCATCATCCCCTCACCCAGGCTGGCCAGGAGCCCAAACGGGAGCGCCACCCTGATCCAGGACACCCTTCAGGGCAAACCAGCCGGCCCCCACCCGTGCACCAGGCCTCTATCCTATATAGTAAAAGGGTAATATGCCTCCCAGCACCAGGATCAGCGGAGCCACGAGGCCTCCCGGCACCGGGATCAGCGTGACAGGGGGCAGCGCCCAAACCCCCTGATCGTCCTGCAGCTCTGTGTGTGACAGGGGGCGGGGCCCCAACCTCCCTGCCCCCCACGGGCCCTGCTCTGTGTGTGACGGGGTAGAGCCATAACCTCCCCATTGGCCCTGCCCTGAGTGTGAGAGTGGCGGCGCCCCAACCACCTGATCGGCCCTGCTCTGTGGGTGTTAGAGGGCGGCGCCCCAACCCCCCCCTCCCCACGGGCCCTGCTCTGTGTGTGATGGGGTAGAGTCGTAACCTCCCCATTTGCCCTGTCCTGAGTGTGACAGTGGCGGCGCCCCAACCCCCTGATCGGCCCTGCTCTGTGGGTGATAGAGGGCGGCGCCCCAACCCCCTGATCCGCCCTGCCCTGAGTGTGACAGGGGGCGGTGCCCCAACTCCCCTATCGGCCCTACTCTGTGAGTGACAGGGGGGAGCTCCTCAACCCCCTGATGGGCCCTGCTCTGTGCGTGACAGGGTATGGAGCCCCAACCCCCCTGATGGGCCCTGCTCTGTGCGTGACAGGGGGTGGCACTGCAACCTCCCCATCGACCCTGCCTTGAGTGTGACAGGGGGCAGTGCCCCAACCCCCCAATCGGCCCTACCCTGAGCGTGACTGAGGGTGGCATCGCAACCTCCCAATCTGCCCTGCTCTGTGCATGACAGGGGAAGGCGCCCCAACTCCCCAATTGGCCCTGCTCTGAGCCCGACCAGGGGCTGAACCTAGGGATTGGGCCTGCCCTCTAGCCACCCGGAAGCAGGCCTAAGCCAGCAGGTCATTATTTCCCGAGGGGTCCCAGACTGCGAGAGGGCACAGGCCGGTCTGAGGGACCCCCCTTCCCCCGAGTGCACAAATTTTTGTGCACTGGGCCTCTAGTCTATAATAACAAAAGTGTAAAATACTAAGTAGACTGGACGTGCTTCTGGACAAAGCCAGGGCTGTGAGGGAAGCCTGGGTCCCGGGTGTCAGAGGGAAGCCGGTACCAGCAGCTGGAGGAAGGAAGGCCTATTCTTGCATGAATTTTGTGCATCGGGCCTCTAGTATATTATACCCTAGAAAGACTTCTGAGTTGAATGATGGAAAGTTCTTACCCTCTGATGGAAAGAACCTCACACTGTTTCGCAAGTTTTAGTATATCTGGAATCACATTTTCTTCCTGCAGCAAATTGAGTCCCCAATTTGATGAGCCAATATTTCCCTGAAAGAAAAGAAATCACTTATATCCACTTTCATACAAGAGATTTGGAAAGCAAGCCCTAGCTGTTTTGGTTCAGTGGATAGAATGTTGGACTGCGGACTGAAGGGTCCCGGGTTGAATTCTGGTCAAGGACACATGCCTGGGTTGCGGGCTCAGCTCCCAGTAGGGAGCATGCAGGAGGCAGCTAATCAATGATTCTTCTTCATCACTGATGTTTCTATCTCTCTCTCCCTTCCTCTCTGAAATCAATAAAAATGTATTTTAAAAAAGAAAGATTTGGAAAGCTAGCAAAAAAGAGAAAAATTTAATCCCATCTATAAGGAAAAAATGTGAAATAAACCTCAAATAAGAAACTTTAGGAATTAATGTTCGATTTCCCTTAGCAAGAGAACTAATAGTTTAGTCATCTATTTTCCAGCTAAAATTTAATATTTAAAGGAGCAGGAACAATATTGGTCATAGAATATAATGTTCCATATAAAATCATTTTTATTTATTTACTATTAATGGGAAAATTATAAAAATAAAACATTATGAAAATCTTATAGAAGTGTTTGTTACAAACCAAGGCCCAAAGAGATGCTTTCAGTTTTTTAATTTCTTCCCATTTATCTAAATCTGGTGTACGAACGTTGTGACAGAGCTCTGCAATAATATTCTGGAGAAAGAGGAAAAAAAACATATAAGAAACAGTTTTCAATGTATTTTCTTATTATATCTGAAAACCTATTTAAGGTTTGCCTTCTATAAATCTTGCATATTTATAATTCTAAAATAATTTTATGTAAAATTTCTTAAGCAGCAGCATGGACTTTCAGCTAATATCCTAGAATTAGCACTCATTAGCCATGTGGACTTGATACTTAGTATTACAAAAATATTAGTCATAATTATTATTTAAATAGAAAATAATACATTAACACCAAAATTTTATAATACTATATAGATAATAGTACATTGAGCATACCACTTCGGTGCTCACCAAAGGTAACTGAATCTGGTATCAGATTCAGTTTAATTTCGCAATAAGAGGAGTGAAGAAACTCAGTTCTTTAGAATGTTTTTACTAAGACAATCTTCCCCAAAACACTATAAAGGAAAAACTCAGACCTTCACTGGTTACAGATTTTATGTAACAAATTAGTTTTGCAAAAGGTGACACATAAATCAAGGAAATGCGTGCAAGCTAATAATATGTCTAAAGATTACAAACACAGACTACCTGAGTCCATTACAAGATGAATGCTTTAAAAGCAATATGCCACCGACCTTAAGACTTTTGAGAAATTTTTGCAAAAATAATACTTTAACAAAATTAAGGTTTTTCCCTACTTTGTAGCTACTTAAATAAGCAGACTATGTTTTTACCTGTACTTCCAACAAATGACAGCCTGTTTTGTGGTGTACCAGTTGTCCATAAAGGTGTACAGGCAGGTAGACATGAGGACGCTGTAATCTAGTATAATAAAGATGATTGATATACCTATCGGTTCATTTGAAATATGCTAACTAAACAATTACTAATAACAAAGTACTAGTATTAGACAGATATAGTTATTAGATATAACTCCCCAGCATAAATAAAAATGGAGGTGGAATGCATGATGATTTCTCTAGAAAAATAATAGTTTATCTGGTCTCAAAGTAACAGTAAGAGAGCCGAGACTAAGAAAGATAGACTAGTAATAGTAAGAGCATGAAGGGTATTTGAATGCCTTATATGTAAGGGTATTCTCTGTACGCTAGGAATGCCACTGGAATTTTTGAACAATCAATGCCATCCTCTAAGAACATTTTTGTCAGTGTAAGAAATAGAATATCCAAGTACTCAGAAAACTTCAGAAATTAATGATTACAAAATGTTTTTAAATTTTATATTTGAGGATCAGTAATAAATTATTCCATTAACTGTTGGTACCTTTGGTTACTCCGACGAACATAGTTATCGCCATCAATCGGCTTCCGATAAGTAGTAAGTGCTTCATTAAGTTGTTCCTCAATCAAATCAACATATTTTGAATTATATTCCTAGAAGATAATATTGTTTTAATTGTATATAGTTTCATAAATTCACTAAATTTATGTTAGGTACCTAGCAAGCCTTAGAGCATAAATATGAGAAAAATATCTATTTAAGAAATTTAAGACATTTTTAAAAAGAGTAGAACAAAGTACTGTGAATGTAAATATTCTAGCGCACCCAAAATATTTCTGCTTATACTCCTCTGACCTCATTTTCAATCAATGGGGTCCACACTAGTAAGTTGTTAATTTTGTTTTTTACCTTATTTCAATCCCTTTCCCCATTAAAAAAATAGCTTCTTAATATTAAACACTGAAGATATTCACTTGAAATTTTAAAAAGGAAATTAACTGAGTTCTATCATTTTAGCAACTTTTAGTAAGAAATAATATCTCTTTTCCCACTGATGTAAATCAGATCAAAAGTAAAAAATGTTTCCAACTAAAACATTTAGTCAATCACATTGCCATCTTTACTGCAAAAGATCTTCACTTCAAAGTGCTTTAAAAAATTGGTAGAACCTCTGTAGAAGCAATTTAACAGTATTTATCAAAAATTTAAATTCACATACATTTTAACTCCACCATTATGTTTTTAGAACTTTATCCAATAGACATACTTACAAAAGTATGGAAAGATATACAGGGTATCCCCCAAAAAATATATACACACTGTAACAGCTGATAGCACAATTTTGAAACTGAAATGTATTTTAATAAATACATTTATTGCTTTTATAATTATTCAAAGTATGTGGGACACCTGATCTATGCTAGAGTATTCAGCAAATACTGTTTACGAAACAAAAACACTGGTAACAATTTAAATACCCATCAAAACAAGAGTGGTTATAAAAATTAAGGTAGCCCTGGCTGGTGTGGCTCAGTTGACTGGAGCACCATCCCGTGCATGGAAGGGTCATATGTTTAATCCCCGGTTAAGGCACGTAAAGAAGGCAACCAATTGATGTTTCTCTCTCTAAAACCAATAAAAACAAACCCTCAGGTAAAGATTTAAAAAAATTAAAGTAATATATTATGTAGGCACTGAAATGAACTAAATTTAAATAGAATATACACAAAATCAATAATTCAATAACAAATAACTGTAGCTTAAAAAAGGATAAATATAAATACAAATAATTATATAGAATTTTAAGACCTGACTTCAGATAAAATTTAAATATTAACATCCTTCGTTTCAAAATATTGATGATATAATAAAAACATCCAAGTTCACAAATCTATCTTCTAAGTTAATACATACAAATTGAATCTTATTCAATAGAAAGTTACCTTGTGCCACTTTTCCAATTGTTTTGCTACATAACCCCTTTCATTCAGATAGGAAAACCCTTTTGGAATGGAAAGAAATCTGAAAATGAAAACAATCGATAGTTTAACATTGAATCTGACAAAACACATTAAAGACTAAAATATCTCAAACAAAAAATCTGTTTAAGGAGCTTAAAGACTAGATACAGCTCCTACCTAAAACAAAAAGGTCGGTTATTATTGATTGTACTTCAAATACAAATACATTCTCACAATCTTTGCAAAAAACACACAAATCTAATCACACTAGAGAAAATGCCATGAAATGCACGAGACACAGGATGTAAAAGAAACACTAAAGATTTAGAGGATGCCCAAGGTCCGAAAGCAGGCCCCTTTCACAAGTTTACAGCTGACCTCCTTTTTGGGATGGAATCCAGCTTTGACATATACCACCAGAGAACACACAGAAAACAGAACTGCAAGAAGACTGATTTAAAATTTACCTCAGAAGGAGAAGCAAACCTTTGTCCCCAAGGTGGGATAAAGCTGGCTTCATCTGAATAAGAGCATGAAGATTGGCCTAAAATAAATAATTAGGCAAATTGAAAAATTGCACTAACATAGTATATTCTCTATTTTCAAAATACCTATAATATACACATTATAATTTCATAGTTTTCTATTAAAATTGATGTCTGCATACTTTATTAGAAAATAATGAAGCATCACCTTGTCTTCACAGGCTTCATCAAGGATATCAAGAGCTTCAGAAGAAATTGTTTTGTTTTTATCATGTAGCTGGGTCACTAGTAATTCAATTCCCCAGTTATTGAAGAATTCAACATTAGCTCTCAATAATACTCTTAAATGTTTGGTTGCATAGAGCCTACAGGCCTATAAAGACAAATGAAAACATTTTTATTTATTTAATTTTTTTATTTCTTTATTGATTAAGGTATTATATATGTGTAATACCTTATTACACATTACCCCTCCCAACCCCCCCGGAAACATTTTTAAAAAACACCACAAACTTCACCACGAATAGCCTATCTGACTTTGTTTTGGGACAATTCTGCTACTTGAAAAGGGCAAAAAACTGGGATTGATGATCTAGTTCTTGTATGAATATTTTTTCAGTGCTAGTAAAATAAAATATTTCTGTTCCTATCTAGCTGCTTCCTCCCCTTTAAATAAAAATATGAGTACTGGATGGAGTTCTTTGGAAGAACTAAAATTTTACAGTAAGCTCAAATTCCATCCTATATCCTTACAATTTATAATTAATTTTAAAGTTTAAAAAGGAAATTAACTGACTAAAGTCTATAAAACAATAAAGTACCTAGTTATTTAAAAAACAACAGTATCACTGTCTGTTATACTCACATCAGTGGCTGCAGTGAGGATCTTGGAGAGGATGACTCTGGCCAGCCCGTCTCTGCTGTAATCCAAGCTGGAAACAGTCAGTTTTAGCAAGTGATCTTGGTTTTTCAAGGAGCAAAGGTTAAGGAGACTAAAAAAAAACACAGAATAAAAATAATGAAGTTTATTAGAAATTATTGTATCAATTTGTTAATTCACTAAACATTTTTAAATTCCTAATATGAACAGGCTTTTCTAAAAGAAATCATTTAATGACAAGTGAAAACAGAATCTAGAGATGCTCACCACTGAAATACGCTGCATTTTTCCAGCATTTTGACTCCATGAGGGTGGCAAGAAAGTGTTCCAATAAATAAAAAGTAGTGTTGACTAAGGGTGGTCAATAAGCCGTTATTTTGAAGACTTCTTTCAGGTTTCATTCCAGAGGAGGCATTGAGCCACTGAACAATATCTTTTACTAGATCTTCTAAGTACCCTTGCCCATCCTAAAAGCAAATACATTGTGATATTCTTAGAAAAGCACTTAGTACCTATAATTAGAACAATTAACTTTAATCAAGTCCAAAAAATTTAATAATGATGAAGTTACAAATAAAAGATTGTCAATCACCTGAGTACCTTATTGTTTTTAATAAAAAATATAACATTGTTGTACTTAATCCCAGTAGACACAATGCTACATGAAGATGGTGTTATTTTCCATTTTACAAGGAGTAAACCAGTTTTTCTTGAAGGCAAATTACTGCCCAAAGTCACAAAACTAGCAGGATTCAAATTTAGGTCTGTGCTCATTCCCTATGTGTCTAAATATTTATACATATTCAGAAGAAAAAGGGAGAAAATACAATAAAAAACTTTTGCTCTTGAAAATACTCAAAGTGCTTATTACCTCTTCAGACTCAAGAAGAAATTCTGTAAACTGGCAGCCCACGACTGTAAGCTGCTTCGACTTGGCAAAACCCAGGTCCAGGTTGGCATATAATTTACTGCTAGGCTTGTAAAAGTAAAGTAGTCTTCGTACAAACCTAAGATCAAAATTAAATTAGCCGCCAATAAACCAAGCAATTATTTTAGAAAGAATCTTAACCATAACTTATGAAAAAATAAGGTTTTGAATGTTTTGTCTAAACCATTGGGTGGTGGGCACATGTGCAATATACAGATCTTGTAACAGAAGCCCCCACCTGAAACCTGTATGTCCATGTTGACCAATGTCACCCCAATCAATTTAATAAATAAAAAAGCAAGCAAACAAACAAACCACTGAGGTAAATGACAAGAAATTTAACAAGCACATTTGGTACATTACACACACGCAAGCACACGCATGCACGCACACGCGTGTGCGCACACACACACATCCCCCAAAACACAACCCCCCCAACCCTTTATTTTAAAGAGATCTTTATAGAATAAGAATTTTATAGTGAGATGCCTGAAAGAAGTTGTGGGGGGGGGAAAGTGCTAGCAGGAAAAATGCAGATATATAACATGGCTAGAAGATAAGGTTGGATAAACAGCCACCTGGACATAAATTTTCTTCTATTGTATTTCATGAAGAACTTTGTACTATGCCTCTATAAATTAATCTTATACTAGGTAATTGTAACCATGTTATCACACTATGATTTTGTCATTTATTCTTCACAATTAGGCAAAAAGCCAAGTATAAAAGCTGCAAGTAAATTTTAGGTTACTGAATTTATGAAGCAATGAACATAATTTTCTGATATTTCAATGTTTTAGTTTTTAACATTACGTTCTAAGCTTCCATTTAATTTAGTTCAATTAATTTCATTCACTATAATCCAATCTAATAAATGTGCCAGTTACAGAAGTGGGAGAAACAGCTGAATGAGACATCATCTCTGTTCTCAGGGAGTATAAAAAGTTAGTGCTATGCCTCTTTATTCCAATGTGGTTTATATAGTCTACATCTTTCTCAAACTTTAATGCAGATATTAAATTAAAATCACAAGTTGGTAAATACAATAAAAAAAACATGATATAATGGCCCCCTTTACTTCTCCAAGTAGATTCAGTACTGGTGGCTGGTTACCTACCTCAGAGGCAGTAAAATGCATGGCGGTACTAGAGAAGAGCATAGGAGCTGCAGTGCTGCATTTGCTATGAACATGAGCATGTCTTGGGGAAGGTGTGGAGTATTAACTTGATTAAGGAGGAAGAATGGCTAACCCTCCAAAGGCAGATGGGAATAGAAGTGAAATATTAATAATGGCCCTCATTTTGGGAGGGAAACACTATGTCCTTAATATGCCATTTTCATACATTAGGATTAAGATTACTACATAATTGATATTATCCAATTTGAGAAACTTTTATATTAAGTACTTCATTTGCTCCAAAACTAAAACCACAATGTAAATAACTAGAAAGAAAATTAACTGATGCTTTCTGGTTATAAGACTATCTACACTAATAAAAGAGAAAAATGGTAATTGGTGTACGACGATACCCTTTTCATTGGATAATCAGGGCTATATGCAAATTAACTGCCAACTAAGATTGGCAGTTAACTGCCAACAAGATGGCGGTTAATTTGCATATGTAGGCACAATGCAGGGAGGCGAAAGGGAAAGCAGGAAGAAGCCCCCTGCCACTGACAGTGATCGGAAACGCAGGGGGGAGCTAAGAGCTGGGGGGCAGGGCAAAGGCGGCCCTGGGGCCGCCTTTGCCCTGCCCCCCAGCCATGATTGGAGAATCAGGTGCCTTTGCCGCCCTGGCCAGTGATAGCAGGAAGTAGGGGTGGAGCCAGCGATGGGAGCTGGACACGGTCGAAGCTGGCAGTCCCGGGAGCTAGGGGTCCCTTGCCTGGGCCTAAAGTGGAGCCCACGATCGCGGGGCTGCTGCAGCGGCGGGTCCCCACTGCCCGGGCTGGACGCCTCAGCCAGAGGCGTTAGGCCTGGGCAGGGGCAGAGCCTGCAACCACGGGGAGCTGGGGGTCCCCTGCCCAGGCCTGACACCTCTGCCGGAGGCCTCAGGCCTGGTCAAGGGGCCGATCCGGTGATTGGTGATCGGAGTGTGATGAGGGTCACTCCTCTGGCCGAGGCATCAGGCCTGGGCGGGGGGCAGAGCCGGGGCTTGGGGGGATATGATGGTCCCCTTGCCCAGGCCTGAAGCCTGGGTCAGAGGCGTCAGGCTTGGGCGGGGGGTGGAGCAAGCGATCAGAGGGAGATGGGGATCCCTTGCACAGGCATGATTCGTGGGCCAGAGGCGTCAGTCCTGGGCAAGGGGCCGATCCTGCGATTGGAGGGTGATGGGGGTCAACGCCTGAGGGCTCCCAGTATGTGAGAGGGGGCAGGCTGGGCTGAGGGACACTCCCCCCCCCCCCCGCCCACACACCCAGTGCACGAATTTCGTGCACCGGGCCCCTAGTGTATATATAAAAATATATAAAAAGATGACCCCCGATTAACAATTTTTCCACTTTATCATGGTGCAAAAAAATACGCATTTGGTAGAAACTGTACTTTAAATTTTGAATTGTGAACTTTCCCCAGGCTGGCGATACATGGTACAATACTCTCTCCTGAGGCTGGGCAGTGGCAGCAAGCCGCTACTCCCAGGCAGGTATGTGATCATAAGGGTAAACAACTGATACTCTACAGCACACTGTGCTGCCGGAGTTTTCTATATATGGTGTTCTGAACACCTTCAAGGTAGGCTAAGATTTGATGTATGTTCAGTAAGTTAGATGTTATAATGCACTTTTGTCTTTCAACTTACAATGAGTTTATATGCACATAATCCCATCGTAAGCCGAGGAGCATCTGTATGTATGTGTAATATATACCAAGTATTATAATGTACATATGCATCTTCAAAACACCCATTATTATTTTAGCAAGTATTAGGTATAATTCAAAGCTACGTTCTTTACACTTAAAAGCAAAATAGTTCTTACATACCTATGTAACTGTTCATCTTTATAGTTTCTTAAATTTACATTTGGCCACTAGAAAAACAGAATGTTTACATTATAAAAGTATTTACCAATTACCAAACATATAATTATGATGAACTACAATGAATAATAAAATGAAGACAATCACACCATCACCAAGAAGTATCCTGTCATACCTTAAGAATGGTCCCTATAAGATTCCAATTCCATTCGAGATTCTCTTTATGTTGAAGGACTTGGCTATCTCTAAGGTTCATTAAAAGAGCCTCCTCTGTATCCTAAAATCATCAGAAATAAGGAAAACTAAGGCAAATTTCTTACATCAGAAAAGTCTAAAATTTAAAAACAAAAGAAAATATTTTTCATTTTAAAATGAATTATCAAATGTTTTTTTACTTCTAAAGTTGTAAAAACACAACTCTAAACTGCCCAGTCATTATAAAACGTAGAAGCCATCAGGAAATCCATATGCATGAATAAAACTGAAAAGTCAAGCAAGTATATGTACTAGTATACTAAAATCCAAGCAAGTATGTGATACTTAAGGAAACTGAGTTATAGATTGTGATTTCTTTTCAGTACCTTAAGAACAAATATATCTTTCTGAACTCTGAGATATTGATCCCGTTTCTGATGTGTTGCAATTGCTTTCTGAATAATGTGATCTAAATGAAGGCTGTAAGGCTTAGGTCCTCGTTTCTTCATTTCATGGAAGCGTTTTAAACAGTTCAAGGCTGCACTGGCTCTCCTAATGAGAAAAAGGTTCAATTAACACTATAGCGAGCTAGCATAATTTTAAAGAGATCACTTTGGTAAATCACTCTATTAAAACACATAAACGCAAGGATAGAAATTATCACTATAAAGTAAATTATCAAATCAAATTTGGAAACACAAAGAAAAATATCAAGAACACTGGAAGAAATTCATGGCCATAAAAATTTAAGTCTATCAGGCTTTAGGAAAGCACATTTTTCCATCATGAAACTACTAAAATAAAAGCTGAAAGCTACCCTTACACATGTAAGCCTATAGTCAGGATCCCTAATGTCCAAAGTTTATAATTCAACTTCACTTTGTTAAATAATAGTATTTTCATTGATAGAATTAAAATCAATAAATAGAATATTATTTATCTATAGTGAGGCCCACATGTATATTTCTGAATAAAGCGAACTAAACTTTTGAGAATCAACACTAATAAAAGAGAAAAATGGTAATTGGCGTACGAGCTACCCTTTTCATTGGCTAATCAGGGCTATATGCAAATTAACTGCCAACTAAGATTGGCAGTTAACTGCCAACAAGATGGCGGTTAATTTGCATATGTAGGCACAATGCAGGGAGGCGAAAGGGAAAGCAGGAAGAAGCCCCCTGCCACTGACAGTGATCGGAAACCCAGGGGGGAGCTAAGAGCTGGGGGGCAGGGCAAAGGCGGCCCTGGGGCCGCCTTTGCCCTGCCCCCCAGCCATGATCGGAGAATCAGGTGCCTTTGCCGCCCTGGCCAGTGATAGCAGGAAGTAGGGGTGGAGCCAGCGATGGGAGCTGGGCACGGTCGAAGCTGGCAGTCCCAGGAGCTAGGGGTCCCTTGCCTGGGCCTAAAGCGAAGCCCACGATCGCGGGGCCGCTGCAGCTGCGGGTCCCCGCTGCCCGGGCCGGACGCCTCAGCCAGAGGCGTCAGGCCTGGGCAAGGGGCCGATCCTGCGATTGGAGGGTGATGGGGGTCAACGCCTGAGGGCTCCCAGTATGTGAGAGGGGGCAGGCTGGGCTGAGGGACACTCCCCCACACACACACCCAGTGCACGAATTTCGTGCACCGGGCCCCTAGTGTATTATAACTGTCAACAAAATTTCATAGTTCTGAACAGCTATGAGTTACATTTCACTAATATTATATAAAATATGAGGTCCATATATAGATGATTGAGGATGTAACTGGAAAAAAAAAAAAGATACCCCTGTCCTAGACATAATCTTTACCAAATGAAAAAATTCCTACTAGCACTTCCCAGTCAAGTTCCTCCACCTTTATCTTATTTTATTAGCACTGGAATTTTAGCAGAGCTATAGCTATCTTATCATACTTTTGTTTATAGATTCTATATTTGCAATATATCCTTCAGAGTTTAGCTTACTTCAATGTCTCTAATAAGGGTTTCTAAATTCCAACATTAATTTAACCCCACATATAAAATACATTGTCAATCTTTGTGCTTTATTAATTTGAAATAATTTAGATATTTTTTAAATAGCCTGAATTGCTGCTCAAAACATAAAAAAGTCACAACCAACGTTTTAGTGATCTGGTAGAAAGTCTATGTCCTTGTTCAAGAACATACTAGAAACATGCTAGAAAAAGTTTGTATTGTGGCCTACAATACAAATTATTAAATAAAACTATTAATTTCCCCCTTATCTATAAGGCTTCCCTGAAAGAATTTCCAAGCATACCTTATACATACTACTTTATAAAAAGAAGAGGTTATCTAAATGGTGGGTATTAAAGGTGCCAGGCACAAACTTTGCCAGAACTCTGATACTTACAGTCTCTTTTCCTTAGGGATATCAAAGGATGCTGCCATATTCATTAGGGTTGGCAGGCAGTGCAAATGATGGCTATGTGAATGAGGAAGAATTGTGTTTGCCTAAAATGAAACATAACATTTTATGAGAACTGAGAAATAGAAATATTTTACGTTCTAGATCAGCAGTTGCCAACCAGTGGTCCGTGGACCACTGGTGGTCAGTGAGGTCCGAAAGGTTGGCGATCGCTGTTCTAGATTATCCACAGATATAAAGCTAAAGACTCTTGAGGTTTTACTCATGAAATTAACTTAATGATTTACTTTCCAATATTTATAATTTTTTTCTTACCTACTTTCAATGAGAAGATGGAACAAATAGACTCACATTACATTAACAAAACTGTAAGTTTCATAGACCTTTTATCATAACATTAAATTATATTATTTTAAGTGGTAGACAAGTAAACTCAATTCTTAAATGATCTAAAAAACAATATATCAAAACTTATATCCAGAGCTATAATGTTACATTAAAAATATTTAAAATGCTAGATGCAATATAACTTATTAGTTGACTTCTTAAGTTTTAAAAATCATTATCAAACAGGTTTACTTCATATTCTGACATTTAAAATAAGAAACTTATTAACACTTGCTTTCCAAATAAAATTCTACCACTCCATCTGCTTTTATCAATGAAGATAACTAAATTAATTAAATGTAGAAGCCAAAATATATAAGAATAATAAGCAATGACCTAATAACACTGCTATACGACTCAAAATTACCAGCTTTTATATTTCAAGAGAATCATGGAATTCTGATGTATAGGTAAAAGGAACAGATGAAATGTTAAAATTGGTTCCTTTATATAAAAGCAAATAAATTTGGATATTGATATGCTTACAGGAAATATTTTGAGAATTAATAATGATCAAACTTGAGAACCTGCAATATTACTTAATTCTTTCATAGATGGGCTGGAGAACAGAGTAGCAAGTGGCTAAATAAATGATAAACAAGAAAGTTATCATTCAACTCTGTTTAATTCTCTTTCCTTCACTCACACAACCCAGCTGCTATGTGGAAACAAACAAACAAAAAACAACTGGGCCAGCCGGTGTGGCTCAGTGGTTGAGCATCAACCCATGTACCAGGAGGTTGCTGGGTCGACTCCCAGTCAGGGCACATGCCAAGGTTGCAGGCTCGATCCCCAGCAGGGCTGTGCAAGAGGCAGCCGATTGATGATGTTTCTCTCTCATCAATGTTTCTATCTCTCCCTCTCCCTTCCCCTCTCTCTAAAATCAATAAAAACAAATAAAAAAACAACTGGGATGTAGGGGTGCTAAAACAACACAAACAAAAAAATACACTGCCAATAACAGCAAGTTATACATATGATTTTAAAAGACTTGCCATAGGGTTTCTTCTTCTTTAATGAGTTTAAAATGGTTCTTTTTATTTAGTATTAAGAGGTGACCTATAAACAAGAATTTCTATCTTACCATCAAAGTCCCTCATTGCTGGGAGTAAGGAATGGTCAGATCACTTTCCTAGCTCCCTTTTTCCAGAAGTTACTGATATCACAATATCACAGGAAAAAATAAAAAAATATTCCCACCCTGTGAACCTCACTACAAGTTGACAGAGAAGACTATGTTCAAACAAGGCAGTTATATTTAGAAATTTTGTAGTTTTCTAAATTTTAGGCACTGAGTACCATATTCCATTCTAGCTGATTGAAGTAATTATCTATAGTTTTTTAATTCCTAAAAATAGAAAGTCTTTCTAAGAGCAATTAAGATTTATAGCACTCAAGTAGTTAATATTCAAAGTTAGTATAAAATATTAATGATATGAGCATACTATTAATATGTAAAAGCTTACCATATGTAAAAGCTCTCCTAAAAGGATGGTAGCTCTCACTGAGATATGGTCATCGCTGTTTGTTATCACTTCAACCAAACCCTTTTAAAAATAAAAATAAAATACCATAGTTGCAAAATAGTATACATGAACATATTTATGCATCATTTGTCTGTTGCTCTGAAAAAATTTTGTTAGTAAAAATATATAAAATAAAAGTGTTTATAAGTCTTACCTCTAAAAGTCCATTACGAATAAATGCGGAGAGTACCAGTGCCAAATAATTATCCATGAGGTCTGGCCTGTAATAAACACAGCACAGAAACAGTCTCACTAATATTCATATATTACATAATCTACACCAATAAAAGACAAACATGCAAATTGACCATACCTTCGCTATGCCTTAAACCATGCCCACTAGCTGATAAGAGCGACTATATGCAAATTAACCCAAACAAGATGGTGGCCAGCAGCCACGGAGCTGGAGCAAGCAGGAGGCTTGGTTGCCCCAATGATGGAGGAAGCCAAGCTTCTCGCTTGCCGCGGCAGGCTCTGAGCTCCACTCAAAGCAACAAAGTTTCAATTATAGAAGGTAAATAAACCCCAGATACCTGCTTTCAGCCGGCTGTGGCCATGGAGCTGGAGCGAGGAGGCTTCCCTCCCGCCCACCCTGGCCAGCTCTGAGCTCCTCTCAAGGTTATAAAGTTTCAATTATAGAAGGTAAATAAATCCCAGAATAAAAAAACAAAGAAAAAAAGGAGAGGGGGGAGCTTCTGTCACCAGGGGGCTTGGCCAGCCTAAAAACGGCCCGCAGCCCCTCACCCAGACTGGCCAGGCACCCCAGTGGGGACCCCCACCCTGAAGGGGGTGTGACCAGCCATGCAAACACCCATCAGCCCCTCACCCAGGATGGCCAGGCACCCAAGCAGGATCCCCACCCTGATCCGGGACACCCTTCAGGGCAAACCAGCCGGCCCCCACCCGTGCACCAGGCCTCTATCCTATATAATAAAAGGGTAATATACAAACTGACCCTAACAGCAGAACGACTGGGAATGCCTGGTCACTAGGACACACACTGACCACCAGGGGGCAGACGCTCAATGTAGGAGCTGCCCTGTGGTGGTCAGTGCGCTCCCACAGGGGGAGCTCTACTCAGGCACAAGCCAGGCTGATGGCTGCCAGTACAGCAGTGGTGGTGGGAGCCTCTCCCGCCTCCTCAGCAGTGCTAAGGATGTCTGACTGCAGCTTAGGTCTGCTCCCCGCTGGCAATTGGACATCCCCTGAGGGCTGCCGGGCTGCCAGAGTTATGTCTGACTGCCAGCTTGGGCCCGATCCCCCAGGGAGCGGGCTTAAGCCAGCAGGTGGACATCCTCCGAGGAGTCCCAGACTGCAAGAGGGCATAGGCCGGGCTGAGGGACGCCCCCGAGTGCACCAATTTTTGTGCACCGGGCCTCTAGTTTAATATAAAAACAGTCATTGTAATAAATTTGAACCATTTCTGTATCTAAATTCTACCTGGATCTGGCACGATGAGGAAGAATAGTTTTTGCTTCAGCTGCTACAAAGCCATCTGAGAGCCTCCAACTGTCCTGGAATCTGCCTGGATCTAAAATAGGTAAAAATAAGTAGTTAGGAGAAAATTAAACAAGTGTATATAACTACAAGCTAGCCAGGCTATGAATAATCTTTTTAAATATTGGTTAGGAAAGAAATAGGCTAAAAAAGGCATTCAGAAAAAAAATGATTTATATAAATGTACACAAATCTAACTATTTTGGGACTCTGGGGTCATTTGTCTAAAATAAGAATTAGATCATATAATTTGAGAATTATATAGGTTTCTTATTGTCTCCTCTTCCTTTCTTGGTCCATATTTTTATTAATTTCATTGCTCATTTGAAGAGCTAGGATGACAGGAGAAACTAAAAATTTCTTATTTTTAGAAATTTATTGGAGGTTTTACTTTTATATTAATTTCATGCCACTATAATGCAATAAGAAAAGAAAATTATACTCAATATTTAGTTGAGTACTTTTTATTTAAGGGATTGTGTCCATTAGGTTGCCATTTCAAAAATTATAACATTTGAATAGATGCAGATGCACCTTGATACTTACCTACACTGAGCAGTGCTTCTATGAACTCTTCAGTCACCACAGGCAGAGGAAGACGAAATATGTCATAAAGTACTTCAAGCAGACCTCTCTGCAAATGCAAATAAATACAGTGCATTAACTTTTATGGGGGGAAAAAAATCTTTGCTTAAAGATGTATTGAATGTTCTATTCTCAAAATAAAAAACTGATAAAAACAGAATAGGCTATACTACTCTCTGTCCATGGATTCATTCTTTGACTCTGACAGACAAAAAATCCAGGTTCCAGTCCAAAAATGCCTTTTCAAAATGGTGCACTGACCAGGAATTTCTCCATTAAGTCAGTCAACCCTCTTCACATCGAATGGAGAATTTCAAATTTCAAGCCCTGGCACCTGCCCCTCCAGGATGTCTACAAAATTGGTGGCATTGGTACTGTCCCTGTGGACACTGGTATTTCCAAACCCAGTATAACTAATGGTTATCTTTGCTCGAGTCAGACTTCAGTGTTACAACTGAAGTCTGTTGAAATGCATTATAAAACTTGAGTGAAGATCTTTCTAGGGACAATGTGGGCTTCAATGTCAATGACATGTCTATCCAAGATGCTCATCATGCACCATGGCTGGGGACAGCCAAAATGACCCATGAAGCAGCTGGCTTCACAGCTCAGGTGATTATCCTGAACCATCTAGGCCAAACCTGTGCTGTTTGCAAGTTTGCTGATTAAACCTGTGAGAAGACTGATTGTCATTCTGGGAAGAAGCTGGAAGATCGCCCCAAATTCTAGAAATCTGTTGATACTGTCATCATTGCTGTGGTTCCTGGCAAGCCCAGGTGTGTTGAGAGCTCCTCCTCTGGGTCATTTTGCTGTTCATGATATGCTGTTCATTTTGCTGTTCATGAACAGATGGTTGCTGTGGGTGTCATCAAAGCAGTGGGCAAGAAGGCTGCTGCAGCCGGCAAAGTCACCAAGTCTGCCAGAGGTCTCAGGATCTCAGAAGGCTACCTGAGTATTGCAACTAATACCTGACACCCAGTCTTAATCAGCACTGGAAGGAAGAACAGTCTCAGAACTGTTGTCTCTATTGGCCATGTATATTTAATAGTTTAAAAAAATGGTTACTGATAATGCATTGAAAACCTTCAGAAGGGAAAATGTTTGTGGACCATTTGTTCTGAGAGAGGGGTAGGGGGACTTTAAATTATTAAGTTTTTAAAATTAATACTTTTCAATGAAAACCACTTGACCAACCATTTGTCACACAATTTTGAGACCCACTAAAACACAGCTTCTTAAGAGAGAAAAAAACAAAAACCACCAAAAAAACAAAACAAAAAAAACCTACTGCTATCAGGCCTATATTAGATAAAAAATATATTAGACAAAAAATAACTATTAAATGCTTACTAAATACAAAATTTAATCTCTTCAGTAAGTCTTTAGTAACCCCACTGTACACATGAAGACACAGGTTTAAAAGTTAAAAGCAATATGCCTACCCAGCAGGCATGACTCAGTGGTTGAGCTAATTAACCTATGAACCATGAGGTCACAGTTTGATTCCCAGTGTCCTGGTGTGGGCTTGATCCCTAGTGGGGGTGTGCTGAAGGCAGCCAATCAATGATTCTCTTTCATCACTCATGTTCCTTTCTCTCTCTCTTTCTCTCACACATACTCTCTCTTTCCCTTCCTCTATGAAATCAATAAAAATAAGTATTTTTAAGAAGTAGTATGCCCAAGGTCATAGAACTATAAGTAAAACTAGTAGTCAAACTTCAATCAACCAGACTCCAAAAGCTATGTCCCTTCATCACTGCTGAGTAAGAAGTCAACTAAACTGCCCCAACCTCTACTCTAGGTGCCTGTTTCTGGATCTTTCCACGTATAACCACATCCATTTCCACCATCACCTGAAATAACCTTTTTACAATTACTTTCTTCTATTAAAAGTCCAAAAAATGAAACAATCAGAATAACTTTTACAAACCCTTATTTCCATATTTGGTATGCAAAGTACTCCAATTAGAGATTGAATCCCAGAGTTTCCAGGTTTACATAAATTAATAATACCTAAAGTATAAAAAGAAAAAAAATCATTGACTTGAATTTCAAAAAAATTAGTAATCTATATTTTCTCTTTGAGTTTGGGTTCAAAATTATTTGCTTAAGTCATCAAAATGATATTTCTCAAACTCTGATGTTTGATGTAATGTGAGAGATTACAGATTATGATACAGTCTCTATAGATCATACTCTGCACTAATCAGGAAAACGGGTGGTTGCATCTCATGAAGCAACTGTGTTCTGGAGTTCATTTGTCAATCAATTTTGGATTTTGAAATATATATAATAATGTTACAAATATACAAAAGCTTATAACTCATGAACAGTACCACAGTGTCTAAATACTATTTAGGAAATTATTTCTGTGAGAAAAATGTTTTCAGAGTCTTAACTTGTAATGCCGGTATTTTTCTTCTTACTTCATTAGGAGGGTTGAAAACTCTCAACCGTCTAAGTTTCTAATGATGGATCAGTATATAAGGGATAGAGGACAAACTGAAGCACGGTAGAAGTAATGTTTAAGAGATGCAAGGGAACAGAATGGCAGAGCTTAGAAACTGGAGGTAAGGAGAATGATAGTAGCTAGGCTGTCCTAATGGTTAGAGCAGGATAGAATTCATGTGTTGGTAAGACAGAAACTGCTCTAATGGCAAAGAAGTTGAAGGGTGGCAAAAGATGATAGTTGTAGCTAAAGGAAACTAAGTTAGAGTGAATTCTGAAGTAAGGGCAGTGATAGTTAAACTTGGCAGAAGGACTGTGTTGGTTTCTATGTTAAAATAGTGCGTGGAGGCTGGTTAAGTATAAAAAAGAATGTGTGATTGCTGGGCCCTCATAAATACCTAGTTTATCCACGAGGGTAAGGGGAAATAGGTAGTCATGAGGACACAGCATGAATGGAGATTTTACCAAAGCACTGAGAGGTCAGGGGAAGTCACTGAATACATACTGGCTAGGGGCCAATGGCTGGGATAGTAATCTGTATGGAAAAGATATCTTAGCATTACCTAGGTAACACAGATATGTTTAGGAAAATTTTCTTCTGTTTACTGCTACACTCCTTTGTATGCTATTCCTTAAATTATTCTACAAAGTCAAGAAGGAAGAAGGTATTTATTAATATAAAATAGCACACTTAGTGGTGGTATTATTTTAAGAAATATGTTTGCTTTCTATTCCACAGAAAGATAAAGCATGCTTACTCCCTCTTCTCAAGAAATGTAAGACTACTAATAGCCTACACCTTGCTTATTTGGTATTAATTATGTTTTATATTGTCCTTTTAGGTAACAAACTTTAGTTACATATACAGCTAACACCCTCATATATACATATATATAACCATATATACATATCCATATATATATATACATCCATATATACATATACACATCTATATATATATGTGTATATATATATGTATACACACACACACACACACACACACACACACACACATATATATATCTATATCATGTTTAATTTTTTTAATTGCCCAGGTAATCCTGAGTACATAGACTTACAAATAGTCAATTTTAATAATTCTTTGCAAATTCTTTTAGGTCTAAAAATAACATGTAAGACTAGATTAACATCTACATTAGATGCTGCATAATAACTTAACATTTGAAAACGAAGTCAAGTAACTTACCTGCCCATGACCGGAATGTTGCTATGATTCCCATTTTACTGGCTAGAAACCTTGCTTCTCTGTCTTCTCTGTGTGTGGTAGTGGAGGGGAGGAAAGAGGGAGTCAAGAAATATATTAAAATAAAAAGTGAGTTTTTCCTGGTACTGTATCAGAATAAGCGCTATCATTAGTTAGCAATTAAGTATTTACACAGGAAATTAAACAACTTGTTAAAAAAAACAAAGATTAGATCTACCTCAAAGCAAATTACCTAATTACATGGGAAACTCCCTCTCCAATTGAAGATTCACAACATGGTTTAAAATAAGTTACTCCCTCTGTCCCATAATAATAGTAGCAAATGAATATTTAAATGGGAATTATTGGCGAATGCAGCTCTAAGTTATGTTGTAGCGCAAAATTGCGAAGCCTTCCATCAAAATCAATGTTTCATGACATCTGTCATTTGTTTTGACACATCTTTCAATTTTTAGGTTAATCTAATTATTACGAATTATAACTATTTTTCTAATTTCATCCGCTGATCGAAATCAATTGTTTTATTTCAGTTGAATAGCAACCCATTGTAAAAGTAAGATGAAAAAAACAGAGTTTTCAAGCAAAGATCGAGTTGCGATTGTCTAGTTCTTGATGCATCAAAAGAAAAAGGGAAAGTTGCAGAAAGGTGCAATTACGTTAGCTGCAAAACAATTTAAGTGCAACAGAATGACCATATCAAGAATTTGGAAACGTGCTTCTGAAAATAATTGTTAAGGAGAATCTTATGCTAATGTTGATTCTTTGAAAAAAACAAAACTGTGGACATAAATGCAAAGATTATGGAGGAAAAACTTGAAAAACTTAGACATATTCCTCTTAGCAGAAGAGGCACCATATTAGCCTTTGATAGTATTTCTCCCGAAATACTGGATAATACGTTTCTGTCACTTCAACAACTTATGCTGGAAGCAGTGAAGAACGCTGGCTCCAATCATTTCCAGCGCACGCACACAGGGAGAGCAAAGCCTCGCAGCCAAGGGGTCCTCCCTACAAGTCTAAAATGCAGTAGCGAAATTACTGAAAAATCCAGGAACTCTCTGAACACTCAAAATAAAAATTAGGAGTACTATTTTTAATTTATTGTTTAATTTAATCTAGTTTTTTTATAATAAATGTTGCATTCTATATTTATTTTCTTTTGCTACTATTATTATGGGACAAATTACATTCATCAACTGCTACTATTATTATGGGACAGAGGGAGTATAAATTTTGACTTTTCTATTTAGTTCTACATTTCCTGCTCTTTTGGAAAAATATTCTTAGATAGCTCATTAACACCTTTAATTGACCACTGGAGACACCACCAGCCTGTTTAGTAAGCATTTCTCTCTGGAGGCTGCCCCTCAGGAGAGAAAACTACCATGTAAACCTCTTACTTTTATCACGTGTATTCAAGTTGCTTCAAAATTTTTACCCAAACTTATTTGAGCATTTTCAACAAGCAAGCTCAACACCTACTCACTGAAATGTTATTAAATAACTGGACAGTGTTAATATCAACAGCTTCTTTCTACTTTGTAGTTGTGTATCCAATCATCTCACTTGTTCCTTTCTATGCAATAGTTTATTACAATTAAGCAACAGAACTATAGTTTTGACCCTTCAACAACACAGGTCTGAACTGCACAGATCCACTTAAATGCAGATTTTTATTTATAAATATGTACAGTACTGTAAATGCATTTCCTCTTCCTTATGATTTTCTTAACATTTTCTTTTTTCTTGCTTATTTTAAGAATGCAGTATATTTGTATTTAAGTTTTGGGGGAGACAAAAATTATACACAATTTTCAATTGTGCAAGGTGTCACACCAAACCTGCATGTTGTCTAGGGGTCAACTGTACTTATATTGGTTAAACATTTTCCATGGGTGACTTATGACCAGTTTCAATGCTTCTAGCTGTCTTATACTCCATGCCACCTCAACCATCTCTACCCTGTCAACTGTCCATTTTTTTCTGTGCCCTCTTTTATTCTTCCCTAACAGAGTTCTTAACAGTTTTGAGAATACAGAAATCAAGAGAATTGGGAAAGAAAAAACAGAAGGGATAAAAATTTTAAAAAGACAGAAAATCAAAGAGCAGTAATCAGGTAGTCTACGAGAGAAATGAAACATTTAAAAACACATACACAAAAACAAACACACTAAGCTCTATAGCATCACTTAAAATGAGAATATAACAGAAACTAAAATGGGGGAGTAAGGGTGGTGGAAGAAATGAGAATTGGATAACTGTCTAAGTTTTCAATGCTCCTTCTCTTAAAAATGTTAGTAATATCACTTCTATCGACTGCATGGTCATCCATTTTCTAACCTACTCACTAAATCTGTAATATTTAAAAAAAAACCACACATTTATTTCCTTATTCCCTGCCACAAAGTACTCATGCTCCCATTAAATGCCCACACTCCAGAAACTTAGTATACGTAAAGTTCAGACCCAAATAGGAAAAAAGAATTTGGTGAAATGTATTTTCCCTCTTCTAACTAAAAAATACCCCAGGTGCTCTCTTGCTTATCCTGATAAATGCCCCCACCCCCTTGTGATTCTGTGTCCTAATCCCTGGATCCTGTGTACTGTATATGATATCACCACAATGATAGTGATTATTTTATGCTTATAGCCCAGAAGACCCTAAGAAAGGGAGATTGTTGGTAGGCTCTATCCAACTGGAAAGTTTTCTCTAGCTGGTGGCAGACAAGCAAGTCTGAGAGAGATTCAAAGCACAAGGATTCGAGCAGTTCTTGCGTTTGAAGATGGAAGGAACCATGTGGCAAAGAAAGAGGGTGGTTTCTAGAAGCTGAGAGTAGGCCCTAGCTAACAGTCAACAAGGAAACAGAGTCCTAAGTTGTAGAATAGCAAGGAAGTGAATTCTGCCAACAACCTGAGTGAGGTTGAAAATGGATTTTTCACCACAACCTCCAGATAAGAGCCATACCAGACTTCTGAGTTACCAAATTCTGAGCTAATAAAATGATGTTATTTTAACCTGCTACACATTGGTAGTAATTTGTCACAAAGCAATAGAAAATGCATGTGCTCTCCATCAATAAAGAGAATGTCCAAGTGTCATTTAAAAAGTCAAGAAAAGGGCTTAAAAATCCTGCATTCAAAACTTAGCAAAAACAGGTTGGAGAAGTATTTTTTTATTTTATTTTATAGTTTAAAGTATTACAGATAGTAGTACATGTGTCTCCTTCCAACCACCTCCCCCCCATTGACCTCCCCCCGGCCTCCCCTACCCCTTAGTACATGCCCTCACCCGACCCCCCCATTGTCTTGTGTCCATTGGTTATGCTTATGTGCATGCATACAAGTCCTTCAGTTGATCTCTTCCCTCCCCCTCTCCAAACTCCCCAGCCTTCCCGCTGTAATTTGACAGTCTGTTCCATGCTTCTCTGCCTCCGTATCTATCTTTTTGTTCATCAGGTTATAATGTCGTGTATTATCCATAAATGAGTGAGATCATGTGGTGTTTTTCTTTCACTGACTGGCTTATTTCACTTAGCATAATGCTCTTCAGTTCCATCCGAGCTGTTGCAAATGGTAAGAATTCCTTCTGTTTTATAGTAGCATAGTATTCTACTGTGTAGATGTACCATAGTTTTCTAATCCACTCATCTGTTGATGGGCATTTAGGCTGTTTCCAAATTTTGTCTATTGTAAATTGTGCTGCTACGAACATAGGGGTGCATATATCCTTTTTGATTGGTGTTTTTGGTTTCTTGGGATATATTCCTAGAAGTGGTATTACTGGGTCAAATGGCAGTTCCATTTTTAAATTTTTGAGGGAACGCCATAGTTTTCCACAATGGCTGCACCAGTCTGCATTCCCACCAGCAGTGAAGGAGGGTTCCTTTTTCTCTGCATCCTCTCCAGCACCTGTCATTTGTTGATTTGTTGATAGCCATTCTGACAGGTGTGAGGTGGTGCCTCATTGTCATTTTGATTTGCATCTCTTGGATGATTAGTGACTTTGAGCATGTTTTCATGTGTCTCTTGGCTTTCTGAGTGTCCTCTTTCGAAAAGATTCTATTTAGGTCCTTTGCCCATTTTTTGTTTGGATTATTTTCCTTTTGTTGAGTTGTATGATTTCCCTGTAAATGTTGGAGATAAAACCCTTATCGAAGATAACATTGGCAAATATATTCTCCCATACAGTGAGCTTTCTTGTTGTGTTGTTGATGGTTTCTTTTGCTGTGCAGAAGCTTTTTATTTTTTATATAATCCCATTTGTTTACTTTCTCCTTAGTCTCTTTTGCCCTAGGATCTGTGTCTGTAAAGATATTGCTACGACATATGTCTGCAATTTTGCTGCGTATGGAGTCTTGTAGGGTTTTTATGGTTTCCCGTCTTACATTTAAGTCCTTTAGCCATTTGAGTCTGTTTCTTAAACAGAGAACATCTTTGCTCAGGACATGATATGTTAGGATGTGGTAAGTCCACAGTGATAAAGGTGATTAAAGATATAAAACCACTGTTTTGAATTCAGGCGAAAAATGAAAAACAATAAAAATATAGGCATATTTCACAGTGTTCCAAACTTAGTGAGGAATTTTAATAGCAACAGCTCAAAATAAGCAAGTATGTCTGCAACCCAACAATCCTACTAGGAAAACACCTCATAGCATATTTACTGGAATTGTGTCATACATACTGTGCATTATTTGACCTCTGGATCAGTTTAATTAAGTAAAAGGTTATTCTAGAATATCTAGTGAACTATGTGCTTTTCTCTCCCAAAAGACCCTGAAAATTATCCTCTCATTTCTAGAAAATAATCTTTACTCTAACTCCTTGTATTTCCCTTTGAACCTTACTCTCAAAATTCTACCTACACTATCTTCCTGTTTACTCAATTTGTTAAGGAAGCTCTTCATTCCATCCCCCTTATTTCATTCTTTTAGTCTCTCAATGTAATTATGTTAAAAATACATACAATAAAAAAAAACAACACCAAAGATCTAGTTTTCTACTGCAGCCTAACTTACTTTTTAAGAAAATTCTCACCCAAGGATATGGGCTATATTTTTAGAGAGAGGAAGGGAGAAGAGAAGAGGTGAAGGGGGGGGGGAGGGAGAGAGAGAGGGAGAGAGGGGGAGAGGAGGGGGGGAGAGAGAGAGAGAGAGAGAGAGAGATAGAAACATCGATTGGTTGCCTCCTGTGCACACCTTGACCAGGATCAAACCCGCAAACCAAGTTTGTGCCCTGACAAGGAATTGAATCCACAACCTTCTGGTGCACAGGATGATGCTCCAAACGATTGTGCCACCAGCCAGGGCATAACTTACACTTTTTAAATAAGAAATTAACTCTAAGTCTTTAATTACATTAGCAGAGACTTACAACGTAACTCCATGAAATAATACATTTACTCAAACTCACACTGTCTGGCTCTACATGCAATCAGACAAATTTAAAACTTTAACAGTAACACACGCCATCTTTAAAGTTATAGGAACACGTGATACTTACTTGAGCTGTCCTTCAGCCGTATCTGGACTATGTCTGTAGTGAAAATCAGTATAGGGCGCTAAAATTCGCTAATTAAAAAAAAAGCAGGAAGAGAAAAAGTGTCCTTATTGTAAAATGCATTCTTTCTGTAACAAGCTAAAATTAATTCTACTTCTCTATATCCTTAATTGGGTATATTGTTTGAGAAACTTATTTCTTTAAATTCATCATCAACAAATATACTTGAGTAATTTTTTAAATGTAGAAATTGAATTTTTGAAATATTAAATTGAGGTATAACAGAAATGTATGATTTGATGGATTTTCTCAAACTAAGTGCTCTCCTTTACCCAGCACCAGATGAAGAAAATATCAGCAGCCTCAAAACCTCCTTACCCCCCTTTGTACTCACAAGTCACTACTGACCCCAGGATTACTACCCTGACCTCTAACACTATGAGTTAGTTTTGCCTATTTTTGAGCATTATTTAAATGGTTTTACTTTATAAATTAATTCTGCTCTTGTTGCTAGTATAAAGAAATATAAGCTATTTTTGTGTATTGTCCCTGTATTTAGCAACCTTGCTATAAATTCACTAATTTTAGTACTTTAACCACTCTATCTCATTTTCTAAAGTCTCTCACTGCCTATTGCATTACTGATCTGAATTTTAATTTTAAATAATTTAAGATACAGAAGACATCACTGATATTGTTTTTGACAATCAGTATTTTTTTATATTTAGTTATATATATATTTTTTCCTTCCTCCATTTCCTTGTCTTAGATTATTTTCCTTCTGATTGAGACTCCCTCTAGCCATTCTTTCTTTGTTTTTAAACAATACATATTAATTATCTCACATGGTTTCTGTAGGTTAAGGCTACTGATCATCTTTTCCTGATCACCACCTGAGTTAAATTGAGACTATGTTGCAATTTTGATAAGCTATAGTGAGTACACTTCAGTTTTCCTGTGCCTACAGTATGGCCTTCCAGTGCTTTCAATAGAAAGCTTAACAAGTATTTTTCTCCTTAGAGTTTATTTTTTCTTAAGTTTTGAACAAAGATCTTTAGCTATCCATCCAGGATAGCTTTAGATTTGGGGAAATGTCAAGAACAGGAATCAGCTATGAAATGTCCAGTTTTGTCACTTTAGTAACACACAACTGCCAAATGCTCCTCCTGTTTTTCTGATCTCAGCAAAAACCCATGTGGATTTTCAGCTTGTAATTATATCCTGATCAGTAAGTGGACCCAGGAAAGAAAGCAATTGCATAATCAGTGTATACTATTTCTTAAAGGCCTTTCATTGTTCGCTCATGGCCCCCTGCCTAGGCCTTTGCATCCTATGCACTGGAGACTACAGCATATTCCACTGTGCTTTCCTCAGGTTTTAACATGTAGCTTCTACTTGGCACAGATTCTCATTTCAGCAAATGTCTGGAGGAGTAAGACAGACTTGGTAGACTTTTCATATCTCCAGGCTTGTCATGCCATAACCCCTAGGACTGCCAAATGATCTGGTCTTCTATCTAGGCTTTGGTCCTATTTTTAGTTGCTAGCCCAATCTGCCAGTGCTCCCAAGGGCATCTATGGATCTTCAGGGAAACTCTCCAAGTATCTTCCTTCCTTCCTGGTCCTTGTTGCTTTCGCAGCTCTATACTGAATTACACGTATGATTTCCACAAATACCCAGTTTTTCCTGTTTTCCATAGCAGATGCTATGAACTACTCTATCCCACTCTGAAGTTTAATAAATGTTTCTTAAATTTACTTTAAATTACAGTTAATTTACAACCTTTACAGAGTATCTATTTTATTAACATTATTATATTAAATCTACATTTTTTCCTGAGATCAAAACATATTACATATAATATAAATAGAAGCCAGGGTAAATTTAAAAAAGGGTTTCTAACAGGAGGAAGATTTGGGCCTAACAACAGACAGTAGCACTGAAAATGTTTTTTTTTTTTTGTATGTAGAAAAGGGAAACAATTATCAATTTACAGTGAAAATTGATAAAATTTAACACATAGAAATGAGGACAATATTCTCTTTGCTGCAGTTTCTACAATGAAGAAGATGTTAAAGTAAAAGATGATGATGATAAAGTAGATGATGATGATGTTAAGTACCATCCAAGGCAACCAGTATTAGTTAGGTATTTATTTTGCGCCAAGTACTAAATAAAATATTTTATGTAGATTAGAATTAATATATGAGAAGCACTTGAAAAATAATGCCTAACTCATTATAAGCTTTACATTAGTATTAGCTACTGCTATTATTACTGCTACCGCTGCTGCTGCTACCGCTATTATTACAGTACTTATTCTTCACAACTCTTCAAGGTATAAACCATGACCTTCATTTTACCTAAGAATAAATGGGCCCAGGACAGGCTAATAAGTAGTCCCAAATCATAAAGCTAGTAGGTCATACAGCAAAAAATCAAAACCAGATCTGTTCAGCCCAAAGTCTATGTGCTTAATCACTGTGCTATTCTGAGGGATCTTGTTAAGGAAAAAAGAAACTAATTTTGTGGTTTTAAAGAACAACATAGGAGCAAAGATATAGCCATCTACTTAAACATCTAACATATTATTTGAAGTTTTTTTCACTTTGGGCTTTTTAATCTGCTTTACAATTAAACAAAAAGGAACAAAAAGGAGGCCTACACATATTATCTTCCTTCACTATAATAATCTTGCCAATCTTAAAATTATAGATTTTTAAAAATAAAACACACACAAAAGAATGTAAAGCTATACATACAGTAAAATGTAAAAAATGCCAGTCTATTCCCATTGGACTACCTTAAGTAATGTATTTAAAATCACATATAGAGAAAAATGTTGTACTTAAATCTGTTGGTATGATATAAGCTAATGTCAATGTTATAATCTAAAACATTTTTAATATCCCTAAGAGAAACAAAACTAACATTTAGGACAAATTTTATATAAAATGATTTAGAGAAACAAACTAGGGCACAATAAATTTTTATACCTGGCATAATTTCAACCCCAATACAAACAAATTTTGAGTTTAAACTTACTCTAAATGATATCTGCAATGAACAACAATGTACTATAGTCACACAAATAAACTATTAGAATATTGTGTGTGGTAATTCTGTTCTAACTTCCACTATATAGTTTATTATAAAAGACTAATCATTTTAGTCTATGAAAAACAATGAATTAGTAAAAAAAAAATTTTTAATGTCTTCTATTTCTTTCAAGTATATATGGTCATTAGTTGCTAACAAGTGCTTCTAAGTTCAGAGACTTTTAGCATGGTTTAGATAAATAAATGGTGTATTTTTAGCAAGACCTATTCACAAACAACATATTAAAGTCTTTAGCTATAGAATATTGCTGGGAATAAGGCAGTATTAGTAAATTTAGGTTTGATAATGCTGTGCTGCATTTACTTACTTTAAAATTGTGAAGTGAGAGTTGTATTTAAAGTCATCTTAAAACTAGTAAAGAATATTAAAGTTCCTACCTCTAATTCTACATCAGCTCGCACATATTGTCGGGTCTTTGGATGATTAAGGAGGTGCAAAATTGTAGTAATGAGGGCCTCATTTATTCGACTTAATTGGCAATCGATCACGTTTTTCAAGATGGTGTTTAGTCCACCTCGAAGGGCCACCACCTCTGGATTCTGAAGTGCTAAAATAAAAAAGAAAAACTTAATATATTATATAGGGGATAATTAACAAAAAATATTCTGAAATTGGGGCTTTTATTTTAAAACAATTTCCTTTCTGACTTGGAAAACTCTCCAGTTTGAAAAGGGCACGTGGATACAATGTTCTAATAAGAGGCACTGAATATACTTCCCAAACCTCTGATTTTAATTTTTATGTCTCTAAATTATTTTTTCATATCCTTTGTTCATATTTCACTGGAATGGTTTTTCTTTCCTATTAATTGAAAAGACTTTTTTATATAGTGGGAATATTAGTCCTTTGTTTCAAATCTTTTATCAGATTTGTAACTTTACTTTAGATTTTAAACTCAGATTTTAAGCTCAGGAACTCCTTTTCTTCAAAGATCAGGCACCTCAATATATGTGTGCACAAACATGAGGTTGAACTTTTTCACTATGTTGTTTGGCCATGCATATATTGCTTTGAGGATTGTCTGTTTTTCCTATTGATCTGTATATAAGTAAGTTATTTACTTATCATGTTTGTTACTTTTTTTTTCTTTGTTCTTTCACTGTAGGATGTTTTCTTGCCTTCTTACAATAAAATCTGAAGCTGCTGAAATCTGATTTTCTTTGTAATTCAAAATTCCTGTTCCTTACAATGATCAGCAAATATTTATCCACTTTTCTGTTTTCCACATTTAACTCATTTTTTTAAATATATTTTTATTGATTTCAGAGAGGAAGGGAGAGGGAGAGATAGATAGAAACATCAATGATGAGAATCATTGATCAGCTGCCTCCTGCACACCCCTTAGTGGGGATTGAGCCCACAACCCAGGCATGTACCCTTGACCAGAATTGAACCTGGGACCTTTCAGTCCACAGGCCAACGCTCTACCCACTGAGCCAAACCAGCTAGGGCATCCCATTTAACTCTTTAATCTTTTTGCATTTAGAATTCCTTTTTTTTTAAAAAAAAAAAAGTATGACAGATTATTGCTTTTAACTAACACCAAGATATTAAGATATAGTGTGGTTAACAAATGTCTGAAAGACAGACTTAAAGAGATTTGATTTTAATTACCAGAATTTGTACAATTCTTATGTACTAAATTTCATGATGAGAAAAACTTTAAAAGTTATAGTGTTAAGGTCACTTAAGAATTATTTGTTAAATAGCAAGTTCTCTATTCTCCTATCAGTAATGTGTACTACTTTTTCATATCTTTGTTCCAGTAACTAAAGAATTTATGTGTTAAAGACATTAAGGAATGTTACATATTCTTTATAAAATACTACAGTTTTATTACTCAAAATTCTAACCTAGTTCACAGATAATAGCAATGCATGCTCGGACCATTCTGTCTCTTTCTTGAAGTCCATCATTTCCAACTGCTATTAATGAGTTGGCCACAGAGCTAGGAAACAAGGAAGCATTCACAGTAATCATCTGTAACAGGGAGAAATCAGAAAAAGAAGTTACTTACTTCATAATACATTTTTAAAACCTACTTTGCTTGGTTTGAGGTTTTTAAGATTATGAGTTTTTATAAGATTTAGGCATCACTTTTAATCTTCTGCTTCATATGAACATTTCAAATAATTAATATAACTAATAATTGATGCAACTAATGTTAATATCATTACTATAAAAAAAGTGTTCCTTTTTTCCCTGATAGTTCAGATCACAAATTAGTTGACCAACAAAATTTAATGTTTCTGAGATATTAAGCTCCTCAGGAATAGAATCTACATTTCAAACACTTCTCGATACCTAGACATAGTATATTAGTGGGGACAACAGCTGTCAACACACTACTGTATTATTGCATTCCTGACTTCCTTCTCCATATACCCATTTACCTCATTATCTCTACTCTCATCCCCATCAAACTCACTGACGTGGCTCCCCATTCTTTCTCATTTGCTGTAATTAATGTCTGATAATCTCCCTATCTGTAGCCATCATTTGTTGCTATTCCAAAAGGCAAAGTTAATAATCTATAATCTACCTTTAGTATTTCAAATTTTACAATAGAAATAGTATGTCTCTGGTGATAAACTTCGGATGAATCTCACTTTGAGTGAAAACTATAATTGGCAATAACATTTGGAAAACTGAAAATAGATAACATGTATCTTCAGTTAGGGAAACAGAAAAAAAACAATTATGTAGTGAATGACTGTTTAATAAATAAAGACTATTGGGTAGATGAAGTATTTCAAAATAAATTCCTGAAGTGGGAGTAGAAGAAAATGTTTTCTTTTACTTAGGTGGTGATAAAATATTGGGATAATTAACCTGTCCTAGATATTAATGCATTTATAATCCTGTTGAAAAATAAGACTTTTACTATGAAACAATTAGAGGATGCAATATAACTAAATTAAAGATACCCAGTTAAGTCTTATAAAGGGTCAAAGGAAAGATCTGTATTGACTAGAGTACTTACACATGATTTATGTTATTTAAGAAGCATTATGCAGTTTTACAAGGTTCAAATGAAATAAGATACTGTTCCACAACCATAAAATAGATTTCCAATAACTATAGAAACTACAAAATTCTCACATTCATTTCTTAATCAGTATTTTCTACTCATCAGAAATGTTGGAATAGGAGAGAAGGGAAAGGAGGTATAGAAAACTGATCTTTCTAGATGACAAAATTCTAACTTCTTATGATATTAATTTGTATTTTAATATTTATTGATCTATTATTATGCTTATAAGGAGCTTGTAAGAAAAATTTTCCTCAAAATAAAACGTAATGTATTCTGGAAAGTTAGTTAGGAAGCTAGGCCACTTGGCTCTCAGAGCTAAATCTACCATTAGTAAACTACTAGAGGCCCGATCACGAAATTCGTGCAAGAGTAGGCCTTCATAGCTGCGGCGGCTACCTTGGCCCTCACAGTCCTGGCTTTGTCCCGAAGGTAATACAGAAGGTTGTTCCGCTGTTCAGCCATTAAGTCTATTTGCATATTCCGCTTTTATTATTATAGATTAACTTGGCCAAATCAATCTTATCAGTGCTTCTGTTTCCTCATTTATAAAAGGATGCTTATGATCAGATGACTTCTAGAATTTAAAGTATAAAATCTTAATCTATGAAGCTCAAGTGCTGTGAAAAAGAATACCTATTATTTATTTATTTATTTATTTACAAATGAAATCTTATTTTCCAGGGAAATATATGCAAAGAAACTCTTTAATTCTGTGCAAATCAGAAAATGCTTTCCTCAAAAATCAGTGAGTACTCAATAAAGAAAAAGTGATATAATTCATCTCTCTTTAAAGAAAAGTTTAATAACCTTTTTAGGCATGATAGGACAAACAGATATAAACATATTAATGAGTAGGTAATAATTTATAAACTTCAATAAAGGAATTAGACAGAGTTCTCTAAGGGGAATATCTGAAATTTGATCTGAAACTGAAAGATGAATATAATGTAGTACATAGTAAAAATTAACAGAAAGAGTAAGAAAGAATAATGATCTTAACAGTGGCAAAGGGCAGCTTGTCCACACTTATCCTATTCCTATATAATAAAAGGGTAATATGCAAATTGACCAAACAGCAGAACAACTGGTTGCTATGATGCACACTGACCACCAGGGGGGCAGATGCTCAGCACAAGAGCTGCCCCCTGGTCATCAGTGCACTCCAAAAGGGGGAGTGCTGCTCAGCCACAAGCCAGGCTGACGGCTGGCAAGCGCAGTGGCGGTGGCAGGAGAGTCTCCTGCCTCCATGGCAGTGCTAAGGCAGTCTGACTGACAGCTCCTGGACTGCTAAAGGGCGCAGGGCGGGCTGAGGGGACCCCCCCCCCCATCACCACCAGTGCACCAATGTTGTGCACCAGGCCTCTAGTAATGGCATAATGATATAGGTCATAACTGGTTGGACCAAATGTTGGCTCTGAATGCCAAACTAAGAAGATAGTACATAATAATAAAAATAATTGTGGGCTAAATGGGTTTGGCAATCCAAAGAACTAAGTTCTTACAATGGATATGCCAATATCTTGCTATGAATAAAGGGCAAATAATTTCCCTAAATGAATCTCTTTTCAATTGTAAAACACAAAAACAAAACACACACAAGAAAACCTGATATATTATTAATCTTTTATTACATGCATTAAGAAATGATAAAGCAAGAAAATGATGACTTACAATTTAAAGAAAAGCAATAGCTGACCAGAGAAAAAACTATATTGAAAATCAAAGAGATAAGAAAGGATTGCCTGGACTGGAGAGACAAGGGAAAAAAATCACAGACATTGAAAAAGAAACAAGAAAATAAACAAGAACCTTCCGAATGATTGAAGTAAGTAAAAGTGAAGGAAAAGTAATCTGAGTATTCCTTAATTACTCATAGAGCAGTTATCCTAAAGCAACAAATATTTTTACTTTTAAAACTAAAATACTTTTACAAAAAATTTCAAACTTTTTTGCATGCATATAAAAAATCCTCAACAATTATAATATTATCATTAATTTCTACTACCTCAGTTGCCAAGATGTTACTGAAAAAAAGAAATGTTTGCTTTGGTTGTTAAAAGTACTAATGAAATTATAGTTCCTCAGGCCAATAGAGGCCACTGTTCATTCAGCAAGTGTGTTTTCCCTTTAACTGCTTTTAGCTAAACCAAGGAGAAATCCTGTGTCAGGACTCTTCCTCTGAGCTTATATTCTACCATCAGGTACAAGCAATGTTCCTGCTCTTAGATTCACAAACAGTATCTGCCACAAATTACTAAGTACTTCAGAAGATAACACACAAAATATAATTTTGTTATGGAGTTATTGTTTTTAAGAGTCTGTTTATTTTACTGGCCATTTTGTAACCTGTACAAAAATGTTTACAAAATTGAAATAAAATGTTCTTTAAATAATTTTTTAAAAGTGAATTTAATTGTTTGAATCCATTTGGAGTGGTCTTTTCTTCTGAATGCAATTTCTAGGGCAACAATTCTCAAAGTGTGATCTAGGAAACTAAGGGACATATTCAGGGGTTCTGCAAAGGTAAACTGTTTTCATAATAAACCAAAGACCTTATTTGTCTTTTTCTACTCTCATTCTCTCACAAGTATATATTGAAGTTTTCCAGAGACCATTGCATGTGTGAAAACACATCAGATTGAATACCAAAGCAAATATGATAATCCAGCTATCTTTTATCAAGACAAGCATTATTTGCAAAAATCTAATATAATGCCACTCTACTCATTTTCTTCTTAAAAATAGTTACTTTTATTAAAATGTTATTTATGTTTACATGTAATGATTATGTTATTTTTAATATGCTAACATATTTTAATGTCTCAATTTAATTCCTAATATGATAAATATTGACATAAATAACTCTAATAACCAAAAAGTTATTCTAGGTTCTTCAGGAACAACTTTGTTTTTTTATCTTGAATTCTCAAAATCATGGCAGTAGGAGAGATTGTATGAATAAATCAAATACATAAATCTAATTTTTAAATTTAAAGACACAAACTATGGTTCCTGTAACAAAAATTCATAATTTCCGATCTCACTCTTTAAAAAAATTACAAACATCTCTTAAGACAACTCATCCATTTACTCTTCCTTACTATGTTTACTAGTAGATACTATTCCTAACACAAGCTAGACAATTGGAAGAAAAAGGAAAAAGAAGGAATCTAGTTAATGTACAAACTCAACATTGCACATTCTGGAGCATGCACTGAATTCCAAGGTGGGGAAAGAGAAAAGCCAAAAAACTTAATTGATAAATAATTTTAGATGTTTTTACATTAAAACAAGCATACACTTCATGAGTCTCATGAATGTTTAGAACCAAACATGATACTTTAAGATGAAACATGATAAAATTCTTTCACAAGCTATGTCCTAACAAAGCTAACTCAGTTCACTGTTCCTCTACCCTTAGGGCCTCACATTACATGTAAGAACAAAAACTTTCTTAAAAGCCTCTCACCATAAGCATTATGGATTAACCTTAACAAATTCTCTTGCAGAAACTGAGATTTTGACTTTTTATCATACTCAATGGCCTGAATTCTTATTGCAGCTGCCTATAAATTGTATCCAAATTTATCTTCAAAACAACTATTGCAATTATTTGGGCATCCGTTTAATAGTATTAATTCCAAGCATATATTTAAGGGAAAAATCAAGGGAAGAAGCAAGTAGTCCTCTTTTTTCAATAACATATCAAAACATTAATTTCATTTGCATGTCTACTAAAGAAATACTCTTTACAATAAACATTTTATAAAAAATATTGCTCTAGCTATACCTAATAACATAGAATAATTACACAAATATTTATGCTCACCTCAAAGTTTCATAAATCTATTTAACTCATATATAATCTTAAAAATATTTACTGAGAATTTAGCTTTCAGTTTTAATAAAAGATTTCATAAAATAGTCTAAATCTAAAAATGCAAAATACTTAACAGGGAAACCATAAATCTGCCTTTACTTTTAGATATGGAGCATACCTTTCTGACTAATCGAAGTGCTTGTGTCCTCTCTACCTCGTTGCTCTGCTGTATGTCAATGCACCTAAATAATACACAAAATAATTATTGATAAAAGTCTTATTAACAAGTTTTTGTAAAACAATACCACTAAATCAGACCCATATTCATAATGTCAATATGGTATTTAAAAATGTTTAATACACATGAATTTGTAGTACCAGCTGATATTTAGTTAGCTTAAATATCTCTAGTGATAAATACTTACTATAATAAAACATTTCAAAACTATTTCATTTACAACTCTAGGAAATGCTATAGAATATAACAAGTAAGTCACAAAATTATATATGTCTATACAGAAATAATAAATATAGAGCAAAGTACTAGAAATCTACTGAGAAATATATTCATCTATCTTTGATAAAATTCAGATATTTTATAAAAAACTGTGAAAGGCAAGAATTTTAAGCTTACAATTCAGTTGTGATTTTAACCAAGGCCTAACTTTTATATGCAGGGGTTGGCAAAAGTAGATTTACAGTTGTGAGCATGTGAAAGTTTATTCTTGCATTAATTATTGTATTATTTTCCCTATGAACAATTGTTAATGAACTTTTGCCCCACCACTGTATTGTGACTGAGTTAAAAGTTTTATGTACTAGCCACAATAACTCTATTTTGCCAAAATATAATTTGAAATCTGAATGCACTCCAAAAATTAATGCTCAATCAAATATCACTTAATTGACACTTCTCTCTAAAATGTATTAAATTGTTCAATTTCTAGTCTCTGATTAAGTCATTTCACCTGTATTTACACAGGTCATTATTCTAACAAACACTTTATATATAGTTTGCTATGCAAAAGCATTACTTCTCTCTTTATATAATTAATCTAGAGCAGTTTTATTAAAACATAAATAGACATAGAATTCCATTTCTGGCCACAACAGAGAGGATTGGCTCAGACACACCCTCCTGCCAAACACAATTATAAAGGCTGAACAAACCACTTTGTAAAGACACCGTTAAAAGGGCAATGGATAATAATCCTTCTAAAGAGAAGCACAAACTCCACATTTTCACCCCGTGCTTTGTCACTGGGGGCCCTTGTCATTCCCTAGTTTTAGGGAAATAGAGTCCTAGCAGAAAGCGAAAGTCCTGTTGGATTGAAGGGACAGGTTGAACTTTGGGACTTGAGAGGGAAATCCCATAGAGAAGAAAATACAGGAAAGTGAGCTCAAATCTTCATACAATACCCTCTTCAAGGTACTTGCCAATTTCTATGTTGTACAAAAGTAGGATTAAAATCCAAGAAAGCAAGCAAAAAGCTACTGCTGACCTAGTACACTGCTGGTGGGAATGGAGACTGGTGCAGCCACTAGGGAAAAGAGTATGGAGTTTCCTCAAAAAAATTACAAATGAAACTGCCACTTGACCACTAGGAATACATCCTAAGAAACCCAAAACACCAATCAGAAAGAATATATGCACCCCTGTGTTCATAACAGCAAATCAGGAAACAGCCCCAAGTGCCCATCAGTAGACGAGCAGATAAAAAAGCTGTGGTACATTTATACCATGGAATACCATGCAGCTGTGAAAAAGAAGGATCTCTTACCCTTTGAGGCAGCATGGAAGGACCTGGAGAGTATTATGCTAAGCGAAAGAAGCCAGTCAGAGAAAGACAAGTATCACATGATCCCACTCATAAGTGGAATCTAATGAACAAAATAAACTGATGAACAAAATAGATCCAGAGACAGAGAAGCATGGAACAGACTATCAAATGTGGGGATGGGTGGGTAGGTGGGGAGAGATTAACCAATAACTTATATGCATATATGCATAACCCATGGACAGAGACAACAGGGTCGGAAGGCCTGGGGGGAGGGAAGGAGAAGTCATTGGGGAAAAAAGGGGACATCTGCAATACTTTCAACAATAAAGATAAATTAAAAAAACAAACAAAAAACCTACTGCTGAGAAGTTAAGAAACTGAGCAGAAATTTTAGCAGGTACATAATACCAAGATAGATGTCAGGCCTCAATTCTAGTCAAGGTGAAGAAGTTCTGCTGAATATCTACACTTTCATTTGAGATCAAATAGCCACTTCCTAGAGGAACGGCAAAGCTAAAACTGTCAGCATGATATGCCAACATTCCAGAATAAATCTAAACTCTCTTAAGGGAAGAATAACATGATCCAGAGCCAAAAATTTGGTATACAATGTTCACATCTAATCAGATAATATAAAATATGCTTTAAACAAATGAAGGGCCAAGTAAACAAAAAAGTAAGAAAAGAAAATGACAATAAAAACAACACAAGTGATTCACATATTGGAGTTGTCATTACAGGGCTCTATAAATAACTATAATTAATATGCTCAAGGAAGTAGAAAATAAAGAAATAGTAGAAACCTAAAATCTTTAAATAAGAGTAAAATAATAGAAAGACAACTAAAATTAAAAATTCAAGAGACTGATTTACTAGCAGGATGGAGGAATTAAAAAAGCCACACTGAAGCACAAAGATTAACAACAAAGAATGAAAGTATAGTAAGGGTATCAGACAAATAGGGGGGCAGTGAACAGATGAACAGATTCAACCTATATAGCTGGAGTACCAGAGGATAGGAAAGAATATAACACCACCACCAAAAACAACCATTTAAAATAGCCAAAGGAAAAAAAGACACATCAACCCTAGCTGGTTGGCTCAGTGGATAGGGTCCTGGGTTTGATTCCAGTCAAGGGCACGTACCTCAGCTGCAGCCTCCTCCCTGGCCCAGGACCTGGTCAGGGCACATGCAGGGGACAACCAATGAATGGGTTTGTCTCACACTGGTATTTCTCTCTATTTTTCCCTCTCTCTTCCACCAAAAATATCAATGGAAAAATATCCCCGGGAAAGGATTTAAAAAAAAAAAAAAAGACACATCATTTATAAAGGAACAACAAAAATGAGCAACAACTTATTGTGCAACAGGTAAAAATAAAATATATCCAAAAAATTTATTTGAAGCACTGAAAAATAGTAACAGGTCATTTTAAAAAGCCTTCAAATAGGAAGGCAAAGGAGAGGCATTTACAGAAAATAAAAGATGAGAGAATTTATCTCCAGTAACCTGCACTACAAGAAACAGTAAAAAAATTTCATCAAGCAGACAGAAAGTGATCCAAGATGAAAGTGTGGAAATGCAAAAAGGAAGACTACTGGGGCGCATAAATAATGTAGGTAAATATCAACTGTTGAAGTTTAAAACAATAACAATACTATCATGTGGGTTAGTAGGTTACAAATATATATAGAAATAATAAATATACTGAAAACACAAAAGAGAGGAGAAGATACAGTCAAACTATAAGAGGCTTCCTGCACTGTGCTGGTTGTAATAAAAGTGATAGACCTTACTATGTGAAGGATACATGTTGTTATCTCTACGGCAATTGCTAAAGACGTTAAAAGAAGAGAAAAATTCTTGATCATTCCAATAGAAACAAAAAAGGAGAAACACAAGAACAGAGAACATATGTGACAAATAGAATGCAAATAGCAAGATAGCAAACAAATTCAAATATATGAAAAAACTGATAACTAAATGACAAATGTATGGGTAATTACATTAGATAAAGTCCAGATACCATTTATATAAAAAACCACTAAACATAGTCTAAGCACTCCAATTAGAAGACAAAGATGTCAAACCAGAGTTAAAACCCAAAACAACACTTGATATTTATAGGAGACACTTAAATGTAAGGACAGAAAAGATAGAAAGTGAGTGAATGACAAAACACATATTATACAAACCCTAAATAGATGAAAGTTGTATAGCTATATTTAGATAACATGAACACTCAGAAAAGGAGTACTACAAGGGAAAAAGAGAGATATTTCATAACTATAAAAGGATTCGCCCAATGTGAAGGTTTAGTGATTCTTATTATGAATGCAATAAACTAAGCTTCAAAAAAGCAAGAACTGACACAAGAAGTACAAAACCAGAATAGTACTAATAGTACTCTACCTGTTAAAGAAATTGAGTCCATAATCTTAAAACTCCAATAAAGAAAACCCCAGGCCTACACATACTCACTGGTGAATGCTACTAATCATGTAAGAAAAAAAACAAGACCCATCTAACATAAATTTTTCCACAGAATATAATGAGGGCAAAACTTCCCTAGTTGTTTTATAAAGCAAATATACTTTTGCTGTCAAAATCCAAACACAGGCATTAGAAGAATGGAAAAACGAAGGCCAATAACTCTCTTGAGTATAGCTACAAAAAAATGCCACAAAATATTAGGAAACCAAATTCAGTTATACATGAAAAGGATGAGACATCATGAACAAGTGATGTTTACTTCAGGAACGCAAACAAAAAAACAGAAAAAATTCCTCTGAAAGCCTATATAGCAAGTTTCATAAATAAGGGTGAAATACTGAATTCTTGTAGTCTGAGTTAAGGAGCAAAACAAAGTTTTCCACCATTTCTAGTCAGTGCAATATTCTAGCCAATGCAATAAGGAAAGAAAAATAAAGATACAAGGATTGGAAAGGGAAAAATAAAATGGTCATCGTTTGCGATTAATACTTATGTAATAGAAATTCTAAAATAATTTTAAAAACAATTAGAATGGAAAGTGAATTGATTACATTAAATAAAAATATATAAATTATTAAAATATACCTTAAATAAACCTAACAACTATGTGCAAGATCTGTGCACAGAAAACTACAAAATGTTGTTGAGAGAAATTAAAGTTCCAAATAATTAAAGGTTTGGAAGATTCAACATTATTAAGATGTCAACTCATCCCAAATTAACCTAGAGCTTCAATGTAATTACTACTAAAATCCCAGAAACTTTTATGGAAATGGTCAAGATGATTATAAAATTCATATGGGAATGCAGATCCCAAAATAGCCAACAGACTCTTGAAGAAACACAGTTGAAAGACTTATATTAACAGGTATCAATATATTATCAAACTACAGTCATTAACACTGTGAGAAACTGGGGCAAGAATGGACAAATAGACCAACTAATGAGAATAAAGAGTGCAAAATAGATCCATATTTATCTGATACCTGATTTACAAGAGTGGCACTAATCTAGAAGTGAAAAAAACCTTTTCAACAAATTCTGCTCATATTTATTTGATAAAAATAAAAATGGCCATTACCAACTAAAATGTATTAAAGAATAAATTATTAAGGAAAAAACATAGAATACCATCTTCCAAAGAGATCTAAAACATTAAGCTATAAAACAAACAACCTCTACATTGAATTTTATTAATTAAGAAAATTGAAAGGTAAGGCAGAATGATTTGAAAAAAATATGCACAGCACAGCTGAAAGGAGTCACATACATAAGATATCAAGAACTCCTACACAACAAGATAGATAATCAAATTTACAAATGAGCAAAAGACAAGGAGGATACCCAAATATAAAAGGTGCTTAACATCACTACCCATCAGGGAAATGCAAATTAAAACCACAAAGGGAATTCACAATGAAAACCACAGTCAAAAGGGTATAATTAAAGACCGAAAATAGCAGGTGCTGATGAGGATGTGGAGAGACTGGAACTCTCAAACATTGTTGCTAAGAATGTAAATCAGGACAATCATGTTGGAAAACTGTTGGCAATAGCTATTAAAGCTAAATATACATAAACTTTATGACCCAGCAATTCCACTCCTACATATGTATATATCTGAGAGAAATGAGTGCATACACTAGTATATGCCCATCAACAGAATTATACAGAATGTTTAGGAATGCTTTATTCAAAATAGCTAAACACTGAAAACAAGTCAGAAAAACATCAACAGAATGGACTAACTGTGATCTATTCATAACATGAAATACTACACAGTGATTTGCAACATATGATGTTTAAGAACAGGAAAAACTAGTCTATAAAGAGAAAAGCCTGAACAATGTTTATTACTGGTTGAAGACACAAGGAAACTTGACTGGGATGCTGAAAGTGTTCTATATCTTATTCGGAAAAACAGGGAACTTGGCTGTCTATATCTGTAAAAATTATCAGGTTCACTAAATATTTGTAGTTTATGATAGGTATGCTAAAACTTAATACATATAAAAAACATATATGTTTTTAAAACATATAAAAACATAGACAGTTCCCAGAAAATTACCTGGCTATTAAATAGTCCACTTTCAATTTAAGCACCTTCTGCAGAATAGTGGAATCCTGGATGAGATATCGAAGAGCTCGTAGCCCTGCTGCCCGCACTTCTTTTGCTTCATTCAATAAAGCCAACCGCAAGCTGTTTGAAAACAGACGAAAAGTTTTGCTGTGCAAGTTTCAAATACACATAAAATTGTGGTATAAAATTCTTCCACAGTTGAAATAAGCAAAACTACTATTTATTTTACACATATAAAAATAATTTGCTGTAAGCCATGGAACTTCACTAGTGATATTTTTTCATCTGTGCTTCCTTGGTACATTCTCATCAATCAAGAAAATGTTGAGTTTTGTCCTATCTTCTGTAGTTTATTTTACATAAAAAATAGGACATTAAATATGCCTTTTTCACGTTGTAACACATATGCCACTATAATCTATTCCCCTTTATCTGCCTACCTGCTTCCACTCTAAAAAAAACCATTGTGTTTAAACAAGTAAAAATCTATACTAATAAAAGGGTAATATGCTAATTAGACTGGGAGACCTCCCGGACAAAGCCATGGTGGCAGGGCCGAGGCAGAGGAGGTTAGGGGCGATCAGGCCAGGAGGGGAGGGCAGTTGGGGGTGATCAGGCCAGCGGGGGGTCGGGGCAGTTGGGAGCAAGCAGGCCAGCAGGGGGGGCCAGTTGGGGGCGAGCAGGCCAGCAGGGGGGAGCAGTTGGGGGCAGCTGGAGGCGATCAGGCCGGCAGGGAGGACAGTTTGGGGAGAGCAGGCCAGCAGACAGAGTGGTTAGGGGCAATTAGGCAGGTAGGCAGGTGAGCGGTTAGGAGCCAGCAGTCCTGGATTGCGAGAGGGATGTCTAGCTGCCAGTAGAAGGACATCCCCTGAGGGGTCCCAGATTGGAGAGGGTGCAGGCTGGGCTGAGGGACACCACCCCCCCTGCACAAATTTTGTGCACTGGGCCACTAATATTTTATAATGACAATAGGCACAAATTATATCCTTTTAATTCCTAACCATACCAAAAAGATGGTTATACTACTATTAGAGGCCCAGTGCATGAATTCGTGCATGGGTGGGGTCCAGCTGGCCCACCCTGATGGGGGCTCATGGGACCGGGCCGGCAGGCAGGAGGGGCCATGGGCAGTTGGCTGGCCAGCCCCACCCCCGATTGAGCTGGGGGGGGGGGCCAACTGGAGGCTGGGCCAGTTTGGCGGGGGGTGGGGGGGGAGGGCAATCAAGGCCCAGATCAGGCTGGTTGGTTGCTGCAGTGCACATCATAGCCACAGGTAGTTCTGGTTGTTCCACCGTTCCGGTTGCTGGGTTTTATATATATATATGTATATATAAATATATATATACATATATATATATACATACATACACACACACATATATACATAATGTTATGCCTTTATTAGTGGGCATGAGCAAATCAAGTTTGCCATTTAGAAGTTTAAATTGAAGAAGTCCGGGTATTTTTCAACATTAGCTTTGGTTCTTTATATTTCATAATTACAAAATATTAGAACAGGATAACAAACAAAAATTGGAAATCCTGAATTTTTCTAATGTTTAAACAACTGTTTCTATAAGACCAAATATGAGATATTAAAGTATCCTAATTTTAATTTAAAATTACTAAAACTGATTAATACTAAAATCCAGAAGAGAGAAGAAACTGAGCTACACTTACCAAATTATAATATCCTCATAGTTAAAACCCAATTTGTCTTCACTGTGGCCAATATCACAAAGAAGCTGTCAGAAAAAACAAAATATGTATGTATTTATTATATATTTTTGTCTATATACATTACTCCTTTAGATTGAAAAATAAAATACTTTTAATAAATTTTTTAAAAAATACAATTCTAGCCCTAACCGGTTTGGCTCAGTGGATAGAGCATTGGCCTGCAGATTGAAGGGTCCCGGGTTCGATTCTGGTAATGGCATGTACCTTGGTTGCGGGCACATCTCCAGTAGGGGGTGTACAGGAGGCAGCTGATTGATGTTTCTCTCTCATCGATGTTTCTAACTCCCTATCCCTCTTCCTTCCTCTCTGCAAAAAATCAATAAAATATATTTAAAAAAAAATACAATTCTATAGTTCAAGGATACAGATTTCTACTGCCTGATGGGTGGTAGAAACCACTGAGCATTGATCCAGGAACCAAGAGGTCACTGGTTCAATTCATGGTCAGGGCACATGCCTGAGTTGCAGGCTTGGTCCCCAGTTGGGGGAGTAGGCAGGAGGTAGCCAATATATGACGTTTATCTCGCATCGATATTTCTAGCTCTATTCCTCTCCCTCTCAAAATCAATTAAAAAACATCTTTTTTAGAAAAGCAAGAAATTGTTCTTTAATATAATTATACCAGACTAGAGGCCTGATGCACGAAATTCATGCAAGAGTAGGCCTTCCTTCCCCAGGCTGCCGGCACCGGCTTCCCTCTGGCACCTAGGACCCAGGCTTCCCTCGAAGCTCTGGCTTCATCCGGAAGGATGCCCGGTCTAATTAGCATATTATGCTTTTATTATTATAGATAAGAAAACACACTGTTGATGGGATTATAAACTGAAAATATTTTGTGGAATAAACTGAAAAAATGCACCAGGATCAGAAAGTACTTTTGATGATTTATATTAAAATAATCTAAAACATAAAGCATAATATGCTCAGGACATTATTTACAGTAGTAAGGCATTAGAAACCAACTTAAGGAGGAATTCATAAAGGAGGAATCTTATGCAGCTATTAACATCAAAAAGAGAAGCACAAGCATAGGTGATTATTTTCTTCTCTGCTTGTCTGTATTTTATAAATGTTTACAATAAATATATATTACTTACATTATATGTGAGTGTGTGTGTCTTAACAGTAACATTGATTGACAATTAATCTTACCATCCCTAGAAAACTAAGTAATATTTTTGTAAATGAGGACAACTTAGGCTTACAGATGGTCATGACTTCTTGAGGCCACAAAGCTAGTAAGTGGTAAAGCCAGAAATCAGACTAAACCAGTTTGAATTCAGAGCTCACTGTGAAAAATATTACTACAACTTTGTGCTGAAATTATTTACACAGGGAGAGGGGAGCAAAGTTGGATATTAAAAAAAAGAATACCTAAATATTACCATCTCACTTTATTTCTCTAGCTTCAAAAGTGGTATGAACCAAGTCTGGAGAATCTCACTCTGGCTAGATACACAATTTAAACACATAAAATGAGTAAATAAACTTAACTATCATTTGTACCGGAACAGCTAACTAAAAACATACATTTAAAACTTGCCCATTTCCAAGGATTAGAACGCACACACACAAAAATACACTTATCACTATTAAAAACAATTTAGTATGCCCTGGTCAGTGTTGCTCAGTGGTTATAATGTTGGCCTGAACACCGAAGGGTCCCAGGTTCAATTCCCAGTCAAGGTCATATACATGGTTTCAGGTTTGATCCCTGGCCCTGGTCTGGTACATGTGAGAAGCAACCAATCAATGTGAGGTGTATCTCTCTTACATGGATATTTCTGTTTTTCTCTCCCACCTTCCCTCTCTCCCTTCCACTCTCTCTAAAAATCAATGGGAAAAATATCCTCTGGTGAGGATTAACAAAATAATAATTTAGTATTTATTTGAGATTTCTCAGATATTTCATAATACTAGCATTGTCACTATGTGGTACTACATATTAATAAAAAAGAAAAATCAGAACTGTTTATGATTGTAATCATGGTGTTATTACTCAGATCTTGGACACACTCTAATTCATAAACTTCATAGAAAAATGAAGCTAAGAATTTGTTTATATAAGACATTGAGCTTTAAAAATGGGAAAAGTTACTTTCTTAAAACAATGATTTATATATGTATCAACTAAATTTCCAAAGAGGCAATATTTGCATTCTTCTTCCATAACGGTAATGAATGTTAAAATGAAATGTTCTGATATCCTAAAAGTAAATATACAAAAGTCTTGTCCTGTCAAGTGTTGGTTTCTCCTCTAAGTATGTACTTGGTCCTCATTTCCTGAATTATCTTTTTCACACTTGCTAAATAGATTAGATTAAGAGAACATAATTTCCAAATTACCCACCTTCTCAGATCACCGACTGTTCACTATTTTACATTTGCTCTAGTTAGCAGTTTTGGTGGAAAAGTAAAACAAAATTTAAAGTTATTTCTATGATCTCATAAAACACAATTTGGGAAGTATTTAGAAATAAGTATTTTCTGCTACCTAATATTAACAAATTTTAATTGCAAGAAACATTTCTGAGGAAAATGTCTACTCAATTGGAAAATGGAAAATCACAAGTAACAACTACAAAGAACAATTTACAATGAAACAGCATATTAGTCATAATCCATGTCTTTTTTTCAGTGACAGCAAGGGATGCTAGGGCTATGCTTTTAATGGTGGCTAAATAATGCTTTCAAGATTTTTCAGAATTATAGAAGGATTTATTGATCAATCTCAAATCAAAATACCTTGTTTGAATCAGAATTACCCCAGAGACTAAATTTTCTACACATACATAATTTACATATATCAGAAATAAGAAATTAGAAGATATTACTAAGAGCCTAACTTCCAATTATTAAAGAAATATCATGTTTACTTTTCATCACCAGGAATTCACCTATAATAAGATTTAAAATATAATAAGAATTATTTTAATACAAAATTCTTGTAGTGACTGACTCACTACCTTACTAATTACCACCTAATTTAAATAACCAAATCCTAAAGTACAAATCAACCCCCTTAATTCTTACTCCAGGAAAGAAGCAGATAGAAATAGCAGGTAAAGCCCTGACTGGTTTGCTCAGTGGATAGAGCATTGGCCTGTGGACTGAAAGGTCCCAGGTTCGATTCCAGTCAAGAGCACATGCCCGGGTTGTGGCTCAATCCCCAGTTGGGGGCGTGCAGGAGGCAGCCGTTCAATGATTCTCTCTCATGATCGATGCTTCTATCTCTCTCTCCCTTTCCCTTCTCTGAAATCAGTAAAATATATATTTTTAAAAAAGAAGAAAAAGAAACAGCAAGTAAAGCACTAAATTGGTGAGTTTAAGCAATGGGACTCTCAGCCACCTCAACTACTGATTGAATTATGAATTAATCCTTAATCTTTAGTAACAATTCCCTCACTATCTTAGCCATTACAGGTAATTTCCTATCTCCTGTATACGTTCTTGAAATGTAATATTGCCTGCCCTATCACTGAAGTTTGTTATATTAAGAATAAATCACCGATTATGTTTAGAAGTCATTAAAGACCTTGCAAAATCTAAGAATTCTTGGCATAACAAGTCACTTAATATGCAAAATTATTAAACATCACTCAACACTTTTCACTGGACTTCTGCTGCTCCCTATTCCATGTGTTTTTGTGACCAGCAGTCACAATGCCTAGCTGAATGTGACCAAATAGGATCAGATTTCATCAGAAGACACAAAGAGAGGGCTACCCTCTCTCTTTTAATGACCGAACGCTGTCTCTTAGTCATTTGGAAATTGTCTAAGAATACTAGTAAAGCTAATCTAAAAGAAAACAGAGCTGAAAAATGGAGAGACAGAATGCAATTACCACTGTTCAACCCCTGGGTTTTTTCCCTGAAATTAGGATCCAACATTTGGTATTCCTCATCATGAAAGCAAGTAACTTCTTTTTACTTTAGCTCAGTTGAATTAGGTTTCTTTAATTTGTTATTTATAAACCAAATTAAGCATTCGATATCATCAAAAGTCTAAAATTATGAACATAACGGTTAAATTTAATATAAACAAAACCCAATAAATTCAATGAAAAAATAAAATAGAAGGCTAAACCCACCTCTAGATAATAAAAAATGAGATGATTAATAAAATTAACTAAAAAATATAATAATCAGTTAAAACTGGGCAGATAAATGCTATTCCCATTTTACTCATATTGCTCTGAAGGTTAAATGAATGGTTCTAAATAAGCAACAAATAGAATAACCCAAACTTTTAAACATCTTATCACAGAGTAGAATTCCATAGCATGCTCTTTTCAGAGGGCACTTTAGAAGTTAATTTTAAAATAAAAAGTACAAATGCTCTTGACTAAGAAATCATACTTCGAAAATTCTATCTTATATAAATATAGCTATAAAAGAGTATACCTATATCTATAGAAAAGGAAAGAATTCTATGGTATATTGGGAAGTAGGAAAAGGCAAATTGCAAATCAATATATCTCATTAAAAAAACTTTGTGTACACACATAAAATAGTAAATAAACTAAGCACTATATTAAATACCTCTTTTTAAGTCTTTTAATTCACACACACACACACACACACACACATTTATAATTATACCAGAGAAGGATAAATACTTTCTAAGGGTTTCCTCTGGAGAATGGTATTTTTGTTCCCTCTGAGAATGGGGAGATGGATGGGAAGCATGTGAAAAAGGATTTGCACTATTTACTATATATTGTTCTGTACCATTTTGATACTTTATATTTAGCTTCAACTATTTTTAAAGTTTTTAAAAACAGAACAAAATAAAGATTCCTTTGGGGGTTTTAATATAAATATGTGAGATTAAATATAGAAAAAGAACTTTTAGAATATAAAAGCTGAAATACTTTCATCTTTAAAAACAGGTCTTTATGAGCATGTTGATAGTTTTAAAAATAGAATACTAAGATTATATTCATCAGCAGTCTGTTATACACATTACTTTATCTAGTGAAATGATGTCAGGAGGCAAGCATGGCTGTGTGACATTCACATGGTTATAGGATCACATAGCTAACACCCTCTCTCTCTTCATTCCTTAAAAGGAGGTTTAAAATTCTAGAGATGAAGTCTACCCTATACAACATTTTAGCCCAATGATCTACTAAATTAACTTAATCCTAAAAGCTAGGCTTACACTTAACAAAACAAATGCTAAAACAACAAAAACTCGTATTTAAAAGGCAAAATTTTCCTAATGTAATGTAATACCTTTAATTAAACACTTCTTATGTGCCAAGCTTTGGGATAGAGAGGTATATAAGAGGAGAAAAATAAATATTAGCTATAACATATGTTTAAGAAACTCAGTTCAATAAGACAGTAACCTACAACAAATAATAAAAGAACAGATAAAATTTAGTAGACACATATATAACCTGTTATGAGAATACAGAGAAGGATGACCAACTAACTCCTGATTAACAAGCTAACTGGCATCATAATTATTTTTCTCTTTTTCTTAGTCTATAGAGCTATTCTTATGAGATTTCTGAGATTTCTACATTTTACTCTATAAGGAAATAAATAAAAGCTTTTTAGGAATACCAGGTCTGAAATACGTATTATTAATATGACAAATATTAATAATATATTTATTAATCTACCTCTCCAACAAAATGGAATTCAAAGACACATTATATTATGATTAAATTCAGTAAGCATTTATTTTGTGCTAGGCATTTAGAGAAATTTTATAATAAAACCTATAGACATTTATTTACAGCAGTGATTCTTCTTAATTCTTTACAGCAGTGATTCTTCTTAATTCTTTCAGAATCCTAGTTGTCAAGAGATGTGAAAGGACATATCTAGGTGTCAACCTAATTATGACATAAACCTCTATTAATATTTTTAATAGTTAAATCTAAGCAAGTGGCAAAGACTTATTAGAGCTGAGTGAAAAATGGTGAAATAAAACTGGAACTGTAATAGAAGGGAGGGAACCCAGGAGATGCAATCTGCAACCTTGGACAACTTTAGGTCTTAAAGACTTGACATTATCTGACTAGAACAATGAAGGAAGGTATTTGGAGACTTTTCATCACATTCATAAAAATAAAAACATACATAGGGATATTTTTGAAATTCCCTTCTCAAGCACCTAGTCAGTGTTCTTAAAAGTTGTTTATAAAAAAATCACTCTCATCTCTCATATAAAATAATTTTTTCATCTGTTATATAAAAATTAATGCCAGAATATCCAAAACTTCACTGAAAACACAAATGTACTTGATCCCCTATGAAAAAAACTAACCTATTTTATATTTACTGCACAACATGTACTGACAAAACAATTTTGTTACATAGTGACTATATACTTATCCCCTTTTACTTCTATACAATCAAATCAAGTCCAAGCAATAGTCCAATTATCAGATAGAAAAAAAAATTAAAGATTTTAGAGGGTTAAAACAGTGCTGCTCAAACTTTAATGTACACAGAAATTCACAAGAGAATCTTTATTAAAAATGTAGATTCTGATTCAGTAGGACTGGAATGGGGCTGAAAATAGTGCATTTCAAACAAGCTTCAAGGTGAAGCCAATGCTGCTGGTCTGTGGATCACAGAATACGAAGAGGTTAAAACATACAATTATCCCTACACTTAAAATTGAGAAGAACAATTTATATTTAGTAAACTAAAATGGAAAAATAAGTTTTTCCGAAAGAATCCATTCTGGTTTCTATTTATGGCATCACCTCAAATAACAGGCATTTCAATGTTTCCAAAAGTTGGCTTTCCAGGATTACCAAGCACAAAAACATACCAATCCATCAAACTTGGGAATCTTGGCTACTAACAGAAATCAAGTCAATATTTATTTGGGATGAGGGCCCCTGCATTTATCTTAGGCTCTAACTGAGAGCCAGACAATGGGAATAGAGTATAAGGGAAAGAGAGAGGAAGTTCTAGTATTTCTCTGGGAATTATGATGTCTGTGAAATACAATGCACACGTACTTATGTACAAACATTTATCATATATCATCAAATAAAAATAAGTATAAAAAGGCAAAAACAATACATCACTATGTGTGAATAATAGTGAAAACTGGATTATGGATTTCTCAGTGATCTTTTTTTTCTTTATTCTTTTCTGAACCCATCAAATTTTCTACAGCAAGCATTTGAATGATACTCCCCTTATTCAAATACACTTTTAAATTAGAAATCACATGATAAACCCTGAGAAGCATTAGAGGAAAGCACTAATACTGGGAGAATACTCAAGAATTCTTATTAATGATGGTTAAGAAGCATCCAGTAAGCATACTAAGGAACAAAGAATTGTAGATGATAATATTAATATTCAAGTTACTTACCTTAGTAAAGTTATTCAAATGGCCCAGCTTTCTCATATTTGAAACCCCTTGCAATTTGGCCACATTTTGGAGAATCTCCCTTAAGTTATCAGAAGGTTCTAGAAGAAAAGACAGATAATTCAAAAGAGTATTTTCCTAACCAAATACATAAAACATACAGAATTAAAATGTCACAACTTTGGCTTTTAATTTAAATTCTTACTCTCCATCTCAAATCCATCTTCTTAGGTCACATCAAAGTCCATGTGGATGAATCATCAAATGACCTTCACATTTATACTCCACTCATATCTATGGTCCAACTCTGTATGTCATCATCTGGATTTATTCAATCACTAAATCTTAAATTTTAACACCCAAAATTTCACTTCTAGCTACAATGTAGTAATGGACATAAAAAACACTATCCTATTTGAACCACTAAAAAACTGTACAAAATATAGGAAACTATAGCTCAAGAGACTGGGCATCAGCAAGTAAAGAAAAATGATCCGTAAGAGATGAGAAACAAGCAAGTGTGCTCTACAACTGTCCCGGCTTACTCCCTTCTCTAGGCAGTCTTCAGGCCTTGGTGCTAGCAGGAGAAACCTAGGCAAGCTGTTTGTGTTGAAGAGAGAGAGCTCATCTTGCAAAGGGACCCCTCAAGTAGTCAGTATAGCAATGGTTGGTGCATGTATGTGTGTGAGGAAATTACCACTCAAAAGAATTAAAGGGAAGAGTACCTTGCATTCATACAGGACAGGGAACTGTGCTTGTTCCTAAAAGCCAAATTGAGAAGTCTTAGCTCAGTGTGGGTAAAAATCAGATGTAGACTAAACATTTCTTTGGCCCCATTTAACAAATCTTCAAATATGAAAGCTTTAAACTGATTCCAAGTAACTAAACTATGTTTCAGACCAAAGCTCAAAAAGATTTATAGGCAGAGAAAAAAATATCAAGCATGTAACAGGGCAAAATTTACAATGTTTACCATCCATTCAAAAATTATCAGGCATGCATGGCAAAAAAGCAGAAAAACATGATCCATACTGAGCCAAAAAAATCAATCAACTGAAAATACCCCAGAACTGACATAATGTTAGTATTAGCAGAAAGGGACACTAAAACCATTTCTATAACTGTAGTCTATATGTTCAAAAACCTAGCATGAGGTTTACAAATGCTCTCAAACTACAGATGGGAATAACAGCATAGATTAGAAGGTAAGAATTGCAAACCTGAAGACAAAGCAACAGAAAATAACCAAAATGCAACAAAAGGAGAAAAAAATAAAAGCGCATCAGTGAACTATGGGACTTCAAGCAGCCTAGTATAATTAAAATATGTTTAACTAGAGTCCACAAAGAAAAGACATGGGGGATAGAAATATTTTTTGAATAACAGATGAAAACTTTCCAAATATAATGAAAATAAGCCAATAAATCCAAGAAGCTCAACCAACACCAAACACAAGAAACATGAAGAAAACTAGACCAAGCCACATCTTAATCAAATCAAATGCTCAAAATCACTGGTAAAGAAACTCTTAAAAGCAACCAGATTAAAAAAAAAGAAAAGAAAAATTACATAGAGAAAAGCAAAGGAAGGATGACAGCTGATTTCTTGTGGGAAACAAGCAAGTGAGAAGACAGTTGAACAACATATTTAAAATATTTAAAATAAAAAATGACATGACATGTATAGAAACCATTCTTAGCCCACTTGCTTTACAAAAATAGGCCACACGCAAATATGGCCCCACGGTCAGCAGTTTGCCAACCACTGGTAAAGACTATCGATTTCTTCAGGTTGCCATACACTATTTTTTTATTAATATACTCAGCATTATATTTGTTTGGAAAAAAACAAAAACACAATCTAAAAAGAAACTGGATCACATGCAGATATTTTAGTGTAAGAGCCATTATGACTTCCTTTGAGATTTTTAAATAAACACAATACCAAGGAATTATTTGTTTGGAATTAGTGTTTTCCTCAGCAAATGAAACTGTTTGCACTGTCCTATTTCACATTTAGCTTGCATCTGTTCATATTCTGTTACACTGGGTGTTAGCCATGACAACCACAAATTGATCATTCATTTAATCTTAGAGCACCTCCTATAAATTTTGGATTTATTTTTAAACTCCAATAAAATTCTATCTAATTTTAAGTGATTTTAGAATATGTCCTTAAAATTAGTCACTGAGAGTATCTTAAAAGTGAAATGAAAACAGCTCATCATTGGGTGGGATCAGATCTCATTAAAAAGAATTGCAAGGTCACTGTTACTGGTGAGCCAATGATGTAAAATTATTTAACTAGATATGAAAACTTTATAAAAACTTTACAATAACTTTTAAAGGTAATTTAGAACCTGCAGCAATTTGCAGTCAGAATTAAGGATCATTAGAGCCAGTGCGAAATTTACCTAATGGAAATATATAACCTAACCATTTTATAACAATTTTTAATTAGGATGACAGGCACCAAACAAAAAGTTGCACTAAAGTGATGACACTTACTACAATGTAATGATCTGGCATGATAGTCAAGATGATTAGTCTGAAAAGATATATACTTCATAAAAGCTTGTAGATTTCTAATTATTGCCTATTTCTAGGTATAAACTAATTGCAGATTTTTTTCAAGTACAATCATGTAACAACCATCTTACACAATCATATTCAAAATAAAATCTCATATCTGAGTTCATTCATTCACTATGTATTAACTGAAAAACTATTATGTCAGGTACATATTAGGTAATGGGAATACATCAATAATCAAGACAGAACCTTCTTTAACAAACCTTATATGCAAGTGAAAGGAAACTGACCATCAATAACAAGAAAACAAAATAACAAACAACATGCACACAATTTAAAAACTGACAGGCAGTAAGAAGGCAGCACTGAAACAAATGTTTGTCTAATAAATAATGATATAAAATGAACCTAATATACTAGAATACAGATGTTATCATTGTCACTACAAATCAAAGTGAACCAGCCATTCAACTTCCTTCCCTTCCTCACCCCCTTTCTCTTTTATATAATCCTATATAATAAAAGCCTAATATGCTAAGGGTCCAGTTGACCGGTCAGTCGTTCAACCAATCAAAGCGTAACGTGTTAATGATATGCTAAAGCCGCTCAACCGCTCACTATGATGTGCACTAACCACTGGAGGCAGTCGACCAGTGGCTATGACGTGGGGGCAGGTGCTCCAACCAGTAAGTTAGCTTGTTGCTGGGATCTGGCCGATTGGGATGGAGCAAGATGGCCCGGACACGCCCTGGAGCCCTCCCGCGGGCCCTCCCCGGTTGGCCAACCTCCCGTGTCCCTCCCCACCCCCAATAGTGCACCAGTGGTATTCCTCGGCCTGACCTAAATTACCTTAAAAGTCAGGCCGAGGGATTGGTCCCTCACAATCCAGGACCTCTTGGGGGATGTCAGAGAGCCAGATTTGGCCCGATCCCGCAGGCCAGGCTGAAGGACCCTACTTGTACACGAATTCATGCACTGGGCCTCTAGTTAATTATAGGAACTCCCCAATTATGGAAGAATTTCAAGGTTTCTTCATGATATGTTAATTCAAAAGAGTATTAGGGCCATTTTAGACATGAAATACTATAATGCTCATGTGCTACAATGTCCCCATGGTAATGAAATGAGACTCCTGATCTAGCCAGTAAAGTTTCTTCCTTACTGGCTAGATCAGGAGTCTGTAACTTTTTTTTAATGGTCCACAGAGTAAGCATTTTATAAGAATTTGCTGGTCGTAAGGTCTCGTTGCAATTACTCAACTTGAAGTTGTACCAAGAAAGCAATCATAGAAAATACATAAATGAATAAATATGGGCTATGTTTTAATAAAATGGGCTTGGCTCAAGAGCTGTAGTTTGCCAAATCCTATGCTAGATAGTCAGAACTTAGACTAGGAAAAGTAGTGAGCAAGCTGAGATCAATGTGGCTTTTATTGGGGCAGGGAGAAATGGGAGGGGGAAAAAAGGAATTTAAGGAGAGTTTATCTCTTTATTTCTTCCTACTCTATTTGTTTCCAATTTAGCTTCTCTGAAACTGTCCCAATTATAGTGCTATGTGAGAAGTCTAAAACACAAATGAGATAATCTACTAGGATATTCTCTGAACTCCTGAAGTTTAGGAAACCCGCAGCTGCATAAGGGGAAAGGAAAAAGAAACTGCCTTGCTGGCTATGATGACCAACCTTACAAATGCAAGGAAGCAATGCACAAAAGAACTACTAGAATTATGGTGGCTCCTTTTCCTCTTATTGTGTAATCCTTAGTTCCTGATGCATCTCTCTGGATGTAATGAAATAACTGAAGTCAATGCTAAATATCTAGCAATTTAATATCTTATAAACACACATACACACAGAACCAAGAGAAAACTACAGAAAATAAACCTATTGTCTATATGTATCTACAGACACATACACACACAGACACTCAACTGCTCCTTTGGATTAATTCTCTGTGTATGTGCACATGTGTGTACACACACTCAGATATATCTACACTACTAAAAGAGAAAAATGGTAATTGGCGTACGACGATACCCTTTTCATTGGCTAATCAGGGCTATATGCAAATTAACTGCCAACTAAGATTGGCAGTTAACTGCCAACAAGATGGCGGTTAATTTGCATATTAGGCACAATGCAGGGAGGCGAAAGGGAAAGCAGGAAGAAGCCCCCTGCCACTGACAGTGATCGGAAACCCAGGGGGGAGCTAAGAACTGGGGGGCAGGGCAAAGGCGGCCCTGCCCCCAAGCCATGATTGGAGAATCAGGCGCCTTTTCCACCCTGGCCAGTGATAGCAGGAAGTAGGGGTGGAGCCAGCGATGGGAGCTGGGCATGGTCGAAGCTGGAAGTCCCCGGAGCTAGGGGCCCCTTGCCTGGGCCTAAAGCAGAGCCCACGATCACGGGGCCGCTGCAGCTGTGGGTCCCCGCTGCCCGGGACGAACGCCTCAGCCAGAGGCATCCTGCAGGGGCAGGGGCGGAGCTCGCGTGATCGCGGCGCCCCCCCCGCCACTGCAGGTCCCCGCTGCCCGGGCCAGACGCCTGGGCCAGAGGCATCAGGCCTGGGCTGGGGGCAGAACCAGTGATGGGGGCGTCAGGCCTGGGCAAGGGGCCGATCCTGCGACTGGAGGGTGATGGGGGTCAACGCCTGAGGGTTCCCAGTATGTGAGAGGGGGCAGGCTGGGCTGAGGGACACTCCCCCCCGCCCCACACCCAGTTCACGAATTTCATGCACCGGGCCCCTAGTGTATATATATGTGTATAAAAATGAATTTATTTTCAAATATTTTCAATATATACTGCTTTGAAGCATACTACAATATATTATATTAATATCTTTACCTATTAATAAATGTACAACATATAATTGATTTTTATATAAATTTAGGTTCAAATATACATAGTAAATTAAGGTCCACAAACTACTGGCATATTTGGGAGTAATGGAAAGAAAGACAATTTTGGAATGAAAAAGAACTGGATTCAAGTGTAGCTTTTTCGTCTATAAACAATGTAACTTTGACTACAAACCATGAGACCTCATGGGCATCCATTTTCTCATTTATATAGTGAAAATTGTAATTACCTACGATGAAACCACTATTACAAGATATGAGGAAAAAAATTTGTCTCTGAAACAATTCACCAAGTAAACGAACCCTACAAAAGAATAGAACAGCTATACCTAAAGGCTGAGATAATTGTGATACACACCCAGCCTGCTAGCATTATTTAAAAGTCATATATTTTCTTGCATAGCTACTTTCCCGTTTCTGTATTTCCCTATGAAACATAACTATTTATAGTTCAGATCACTTCTCTGACAGGTGGCTTCTAGAAATGTAATTAAGGGCTCCCCTCTCATTCATATATATATATATCTCTCTACACTAATGAAAGAGAAACATGGTAATTGGCGTACGACCGCTACCCGTCCCATTGGCTAATCAGGGTGATATGCAAATTAACTGTCAGCCAAGATGGCGGCCGGCAGCCAAGCAGCTGATGCGAACAGGGAGGCTTGCTTGCTTCAGTGACGGAGGACTCCAACATTCCCCGCCTGACTTGCCGGCCTCTCAGCTGCAACTCTAAGCAACTATGTTGCAAATATAGAAGATAAACAAAACCCCAGAAACCTGCTTTACTCAGCCGGGCTTCAGCCAGCCGGACCGCAACACTATGTCAAATACAGACGGTAAACGAAGGCCAGAAACCTGTTTTCAGCAGCTGAGGCCTCAGAGCTAAAGTTGGCCCAGAATAAAAAAGAAAAAAAGAAAAAAAAGGAGCAGTTGGGAGCTTCAGTCACCCGTCAGCCTGAAAACGGCCCTCAGCCCCTCAGCCAGACTGGCCAGGCACCCCAGTGGGGACTCCCACCCTAAAGGGTGTGTGACCAGCTGTAAACAGCCATCATCCCCTCACCCAGGCTGGCCAGGAACCCAAACGGGAGCTCCACCCTGATCCAGGACACCCTTCAGGGCAAACCAGCCAGCCCCCACCTGTGCACCAGGCCTCTATTTTATATAGTAAAAGGGAAATATGCCTCCCAGCACCGGGATCAGCGTGACAGGGGGCAGTGCCCAAACACTGATTGCCCTGCGGCTCTGTGTGTGACAGGGTGCAGTGCCCTAACCCCCTGATTGGCCCTGCTCTGTGGGTGATAGAGGGCGGCACCCAAACCCCCCCCACACACACACACAGGCCCTGCTCTGTGTGTGACGGGGTAGAGCCATAACCTCCCCATCAGCCCTGCCCTGAGTGTGACAGTGGTGGCGCCCCAAGCCCCTGATCGGCCCTGCTCTGTGGATGATAGAGGGCGGCGCCCCAACCCCCTGATCCGCCCTGCTCTGTGTGTGACAGGATGCGGAGCCCCAACTCCCCTATCGGCCCTACTCTGTGAGTGACAGGGGGGAGCTCCTCAACCCCCTGATGGGCCCTGCTGTGTGCGTGACAGGGGGGAGCTCCCCAACACCCTGATGGGCCCTGCTCTGTGCATGACAGGGGGCAGCGCCCCAGCCCCCTGATCCGTCCTCCTCTGTGCGTGACAGGGGGTGCGCCGCAACTTCCCTATCGACCCTGCCTTGAGTGTGACAGGGGGCGGTGCCCCAACCCCCCAATCGCCCTACCCTGAGAGTGACTGAGGGTGGCATCGCAACCTCCAGATCCGCCCTGCTCTGTGCATGACAGGGGGCGGCACCCCAACTCCCCAATCGGCCCTGCTCTGAGCCCGACCAGGGGCTGCACCTAGGGACTGGGCCTGCCCTCTGCCACCCGGGAGCAGGCCTAAGCCAGCAGGTCGTTATCTCCCAAGAGGTCCCAGACTGCAGGAGGGCACAGGCCAGGCTGAGGGACCCCCTCTCCCTCCCGAGTGCACAAATTTTTGTGCACCGGGCCTCTAGTCTATACTAATAAAAGAGAAAAATGGTAATTGGCGTACGACGATACCCTTTTCATTGGCTAATCAGAGCTATATGCAAATTAACTGCCAACTATGATTGGCAGTTAACTGCTAACTAAGATTGGCAGTTAACTGCCAACTAAGATTGGCAGTTAACTGTCAACAAGATGGCGGCTAATTTGCATATGTAGGCACAATGCAGGGAGGCGAAAGGGAAAGCAGGAAGAAGCCCCCTGCCACTGACAGTGATCGGAAACCCAGGGGGGAGCTAAGAGCTGGGGGGCAGGGCAAAGGCGGCCCCAGGGCCGCCTTTGCCCTGACCCCCAGCCATGATCGGAGAATCAGGTGCCTTTGCCGCCCTGGCCAGTGATAGCAGGAAGTAGGGGTGGAGCCAGCGATGGGAGCTGGGCACGGTGGAAGCTGGCAGTTCCGGGAGCTAGGGGTCCCTTGCCTGGGCCTAAAGCGGAGCCCACGATCGCGGGGCCGCTGCCACTGCGGGTCCCCGCTGCCCGAGCCGGACGCCTCAGCCAGAGGCCTCAGGCCTGGTCAAGGGGCCGATCCGGTGATTGGTGATCCGAGGGTGATGAGGGTCAACTCCTCTGGCCGAGGCATCAGGCCTGGATGGGGGGCGGAGCCGGGGATTGGGGGGATATGATGGTCCCCTTGCCCAGGCCTGAAGCCTGGGTCAGAGGCGTCAGGCTTGGGCGGGGGGTGGAGCAAGCGATCAGAGGGAGATGGGGGTCCCCTGCCCAGGCATGATTCCTGGGCCAGAGGCCTCAGGCCTAGGCGGGGGCCAGAGCCAGTGATCGGGGGGAGATGGGGGTCCCCTGTCCAAGCCTGACACCTCTGGCGGAGGCGACAGGCCTGGGCAAGGGGCCGATCAGGTGATCGGAGGGTGATGGGGGTCCCCTTGCCCAGGGGCAGAGCTAGCAATCGGAGGGGTCTGGGGGTCCCCTTGCCCAGGCCTGATGCTTGGGTCAGAGGCGTCAGGCTTGGGCAGGGGGTGGAGCAAGCGATCAGAGGGAGATGGGGGTCCCCTGCCCAGGCATGATTCCTGGGCCAGAGGCATCAGGCCTGGGCTGGGGGCAGAACTAGTGATGGGGGGAAATGAGGGTCCCCTGCCCAGGCCTGACACCTCTGTCAGAGGCGTCAGGCCTGGGCAAGGGGCCGATCCTGCGATTCGAGGGTGATGGGGGTCAACGCCTGAGGGCTCCCAGTATGTGAGAGGGGGCAGGCTGGGCTGAGGGACACTCCCCCCCACACACACACACCCAGTGCACGAATTTCGTGCACCGGGCCCCTAGTATATATATAAAACCCTAATATGCAAATAGACCGAACGGCAGAACAACCAATCAAACGAGTTGCCATGACGTGCACTGACCACAAGGGGGTGCATGCAGAACACGGTGGGATAGTGAAGCAGGTGAGCAGGTTTCCCAGACCAAGGCAGGGCAGCAGTTGCTGTCATGAGGCGAGCCTCTGGTGGTTACTGAAAATTCTTTGCTCCCGTGTGCCGGCCCTGCTTGCACCAGCTGCTGGCCCCCGATTGCCTCTCAGGGCTTTTCGCCCTGCTTCTGAGGGACGATCGGGGCCGGCCCTGCTTGCACCCACAGCTGGCACCAAAGCCACCACTCGCACCCATTGCCAGTGCCGGTCCCGATCGCCAGCGCTATCAGCAGGTGCGCATGATGGCTGCCAGCCCCAATCGCCCCTGAGGGCTTCTCCATATCCCCCTGCTCCTGAGGGGTGATCAGGGCAGCAACCTTCACTCGCACCCGCTGATGGTGCCGGGCCCGCTTGCACCTGCTGCTGGCACCAGCCCCAATCGCTCCGCGCCTTCAGCAAGTGTGAGCGGGGCCGGCGCCACCGTCAGTGCATGGGAGCGCCATCGGTGGGAATAGGGCTGCCAGCAGAGAGGGGACCAGGGGCCACGGCAGGAGGGGCCGGGCGGGGACACAGAGTATGGACTGAGACCCACCCCTGTGCCCACTGCAGCCTCACAGCCCACAGTTTCTTTCAAGGTGCACAAATTCATGCACTGGGCCCCTAGTAAACTAATAAAAGAGGTAAAGATACTAATAAAAGAGCAAAAGGTATAAATACACTCAATTTGTATGTGGGTTAGAAATCTGAAAAATGTTATTACAATACTATTTTCTAATCCTTCCATCTGTATTCTTGATTCCACATCTTATTATCTCATTCTAATACTTCTATCATTAATTATTTCTCATCGATTTCAGTCTTTAACAAAAAGGCTTCTGCCTAGTTTCCCATTTTTGAAGTGACATCACTCCTTTCTTTTACCAATCTCTCTTGAGATTCAAGTTAATTAATTCTTACTTCATCATCTCCTAATCTCCATCAATCAGGTGTCTAAGCCACTCCACTAAAGTTGTTGCCCTTGAGTTTACTGAACAATGCAACGACTTCTCAGTTATTCAAACTGCCCGACTTCTCTATTACAGTACTGGCCAATGCTAACCCTACCTTCTCTACTTTGGTTTCTATAATTACACAATCTTGGTCCTCTTCATACCCATTTCTCACTGTTCCTTGTGTGTCTCCCTTAAAAATTTGTATCCCTTCCTCCTTTTTCATATCCTTTAGCATTACCTAAAATTCTGTCCTTTGCCGTTGGGTTTCTCTTTTCACTGTCTCCATAAACTCTAACATATTCAATTTTTTTAAATCCTTATCCGAGGATTTTTTTTCCATTGATTTTTAGACAGAGTGAAAGGGAGGAAGAAGGGGAGAGATAGACATCCACATATATCCACTGGTTGGCTCCTGACAGGCCCTAGTCGGGGGCAGGGTATGAACATGCAACCAAGGTATGGTGCTTTTGACCAGGAATCGAACCTGAGACCCTTCAGTCCTCAGGTGGAAGCTCTCTCTATCCATGGAGCCAAACCAGCAGGAATAATATATTCAATTTTAATCTTTGAATATATTAAAGCTTCAATTCTTCAAAGTTTCAATTCTATATGTTTGGTGGTCTGTCTACCTCAAGTATAATATGTCTTGTAATCATAGTAATTCACCCTTTAAACACACACACACACATACACACATACACACACACACTTTCAAAAAATTCCTTCCTCGGGCAATAGTAATGTCTGATCTAGGAAACTACATCTGGGTAGTGGGTAGTTACCAAATATGACTGAAATGTCCTAGCATATGTATCTTAAGCACCTCTTTTTAAAAGAAGAATGTAATTTTTTCCTTTTTTGATTGATTTTAGAGAGAGGAGGGAGGGAGGGAAGGAGGGTGGGAGGGAGGGAGGGAGGGAGGGTGGGAGGGAGGGAGACATCGATGTGAGAGAGAAACATTTATCCGCTGCCTTTCATACCCGCCCGAAAGGGGATCAAACCATTCAATCACCAGCAAAGATAGAGTACCCAGGCCCAAGTAAAGGTCAATAAAATGTGTCATCTGTGAACAAGTTATACCAATATTATAAGAAAAGTAAGATAATATACTGAGAAAGCCCAAAGAAAGAAGATGCTCAATGCTGCTGGGAAACTAAGACTGACTTTCTGGAAAACTTGTTGCTGGCTACAATGAAGAAAGTGGATTGGGAAAGGATAGAACTAAAATAGGAAAAGTAGTTAGGAAGGCAATGAGAAACCGAATAAAGGCATGACAACAGAAATGAAAAAACAGATTTTGCAGTTATTTCTAAGATAAAATCATCATCATTAGTATCATTATAGATCTGATGTGAAGAATAAGGACAAGGAATGAGGCTAGAGTGTCTCCTGGGTATCTGATTTGGCCCCATTAAAGTACTGCTCTTAATCTAGATGGGAAATGTAAAAAGATGTTTAGAATATAAGTGTCTGATTTGGCCCCATTAAAGTACTGCTCTTAACCTAGATGGGATATATAGAAAGATTTTTAGAATAGTAAGAGAATTAGTAAGTTTAAAACAGAAAAGTTTGATATACAAGACTACATGGTTAAGAAGTTGAGTAAGCAGTAAATAAATTGGTCCGAAACCCTCACACTAAAACACAAATTTGATAGTCATTTATTCAGCCAAATTATATTTATCAAACACAATACAACGCGCTGGGGCTATTCTAGGCAGTGAGGATGCAATGGTAAACAAAATAAAGTAGCCTTGACTTCATAAAACTTACATTCTAGGGAGACAAACAATAAATGCTATTGTAATGGCAGTAGTGGCAAGGGCTATGGAAAAACAACAATATAGAAGAATGTAAAGTGATATGATGGAGATGGGGGCTACTCTAGATAGAATGATCAAAGCAGGCCTCACTGGCAAGTGCTATTTGAGCAGAGAGAGTTAAATGAAGTAAGGGAGCAAGGCTACATATATTGGGGGAAGAAGTATCCAGACAGAATGCAACTGACATACAAAGGTTCTGAAAAAAGAAGACAAGTAGCAATGATTGGCAAGGAGGCTGCTCTACCAAATACAGTGAGCAAGACGGAAACAGTTAGGAAATGAGAATGATTGTAGAGGTAGCCAGGGACTAGATTATAATGGCAGTCATCCCAAATAATATTAATATTTTTTAGAAAAATTGTCTTGTCACACATTAATACAGTTCTGAGAATATAGCAGGTGCTCAAATAATTTTTTTCAAATTAATGAGTGAATGAATTAACAGATTTCCATTATATTTGAGACCAATTTGTATTTTACCATTTCCCAAACTCTAATTCATCCCCAAAGGACAAACCAAGTAGTAATTAAAAGGACTACTTATAAGCTTTAGCAAATCATCAAAAGTAGAATTTTTAAAATGTTGTGAACCGTGACATCACCACTAGAATTAGTACATGCCCTTCAAAAGAGATTGCACAGAAGGAAATATCTACTTCAAAATATATATATATGTATATATATATATACATATATATATATATATATATATATATAGAGAGAGAGAGAGAGAGAGAGAGAGAGAGAGAGAGAACCCTAATATGCAAACAGACCAAACAGTGGGACCGAACAACCGGTCACTATGATGTGTGCTGACCAACAGGGGGATGTGATGAACATGGCGGGCGTCAGCCATGGCAGGATGGTGGAGATGAGTGGGGGCGCCAGACCAAGGCGGGGTGCTGGGCACTGTCATCGGGGTGAGCCTCTGGTGGTTACTGAAAATTCTTTGCTCCCATGCACCGCGGCCCTCCCCGGCACTTGCACCCACTGCCAGTGCCCGGTGCTGGTCCGGATCACTCGGCACCATCAGTGGGTGTGAGCAGCAGCTGCTGGCCCCAACTGCCCCTGAGGGCTTCTCCACCTCCCCCTGCTCCTGAGGGGTGATCAGGGCAGTAGCTGCTGCTTGCACCCGTTGACAGTGCTGGCCCCAATCGCTCCGGGAGCAGGGCTGCCGGCAGACAGGGGACCAAGGGCCGTGGCGGGAGAGGCCAGGCAGGGGTGTGGAGGATGGGCAGAGACCTGCCCCTGTGCCCATCGCAGCCTCGCTGCCCACATTTCCTTTCAAGGTGCATGAATTCATGCACTGGGCCCTGAGTATAATATAAAACTAGACTTTTGCTAAAACAGTACTTCATTTGATAAACCCTTTGTTACTTTGTAATGTTTTAAATAATCAAAATATATTTCAGACCAAGTTCTGATCATATTTAACAGCCAAGAGTTTACCATACTACTTCAGTTTTACGCTAGAAAAAAATCATTTAAAACACTTGGAAATAAAGGTATGTCAGTATGTACAAGAACAATAGCAATGTAATCTTGAAAAACATACTTAAAAATAAAGATGTACTGCATTTTGGCATTCCTAACTAATAGAATTAAACAAGCACTTCACCACTAAAAATAAGTATTCCTTTGATAGCTAGTAATTCATACTGTTTAAAACTGCTCAGTGTGCCCTAGCCGGTTTGGCTCACTGGATAGAGTGTCGGCCTGGGGACTGAAGAGTCCCAGGTTCGATTCCGGTCAGGGGCATGTACCTTGGTTGCAGGCACATCCTCAGTAGGGGGTGTGCAGGAGGCAGCTGATTGATGCTTCTCACTCTCTATCCCTCTCCCTTCCTCTCTGTAAAAAAATCAATAAAAATATATTTTAAAAAATAAATAAAAATAAATAAATAAAACTGCTCAGTGAAATAGTCTAGATTCAGAATCTGCAAGGATCTTTCAAGGTTATTAAATGTTCTCACCCTTAGAGAATTCTGAACTCATTCCTTTACATACTTCCAAAGCGTAAATACATAAATATTTAAAATTTGAACCAGGGTGGGGCAAAAGTGGGTTTACATATGTATGTATGGAAAATAATCTATACTAATAAAAGAGTAATATGCTAATTAGACCGGACATCTTCCAGGTGTCCTTCCTGACAAAGCCAGGCCTGGGCGAAGCCGCCCACCTGTGGTCCCAGGCGCCAGCGCCTACGGCCCGGGAGAGGGAGAAGCCTCCCGCCCATGGTCTCGGGCACCTGCGGCTCAGGTGAAGCCACCCACCCACGGTCCCCTAATACAATAAATAATAATACAAGAATAAAGTTTGTTTCGCATACTCACAACTGTAAACCTACTTTTGCCCCAGCCTGTATTTAAAATGAAGTAAATACTAATATATATTTTTATTATTTTAAATGTTTTTATTGATTTAAGAAAGAGACGAAGGAGGGGGGAGAGAGAAACATCAATCAGCTGCCTCCCATACATAACAGACCTGGGGGTGAATCTGCCACCCAGGTTATGTGCCCTGACTTGGAATGGAACCATCCACCTTAAGGTACACAGGATGATGCTAATATTTTTAAATTATCAAACACTCAGAAAATGCACTTCCTCAGAAATTTCTTCACCCTCATCAGAAAGTGAATATTTTTATTTCACTTTTACATTCACTCTTGCCTCTGCATACTGAAATAAGTAAAATGTTCTTTATTCTACTAGTCTATGCTAAGCACATGTTGCCAAGTTGCTTTCAAGTATTTAATCAATTTTATGCAGTACTCAGCTCTAATTTCTTGAGGATAAATACAAAGAGATGGGCAGTGGAATCTTTTTCTATCAAAGCATCACCAACTAAAAAACAATGAAGGGTTAAGTTTAAAAAAAAAACTTGATTAAATTTTCTTTCAAGTCAAGGAACATAAAACTATAATGTACAGCCCAAGAAAAATGTAGCATGTCCTATTAATGAGCTCCTAAGAAAGACAAGACATTTAAACATATATGTTCTTTCAAGGAGAAGCATCTCTGTTTTGTATTCTAACAACTTTTCAACTCTGATATACTTTTAAAACTACATTGTTGTAAATCTAACATATTAACACATTGACACTGCCTCATTAACATATTATTATTCACACCAGAGGCCCGCTGCATGAATTTGTGCACGGGTGGGGTCCCTCAGCCTGGCCGGTGATCAGGCCGATTGGGGCCGTGGGAGGTTGGCCGGCCAGAGAGAGGGGCCATAGGAGGTTCCAATCAGGGCCATCGGGCCGGCTGGCCGGGGAAAGGGGCCACAAGAGGTTGGCCAGGCGGGGGTGGGGGTGGGAGTAGGGGGGGAACTGCAGGAGGTTGGCTGTGGGAGTGCACTGACCACCAGGAGGCAGCTCCTGCATTGAGCGTCTGCCCCTGGTGGTCAGTGTGCATCATAGTGACTGGTCAACCGGTCATTAGGTCACTTAGGCTTTTATATATATAGATAGATGAACATATTATTGCAGTGAGGACCAAGTTATGTTTATCATCCACTCTTTTTCTCTGTAGAAATACTAAACCAATTTGGTAACTATTCAACCAATTAAATTAGGTCAACAAAACTTTTATTGGATTTGACTTCTAATTTTTCCAACTTTCTAACCTGTAGCTTTGAACTCTTTATGGTGATCTGTTTATTTATGCTTTTTCGCTAAACAATGGTTAAGGAAAAAATTAAAGAAAAAAATTCACCTATCTAGATGTGTTAACTGGCTAAAACCCATTAAATTAAAAGTTTACGCTGAAGAGGCAAAAGATAGAGATATTCAAAAAATGATTTAAATTTTTTAAAGAAAGTTGGAATTAGTGTAATTTTTCTAAGCTCTATCCACTTATACAACTACTGCTCATCCAAAAGAAACTAATCTACCCACATCATAACACACCTAATACATCTAAGCAGACTTGATTAAAATACCTAACTTTAACTCTACATATAACACAGTGATATAACATAATATTGGGCATATAAAGTAATATATAAAAGAGTACAGCCTTTATGAGCATGAAGTTCAAAAATAGGCAAAATTAATCTATCCTGTTAGAAGTCAGAGTAGCAGCAGTGCCCTTGGTGGGAGAAGTGGTACCTGGAAGTAGATAATCAGTTTCCAGAGCATTGAAATAGTCTGATTATCCATGTGTTCAATTTGTCAAAATTCATAGAACTGTACATTTATGAAAGACATTTTTGAACCCATGTTTTCTTTTAATTAAAAAAATTTTTTAAAAATAACATTCACTGCTCTCTCACTATATTACGTACTTTGACATATAAAAAGAAAAGAGGGTTGAACAGCTCCACAAAGTTTTCAAGGCCCTCAATAACTTACTCCTGTCCTACAACTCTAATATAAATGCTAAAATTATATATCCTTATTCCTCTCAGTAAAATATTTCATGCCTTTGTTCATACCATAGTACTCCTGATTTAACCACAGCCTAATTATCCAAAGTTGAAACAATGCTCCCCTTTCTTTTACTTTTTCCAACTCAGGCTTCTCTCCCTTCCCTCATCCCCTTTGCTTTACATTGACCACAAAAAGAACACCTGATATCTACTTCTTCTTTTTTTTTTAAATATATTTTATTGATTTTTTACAGAGAGGAAGGGAGAGGGATAGAGAGCTAGAAACATCGATCAGCTTCCTCCTGCACACCCCCTACTCGGGATGTACCCGCAACCAAGGTACATGCCCTTGACCGGAATCGAACCCTGGACCCTTGAGTCCGCAGGCCGATGCTCTATCCACTGAGCCAAACCGGCTCTGGTCTGATATCTACTTCTTTTTATCTATGTGCCAAAACTGTAATAAATACTTTACAAACATTTAACTCCTCCTCAAATAAGTGCTATCTCCAATAGAGATGAGAAAATATCCTCAGAAAAGGAAACCTGTCTGAATTCAAAAACTTTTAAGAAGCAGGTCCATCTGGCTCCAAAGCCCATGCTCTTATAAGGCTCTAGTGCTAGACTGTCTCTGTATCATGCCATTAACATGTTATATGTTATTTTGTCCATATGAGTCATATTTTGTACCTTATTATCTACTTTTATATTATCTCACTACCCATATTGTATAAAAATATACCAACTCTATCAAGTCACATCTCACCTTCCTTGAATTATGCTGAGATAATTACCTATCTGAAAAACAGCCAGAATGTAAAAACAAGCACTCCAAGAGATGGCAATAAAAACTGAAACAGTGTATCATCACCAATTTTATTCACTACAGTTCATATATATTATTGACAGTAGCACTCCCCCCACCCTTAAGTCCTTATAATGACAACCTATTTCTCTTTATTTTCCATTCAGATTAACAAGGCCAGGTATATCGTTTCCATTTTAAAACACAGTAATAGTAAAAAATAAGGAATTAAAAGACTGCTAAATATAGAAACAATAATTGCAATGTAAGTGATAGCTGAGAACAATGAAATAGCACATAAGATTAAAAGAGCAATCCAAAGTTACATAAGGTATTAATAAACACATAATTAACGATGATGACCCTAGCCAAAAAGTTAAAATATAATTGATATTTTCTTCTTAAGAAAGGACAGATGTAATAGTTCTAGAAATAATTGTATCTAAAATGTTTAAAAGTTCAGCCAGTAACTTGCTTCCTGAGTGCTGCAAATAAAGTCCTACAATATATAGAATACTCATTTAGTTAATTATTCCAGCATCATGGGCTATCTGCCTTCTTTTTAGAAAGACTGTAAAGGATTAAGTACATGAGATTTAGAACCAAAAACAATAAATAGGATCTGAATCCTACCTTTCTTACTTACTGCCAAATGACCTGGGCTAGTTAGGCTGCCTCTGGGCCCCATTTCCTTCATAGGGATATTAATATGCATTTCCTTGGTATGTAGGAAGATTAAATTAGGTAATTTAAGTAATGTTTTTAACTCAGTACCCAACATATAATCAGGGTCAAAATATGGTAGCTGCTGCTGCTTTTTTTGTAATAAAAGACCATATAAACTAGAACAACACCAGACACAGTGGTGGTTCTCAATAAATACTTGGTGATCGGCCTATAAAATGAGAGTAAAAGGGTAAGAGTCTGTCCTTAATAGCATACACAGTGTACAAATTACACCTACTGCAACTCTATTTCCCCTCGGTTCTACTTTTTATTGGTAAACACTTCTAAAATAAAAGAATAAAAGCACTGTTTCAAAGGGAAGAACTAGAACCAATTACTGAAAAATTCTTTTATTAAATTTTTGGTTAACTTGATATGAGAATTTTACTAACAAACATAGCTGTTCAAAGAAACAAACCCTTTTGAATAAGCTACTTATCAGTGAAAGGTCTGAGTGATAATGAATGACATGTCAGATACTATAGAGAACATTCCTGTTTTGAATAAGAGCACTAATAAAATAATTTCTAAAGTAGCTTCCAAATATGCTTAAAAATAGACAATATTTACAGACACACGTATATCTCCCAATACACTCATATTCAGATACTCCAGGTGAATATTTAGTGGCATATAATTACTTGTTTTTAAAACAATTACACTTTCCTATGGTACTTTACAACATAGACATAATTATTGAAGTAAGTCAAAAAGTTTTCCTAGAACTCATAAAGTCTAAGCTTTTAATATAAACAAAAAAACTATTAGAAAAATCAGCTACATGACTTTGTAAAAGGAATTTCAAATCAGCAAAAGACAACTGCAACAATTTATCCAAATGTCTTAATCTTTTTATTTCCTTTTGAAAAATATCCAGCATCTTTTAATATTTCTTTTATTTTGCTAAGTAAAACAATAATATACATTTATTTATTCAAAACAATGTTGAAACATGAACACATACTAAATTCTCCCCAAAGGGGGAAAAAAGGCTATTTTAAGGTTCTTATTAAAATATACGAAGTGATTTAAACATTTTTAAGACTATGCCAATCTAAAATTTAACTCATTAAAGTTATAAAAATCTTATGTTAAAAATTATTCTTATATTAGAGGCCTGGTACACGAAACTCATGCACTGGGGGTGGCGTGGTCTCGCAGTCCGGCCTGCGCCCTCTCGCAGTCCGGGATCCCTCGCTCCCTTCTTCCCGCCCGCCTGTTCGCTCCTTACTGCTGGGCTGGCTGCTCCTTAGCGCTGCCACAGAGGCGTGAGAGGCTCCCGCCACCGCCACTGCACTCACCAGCCATGAGCCTGGCTTTTGGCTGAGCAGTGCTCCCCCGTGGGAACACACTGACCACCAGGGGCAGCTCCTATGTTGAGCGTTTGCTCCCTGGTGGTCAGTGCGCATCATAGCAACCCGTCATTCTGGTCATTCCACCTTAACGGTTGTTTAGGCTTTTATTATATAGATGACACATGAAATCTGACCTGCTTTGTACCACATTAAGTATGCCATTCAAACATAACACTAGAAATTACAATCTAAGTAATAATATAAAACCACATCATTTTAAATAAACAAAGTGGAAAATAGTTATTTGTATTCAAATATCCCAGTATTATTACTGTCTACTAATATCACATGTGACAGATATGATTAAAAACTTATCTACCTGTGCTGAAGAAAAAGTTCCACAATATTCCACTTGCCACCTAGCCACACACAGAAACTGCCATGTAGCGAAACATTACAGTTTACAGCTCACCTTCCTCCAACCACTGGAGTCTTCTCACTCTTTCTGCAACTCAATTCCCCTCAGGTTTTTTCTTTTTTTTTTTTCCTTGGGGGAGAGGGCTGGTGGTGATGGTGGAGTGGTGAAGGTTAGGGAGTGTATTATACGGAATTATGAATAGAAAAGAAAACGGCAATTAAAACTTTTAATATCTGAGGGATGAACATTAAGCATGGAAATAATTAGCAATATTATTTTACGATGTGATTTCTCAGAGTCAGAAACTACTGATAAAAATATTATGTGCACACATCTAAAAACAGTTAAATATACTTTTATCTGGCAAGCTGCTCCTTCTTAGTCATTAAAAGTAAATTACTTGAATATCTTCTTTACTAGTTTCTGAGGCTTTTCACTCTACTTTTTATAAGAAATACATGAAATTACACTGGACTGTGAACAAGTTTACTAAAATCCCTGCAAGTGGCAATTCAACTCTCATTTTGCTACTTTGAGAGCAATAACTTCCCAAACACTGTTTATCTTTTATCCAAATAACTAGAGGGCTGGGTAAGGTGTCTAGATTTGGCAATGAAATATTCCATTTTTACTCAAGATAATCTTAAAGTATTTTATAACACTGTCAGGTCACATGCTTGAATTTTGAGATCAGAAAATACAATCATTTTAGTGTAAAAATAACAAAATAGCCCTCTTGTAGTCTCTGCATACATCTATCTATATAAAAGCCAAGCCAGCGGAATGACGGGAACAACAGGTCGCTATGACTCCCACTGCGGCCGGCCAACTGACCCAATCAGGGGCAGGACCGGCCAGCCAACTTCCCGTGGCCCCTCTCCCTGGTTGGCCCCCATCAGCCCTAATCAGAGCAGGCCGGACCCCACCCATACACAAATTTGTGCACTGGGCCTCTAGTCTAGAAATAAGTTTGATAACAAATGTAGAGCCTTTTGAGCATGCAGTATTAATGACAGTAGACACATATACTACAAAACAATGGAAGAAAAAAATCATTTATGCTTGGGTTTCAAATGCAGCCAAGCATTTATATACTCATAATCAAAAGCACACAATTACTGCACAATATGCCTAAAATCTCTCAGTCCAGCACTGCCTTCAAGGATCAGAAGAACTCTAGTTTAAAACATAATCAGTCTTCAGTAGTTAAGAGATTTACATGCAAAACTCATCAACATTTTCTCAATATCTTTTCTTCAAATACTCAATAATACGCCAGAATATGTTAGTTCACAAATTAAGCTGTGATTTTTTAAACACTGATCTAGAACTCTCACTATTCAAGACCTTTTATGCAAAGGTCTTACAGGTGTCAACCTTCTATGAGGTCTTCACTCTATCATTCCTTACCTATCTCCCATTTTTGTCTGAATTTCTCCAGCTTTTTATTCCTTTATAAAGATAATTGGCAGGTGCTTCAAATACTACTGTCTTAAACTATGCCCTGATTCAGGAATATCCCAACTATAATATAAACTCCTTAATGCCAAAAATTATGCCTTCCTGATTTACAATAACACTTACTAACCTAATTATTTATAATGATAAAAGCATAATATACTAATTAGACCGGACGGCCTTTTGGATGAAGCGGGGGCTGCAAGGGCTGAGGCAGCTGCAGCGCTGGGGCGGGGGCTGAGCCCCTTAAAGAAATTTCGTGCATCAGGCCTCTAGTATAATATATTCATCAAAAATATTTTGACTGACATTAACAAACCACTACAAATACAAATTCTTCAACATATTAGGGTAAAAAAAAAAGGTAAAGTAATTGAAGGAATCAGATTCTTTATTAATTCAAGTAATTAAGGTTAAAACTCCTTTCTATATTTCTTAATATACCCAACTGACTCCTTAAAAATATTGTTTGATATTTTAAATTTTATAAAATATATTTTATTATATTTTATATAAAAGGCATCATTATCAGGTACATTGTTCAGTTTATGCAATCTGGCTACATGACTTTGTAAAAAGAATTTCAAGAATGTACTTTGGTTTAGGTTTTCTTTCAACCCTATGACTTTGAACATATGAATATCATATTTAGCTAGTTTTGAATAATTATTTTCAATTTAATTTGGTATCGGCATAATTTTATAAGTACACTCATCATTCAGATATAATTTTAAAGTAGCTATTCAGCTTTAACCTGGACACACTAACAAAAAAGCACAGATAATACAAAACAATGGATGATCCAAAAGCACAGCCAACTCTCAATTATTCATATGTAGTTTACCTAATAAATATTTCAGTCTGTTTACTTCCACTATTTAATAGTATTCGTTTAATAAATAAAAATTGATGCTATTAATTCAAATAAAAAATACACCAATTTACTGTAGGAGAGGAAAGAATATAAAAGATTCCCAAGACACATATAAGTAATGCTGTTTAGAATATACATTTAGCACTCTTCCACCATTATTCAACTTTTTATTATGTGCAGGTAACTGAGAGTGGACTGTATTTAGCTTGGTGATAGTCAGTGGTACAGATACACAAGCATGCAAACCATTCACTCACCCCACAGTGCTTTTCACAGCCCTATTTTCAGTAGCCTGAGACCTGGGAGGGAGGAGGCAGCAAGTCACTGCAGATGATCACTTAAAAGGAAATTGAGAGTTGACTATAATTTACATTTGAAGCGCTATGAAATAGCATCACTCCTACATGTACTAGTATTCATTACTGTTTATAGGAATACCTCTCACAGTGACTTAACAGGGCTATAAATGCTTTCTCTTTAACCTTTCAATATCCCAGAAACATAGTGATATCTGAGAATCACAAAGACAGAAAGCGAAAGTGCTACAAATGTAAAGTTGTATGCATTTTAGAGATTAGGAAACTGATACCCAGAGAGGTTAAGTAAACAACTCAGTCATCCTCAGATTAAGGAAGAGCGTAACTCAGTTCTCCTAACCCCAACTGCAATGCTAGACTCTCTGTCCCTTAAACCCAAAATTCTCCTCTTGGCTTCAGAGATCTTGTAATTTTCTTCTCTTCTGTTGAACCCTTTCTTCGTACTGACCCGTCCATCATGGCAGACACTTTCATCAGTTTATCCTCTAACATTCCAATGTTCAGCTCTTTCTCCATTTACATTCTTCACGTTCTCAAAGCCCTATGCAGGGAACAACCAGATCACAAGTTCAGAACTACTACTAAAACTTCCATTTCAGTATCTGCTGCTACCTCTCACACATCTTTGACAGAGTCAATCACCTTAAATTCAAGAGCAAGGGACTCATTATCATCCCTCCTAAAATGACTTCTCCTTTCATGGCACCATCCATTTCACTGTCCCGCAGGACTGCAAACATAAAATGCTCTTTCACATCTGATCTCCTCAATACAGTACATACTACTCCTGCTCCTTTTCTCTTCTCTCCATTCTTCCATTTGATTAATGCTTCAGTTATTATCATATGATAGATGCTGGGGAAGAAGTGTGATGTCCAGTGAAAGAAAAAGAACTGGGCAAAGAACTTAAATAAGACAATGGTAAGTGATACTTAGAAAGGAACAATCAGAGATATGGGAAGCATAAATTCCCACTGGGAAGATTAGGAAGAATTTCCAGAAGTGGCATGTGACCTAGACCTTAAACCAGGAGTTTGATAAATAGTGCTGCAAATGGACTTCTAGGAAGAGGAAACAACCTATGCAAGGTCAAGTAAAGAGAAACTGCATGCCATGTGCAAAGATTAAGTCATCTTTGACTAAAGCAATGATCCTCAACTAGGGCATAACAGAATCTTCAAGAGGAAGAATGAGGAAAAGAGAGGTTGGTGTTACTAGCAAATCTCCCCAAACCTTCGGGAAGCACTGTGTATAAAGAAGGGAGGGAGTGTATTCCATAAGTGCAACTATACAGAGAGGTAGACAGATTGAGAACAGTATGGTTAAGACCGTACAGAAGAACATTTTGAAATAAATCATCAAAGGCCTTCAATGCCAAGCTAAGAAATTCAGATTCTATTCAGTGAGTAAAAATGGGCCTGAGAAGTTTAAATGGGAGATTGTGTGTATGTGTTTTGTTTTATTTTTTAAGGGAATCGGATCTAGATTTCAGGGAAATAATCTTGGCAATTGTACAGCAGAATAATTAAAAACAGGTGAGAGAAAGATGATTTTACTATCATCCAAATGAAATAATGAGGAAGGGAACTAGATCAACAACAAGGGAATAGGAGAGATTGGATGCAGTAGATAGCTCAGAGGCAAATTGGAGGAACTTCCCAACTGAACAAAGAAGAACACTAGGCCACTAGCTTGAGTAACAGAGGATGGTGGTGGTACCTAGCAAGTGAAAAGAGGTATGCTATGGGGTGCAACGTTTCACACATAAGGACTCTGAGATGAGTACCAGACACAAATGATAATGTTTTGCAAGTTAGAAGAAAAAGTCTGAATAAAAGGGTAGTTATCACAATGATCTCAATTTATGGAATTTTGAAGTCATGAGTGAAAAGGCTGCTCAGGGAGACAGCACCAGTAATAGAGAGGAAAAGACCAAGAACAGAAGAACCTTAGGGCTCGCTTGCTTGAAAAGTTGGAAGACCAGCTAGTCAAGAGAAGCAACAGCATAAAAGGTAAGAATCAAGAGAATATTTCACAAAAGTCAAGCAAGGAAAATACAGTGGCTACAGTGCATGATACATTAGTCACTTACTAGCCCTGTGACCCTGGCTGAATTACCTTTCTGAGTTCAGTCCTTTAGAATTTCAAAACCCATATCCTCAACTGTAAAATAGGAATAATAAGAGTACCTCAAAAGGCTGTTGAAGATTAAGTGAGATAATAATTTAATACAGTACTACTAATAAAATGGGGAACATTCTACAGTGGTTAAGGAAGAAAGCTATGGAATGAGAATAAACTATTCTGTCTATAGAACCCACAGGAAAGTAACTGTTTTGTAATCTTTGTATTTCTCTTTCACATCTCTCAACATCATCCCATACCCAGTGTAGTACCTGACCCATGTGAAAGATACAAAAACGTTGCTGAACATGAGAAAACTAAGCCAATAGGAAGACAGACATAAAGAAGCAAGAAATCTTAGTTCTACAGAGAATATTACACATTATTAGAAGCATAAAGTAAAGATGCTTTCTTCTGACTCAGAGAGACAGAACTATGGGTGAAATGAAATAGAAAGGGAAGACAAGGGAACACATATCAGACAGCTTCTACCTTCATAACAAAGAAGTAAAAGTTCTCTGCACAGAGTAGGAGGATTACAAAGTCAATCTGGAACCTGAAGAATAAATTAGATGATTCTCCATTCCAATATATATTCAACTTCATTTATGTCTCCAACAGTCCTGGCTCAGTCCCCCATCATCTCTCAGATGGTAACAGTGGTCTCCTAGGCAGCTCCTCTTCCTACAGACTTTCGACTTTACTTTTCCAAGGTGTAGAGAGCCCACGTTTCCTTCCACTTTGTCTGTGACCGTTCTCACAAAAAGCCAACCCCTCTATGAAGCCTTCTCTAATCCTAGACCAACCAGATCGTTAATCATTCTCTCCTCTGGGCTACTTCTGTTCCTGAAACAGTTTGATTACTTAATTTATTGTTCCATATTGTAAACACTTCTTTATGTCTGTTCCAGTAAACTCCTAAAAAGGGAGTACCATCTTCCTCATCTTTATTCCTCTGGCACTTATTTCAGCATTTAGTATATAATAGGCATTCAGTCAATGTTTGTTTTGTCTAACTGAAGTGAGTAATTAAACAACATGAGTAAGCTTCTAACTAGAAGAAATCAGAAAACAAAAAGTGATTGCTCAAATCATCATTCAAAAAACCTTCCTACTTTTCTAATTATTAAACACCAATTAAAATATTTCTTTTTATTTTTACTAATGGAAAGGTAAAAGAGTTGGATAAATAAAAAAAAACCCTTAATACTTTTAAATAAATTATATTCTCATAATTACATTTGAGTATGTGTGTCCATGTTCTCAGAATTCACTGTGAATATGATAATTAAACTATACTAGGAAAGGCTTACACAGGAAAAATCCTCTTAGTCTTTTCAGTACCAGGAAGAGATGCACAACTGCACTGACAAAAAATAGACTATACTTGCAGTAGAAGTAGCTAAGGGAAGCATATGGGTTTTAAAATAGATTTTGGCATGCAAAACTGAGACTATTTAATGATATCTATAGCAAATATCAGGGATTTTCACAAATTAAGCAGGGTAGCTGTCCAGACAAAACTGAAAGCAACAATTAACCAGTAAGTTGCCAATAAGATCTACTGCAATGAAGTTCCTAAACTAGAATAAAATTAATCTATTAACATCTTTTAACAGAATCCTAAAACTCTCCTATGCCTCAAGAAGCCTGCAAGACTAGCCAAGTTATTATTACTAGGAAATTTTCTAGAGTCAGGGAGAAAAATTCTAAGGTTCTATAAATTAAATATCATATTTTAACTTAAGTTCATTAATAGACTGCTCTTTGCTTATACTAATTTACTGGCAATCTCATATTACTTTTTTACAGTTGTTATATTCAAGAACTCTACTTCATTTATATCTAATTTAATGACTCCAAAAAAAGGCTCATCTGGCATGGCTCAATGGTTGAGCATCAACCTATGAACCAGGTCATGGTTTGATTCCTGGTCAGGGCACGTGCCCAGGTTGAGGGCTCGATTCCCAGTGTGGGGGGTGCAGGAGGCGGCTGATCAATGATTCTCTCTCATCATTGATGTTTCTCTCTCTCCCTCCCCCTTCCTCTCTGAAATCAATAAAAATATATTAAAACAAAAGAGAACTTCAATACCCTAATTCCTTATTAGCAAGTTTGTAATATTCAAAACAATCATTTTAAATATTTTAAATGTGGTATGAATAATTTTGATTTCACAAAGTAGGAGGGCAACTAACATTAAGTTAACATTACTCACAAAGTATCAGGTCCTGTGCTGAGTACTCTAATTAAGCACTAGTCTTTTACTTCTCACATTCTAATAACTCTTTGAAATTTTATCCTTTTTTTTTCTGAGATGAAGAAACCAAGAGTTAAGTAAGGTCAAATAACTTGCCCCAAATCACCTAACTATTAAGTATCACAGCTGAGATTACAACCCAGAATTATCTGACTGTACAGTCAGCTCTTTTTTCCTAAAGGAATTACAATGACCATGACCTTTACTTTATAATGAACTTTGTTAGAGAGCCACACAATGACTTTTTCAAAGGTTACATTAAAAAAATCAGAATGAGAGCAAACATTGCCTCACCATTATAAATACATATTTTTGGTTACCTAAACTTTATCTAAACACACTGTAATCCAACCACAAACAGCTGCCCTTCAGCTGCAATCCAGTGTCCCACAGTTCTCAAAATATTACTAACGTGTAATTCCTCATAAATTTTCTTCATGTTAGATCCACAAGCCTTCTGGTTAACAATGAAATGTTTGTCACAATGGCAATTTCTTAAACAATAGTGTGACTATATAATGAATCTCAGATTACTTTTTTTTATTCTAAACTTTCCTAGGATTCAGGAATACCGTTCTCATATAATCTCTCACTGTTAGCTATATATTGCTTTTGCAATCAGTTTCAATAGGTTGTGTATATTTTCTTTACAAATTGAAGTACATTTTGTCAGAGCGAACAGAAATAGCATTTTCTGCACTTACTGTATTCCCTAGAAACCCCTATGAACATAAGTGTTTACTAAATATTCAGGAAATATAGTATTTTAAATAGTAAATGTACATCATTATCTGTATATATGAGTAAAACTGAAGTAAACCAAAGATATCAAACCAAATAGCTCTTTTACAACACAAAACTTTGACACCTGCCAGAGAAACCACCATATATAGGAACTCAGCAAACTCAGTAAAAGCACAACTCTAACTTGTTTCTAGCACCACATCCAAGCAGGTTTTTAAGACACAAAATCTAAGAAATGATCTTTTCACCTCTATCTAAAACATACAAATGAGTGATTTATACAGATTAAATCACTACTAAACGACATCTGTTACAGAACTAAACGCCAATTTTGAGCCCTGTGGGAATTTTGCTGATGTTGTTAGGAAACTGACTAAAATATCTTTTCCCACATACATGCAGTCCCTCGACTTTCAGAATAAACTATTGTTACAAGAATGTACTCTGGTAGCTAAATTTAAAAAGTGGCCTCTTGGTGTATAAAACAGTCATCTTACATTATGAGAGACAAACAAACAAACAAAAAGAAACAAATTAGAAACGCACTATGCTTTCAACTAGTGACAAGCCCCAGCAAGGAGCCCACGTCTCACACTGCGGATAACAGTCTGTCAGTGCAACACGGGTTAAAAGTGGTTTTGTAAAATGTGATACAGTGTTCACGGCCGTCTTTGAACTCGCCGGCGTGTTTGGCAGCTCTCAGAAGGGAAGCCGATTGTGCAGCTGAACCACGAACCAGGCTGCGCTCTAAGAACGCCCGGGCCGCTGCGGCATGAACTTCTCGGCGAGGACACCGAACCCTGCTCACCGCGGCGGCGGCAGAGAAACCGCGCCCGCAGCTGCCAAGCCTCCGGCGGGACCCCGTCCGCCGCTCTCGGTGCGGGGACCGGACGCACAGGCGCGGGCCGGACGCGGGATGCGGTCCTGAAACGCACACGCCGGGCGCCCGCAGCTCCCGAGGTGTAAACACACCCGCGGCCGCCGCGGAAGGTAAACAATGAACCTGCGGCCGGGGCGAGGGGCGGCCCCAGCCAACCGGGTCCCGGCGGCCCGGCCCGGCGGCGGCGGGCGGGAGGGAGGCAGCGCTCCTCGGACGCTGAGCAGCGATCGCCGCCCTCGGTTTTCCTGCCGAGTGACCGCCGCTCGCGTCCCCGGGGCGGGGGGCGAGCAGCACACGGGCGGGCGGGCGGGCGGCGGAGACCGAGCAGGTCCCGCTTCGGCTCGGGGGCCGGGAAGGCAGGATGTGGTCGCTCTCCCCTCCGACATCCTCCCGCTGCCTCGACAACAGCCTCCGCCGCCTCCGGGCGCGCCGGGACTCGCTGCACCCACGCCGGGACCCCGGGAGCCCCGAGTCCCGCGCGCGTCTCCCCGGCACGCACGGCGCCCCAGGCCCGGAGCAGCGCTCGGGGTGAGGGGAGCGGGCACCCCGCGAAGGGGGATGGGTCCGGGAGGCGGCCCCGGGCTGGGCTCCCGCACCCCGCCGGTCCCGCGCGCGGTCCGCCCCGGCCCCCGGCCCCCGCCCCCCGGCCCACAGCCCTGGCCCCTCCCCGCACCGCACCCGCGCCCGCGCCCGCGCCGCCCGCGTTACCTCGGGTCAGGTCCAACGGGACGTTCTCCTCGCCGCTGTCATTCCGCCCTGCGCGAAACACACACAGCCCAGTTAGGACCCGCGGGCAGGCCGGCGGCGGCAGCCCCGCTCCGGCCGGCGCCCAGCTCGCCCCGCAGCCCGGGGCCGGGGCCAGGCGGGGGCCGGGGGCGGCGGGCGCCGGGCGGCGGGAGTCAGGGCTGCGGCGGGCTTACCTCGGATTCGGAGGTTCTTCAGCGAGCGGCCGCGGCCGATCGCCGCCATATTGACGGGTTTCAGTCACAACACCGGAAACCTCGCCCAATCGCGCGAGAACCCGTCCCCGCCCGCGCGCCGGCCCCGCCCCTCGCGGCCTCGGCCCCGCCCCTCCGCGGCGGCTGGCGGGCGGGCGTCCGCGGGTCTCCGTGCCCATTCGGGGTCTGGGTCCACGGGCGGCTCGTGCGTCCTCCCCTCCCGCGGCCGGACGTTGCGGCGACGCGCCCAGCCCTGCGGGTGCAGGTCGGCGGGAGGAGGCATCCCCGCGAGGGGACCCCATTGAAGCGCGCGTACGGCGTAGGCGATGCTTCCCCTCCGGCCGCCGCGGGAGCCGTGGTCCCAGCCGAGGCCACCTGCTGACACGGTCCTGCGTGACCCTCCCGCTTGCTTGCAGGCACTGGGGTGGGATGGACGACCCACCCGCCGCCGCCACCCCTTCTTCATCAATTAAAATGATTTCTATTAAAAACAAAAGGCTGCGCGCAGTGTTCATCATTTCCCTTCCCAAAGGCGCTCTGCTCCAACCCAGCGAACACGTAACAAAGTTTGTTTTCCTCCCTCGCTCTGGCCGCCGCGCGGAGCAGCCATGCGTCTGATCTGCAAAGCCGCGCTCGGCGGGAGCCTGCACGCGTGGAAGTGGGCGGGGACGGTCCGCCCGGCTGCGGTGCGGGGTGGCCGTCCTGGCGGTGGGTGGGTCCCTGGGTCCCGCCCGCGGAGGCCGGGAGGCCGGGGTCGGGGTTTCCTCTCCGCGGGACGGTGAGCCTCTGAGGGCTGAGTCCGGGTTTTCTGCCTGGGTAGCTACTGGAACAGGGCTAATAATATAAACGGGATGGATTGATATTTTTAATGTGTAAGCTTATCAATTGCTAACGCGGGAGACTTTGATTCTAGAAACTGCTTTAGCTGATTAATGTACATACACCTGGCCCCTGAGCCAGCAACTTTTTCTTAAACTAAAGACAAGCTGAGCATTTTGTTGCCTCCTATGCTTCAACCCTTGTCTTGTCTCCTGAGACCGAAAGGTAACTGTTGGTGGAAAGCTTGCCTTAGCCACCTCTCTTTGCCAGCGTCCCAGTTCATGCACAGTCCGGCACCAATAAATGTCCAATATATGATCAGTTGGTTGAGTAAATGCCCGGATTACTTTGTTCCAATCCCCTTCTTGCTTAAAAACACATACCAATATTCGAGACACTAATTGCAGTCGTTGGTAATAGTAAACAATGGGAAACACTCAAATGAGCAAAGGTAGGGGTTGTGATATTAAACCAAGCGAGAGGTTACAAAATTCCCATTTTTATAAACGTTTAAAATACATACCAAATTAAAAGTGTACTTTATGAAATATTGTGCATGTCTGTGCAGGTAGAAAAAAGTCTGAGAAGATACACATCAAAGTGTTACATGATTTCCCCCCCTTAGTAGTGGTGGAACTACATATATATAGTTTTTGTTCTTGTTTGGAGGTCTGTGATTTTAAAATGTCCTGTAATTAATATATGTCAATTGTAAGTTGAAAGTTTTAGAAAGAAAAAGAAAAGCAGTCTGGAGTAGTATCAGGAAGATAAACTAGGATACTCCCCTCTGTGGGCGCCAGGTCTTTCTTATTACATGTGCATCAGCTATCTGATGCTGGTATTGCACTGAGATTCAAGGATGCAACACAGAGTACTTTTAAAAAATATCTCCTGCCATCACCAGGAATAATTTTAATCACAACAAACCTGTTCTCTCTCTCTCTCTCTCTCTCTCTCTCTCTCTCTCTCTCTCTCTCCATTTAAGTCTTGGTGCAAATGATTTCTTCTAGTTAGGGGTCTAAGGCAGTGGTTCTCAACCTGGGGTCGCGACCCCTTTGGAGGTTGAACGACCCTTTCACAGGGGTCGCCTAAGACCATCAGAAAACACATATATAATTACATATTGTTTTGTGATTAATCACTATGCTTTAATTATGTTCAATTTGTAACAATGAAATTGGGGGTCACCACAACATGAGGAACTGTATTAAAGGGTCGCGGCATTAGGAAGGTTGAGAACCACTGTTTAAGGCAAATTACAAAACTTGAGGTCTGGCTAAAAATGTGTGTTTCATCCCTCCTTGTATCACCACATTTCACCATTTTAGAAGAGTTGAAATCAATGGAAATTCTACCAGATTCTACAAATTGTTCCCATTTTCAAACTGTCTTTCTTATGCCTATTATTCTAAGTGAACTCCTTCCTAATACAATTTAACTTTATTTTCTCTTTCAGTCTTTCCTAAAAGTTGAGTACAATTGATCTAATTTTACATTACTTAGGGTACAGAAGAGCCTGAATGCAACAGCCTTTCATCTTTATAACTTGTATGCTCCTGTTTAAAGGTCATAATTCAATTACTCCATCTCTTGCAGAAGAAAAAAAAAAATTATGCCTCTCCAATCTTACAATGAAACTAGGTTTTCCTCTGTTACAGTTTCAGTCGCTTGAATGGCTGAGTTCTCCACATTCGTTCTTAAGATGAATGGCATTTCTGATAAAACAAACAAAACAAAACAAGTACTTAGTGTTTGCAAATGACACTCAACTAAGAAGCAGGAATTTAGGTAAATGTTAGTAAGGAATACACTTCACAATGTTGTGTTTGCTTTTTAAACAATAGAACTACATTGTTGACCCTAGTCTGCTTGTTATTTCTTAAAATCTCTAAGTTATACTCCATGCTTGCCAATTTCTAGCCATTCCTCTTTTTGAAACTTGTTTTTCTTCCTTTTTCATTTTAGCCCACTCCTGTGTCTTACTCATTTTGTTTACTTCTTACTACTTCTCCAATTTTCTGGGTCATTTTCATTCTAATCCTGTCATTGAGAATGGGACTTCCTCTTCTTAGTTTTCATTTCCCAGCTAGGTTTCATTTGCTGTGTGAATGAATGCTTTTTCTCATAGTATTAGTCATTGATAAAAAAAAAAAAAAATGTTATGTGAGATTAGGTCCAGGACCACACCTCTAACAGATAACTGCTTGATTCAGAAGATATAATGACTCCATTGATAGTCACTCTCTGGGTTCTATTTTCTGTCCTACTACACACAGCCAATAATTCTATTTTATAAACCTAATTTTATTGGCTTCAGATACAGTGGCAACATTGAACAGAAACAAAGTCTTGCCAAAATCTTAGTTCCCTTTATCTATCTGCCCTATTACATAGGCCATGTGAAGATAAAGCAAGTCAAAAACCACATTTGACCAGTCTCTTTTTGGGTACTTTCTCTTCAGAGTTAAACCACACATTTAACATCTAGATAAAGGCCATCAAAACGACAGGCAATGGGCTACATTCAACAAATGTTTTCCTGCTACACAGGGTTGTTTATAAAGAGCCAGCCGTGGTCACAGCAGAGAGGAATCTCTCAGTGTTGCTCCTTAAATTTTCATCTGTCACAAAATCTCCTTTACAATTTAGTTTTAAAATTCTTTAGGGTATAAAGGCCCTATAGGAACACAGTAGTAAATGAAGAAAAGCCTATGTTTGGGCAAAAAGAAGATACATATACTTACAGAATAAAATCTGGAAGGGTATGCACTAAAATTTCAAGTGATTTTCTTTGGTTGGTAGAATTTTGAGTGATTTTTAAAAAGCTTTCTTTTCCCCACTTTTATTTGTCCTAAAATAAATTTTTACTTGTGTAATTTTTTTAAGAAAAATATTTTAGAGAAATTTTGTTGGTGATGCTAAATCACAATTATATATGTTGGATTATAATGATTTGTTAAGTAACGGACCTATCAAAATTGTTTGTTTGTGCATCTCATTAAAAAAATTTGTCCACATCCTCCAATGCATCTTTGTTTACCTTTTCATTAAGTAAAACATGAATATGAAATAAAAATGGTTAAAAGTAATTTTTAATGCTATGTTGCTAATGGCACAAATAAAAGCAATGGGACTAAATATATTTCATTATTTTTAAAATTACTTGTTAAATATTTTGCAATACAGCAAACTCAAAAGTTGAATTCTAAGAAAAGTTTATTTGGATGTTGGGATTTAGTAGCTGAAACCCCATAAAATACAAATAAAAAATGGGAGAACGACTCTATTGACTGTAGTTCCTCAGTTATTAACACTCATTTTTCAATTCCATCCATCAGTTATCCGAAGGTTTTTTATGTAATCTGGCTAATAAATGTCTGTCTATCTTAATGTCAATCTGTTTTCATAGCCAACGGGAAGGCATAACATTCAAAATATTTTAGCAAATTGTTTGAAAACTCTTAAAGAATTTTAAGCAGCTTAGGAAAATGTTTCCAAGATTTTTAGTGTGTAAATATCATAGAGCTGACACATTTATATTTTTAATTGTTTCAGAAAAAAAATCACAAAACTGTGGCAATGTATTCAAATATCTATTTCTAAATGCTCTGTAGCACATTTCTTTTTTGAGTAATACCTTTCTTTGTTATTGTTATCACATTTACTTTGAAGGGGAAGATTAATATTTTTTAAAATATGCCACCAGTCATCATGAAAAAAAGTTTGCCACTAAATAAATATCAAACATTTACACAGTATGAAAGATTTCCGGAGTCACTCCCCTTCTCTTTTCAGCATGTGTGAAAATTAAACTGTATTTTAAAAGCATTTATTGTGTAAAACTATCACATGTGGCACTATGTCCGTTCTTCTGTGAATCCCCCTATTTCTTAAATTTCATTTATAGCAACTGCTTCATCGATTTTTCATAAAACATTGATTTTATTTAAGAAGCTGTTTACTGGTAACTGCACATTCCTTGGTACATATTTACTTTGGTGGCACAGAAGAAAAGTAGTTATTTATGTATTTTATTACTGAACAGAATTTAGCAAACACTGTAAGCTGAGACAAGTGTAGAAGCTTCTATTTTCCACCTCACTGTACAGAAAAGCTTCTATAATACCTATTTGTTCAAATACCTTTTTCTTCAAATCTCCAGCTTATTTTTTTTCTTTTCCTGTTTCCATCTTAGTTGACAAATGTGACTGCATCTTAGTTGTGTCAACAAATTGTTTTCTTTGTTTTTTCCCAGCCATTTTTAGCATAGCGAGAAATGCCACTATATTGCCCTCTGATATGTACCTTTTTGTCTGTTATCAAAAAGAAGTCTCTCTTTTTGCAAAGTAACAGATTCAATATGCATGACTTTTAACATCACTGAAAAAAGATATAGAAAATTATCTTCCTATTCTGAATGCTTATTTTTCAATATTTTGCTAATCAGAGAGCTTTATATTATCATTAGCCAGCCTCTCAAAGAACAATTTTTAAAAATTTGGCTGACATTGTTACGTCTGATTAAATTATTGTGGCTTTTTTTGTGTGCCATGATTTTGATAAAGTGCTAATAGCAGAGGTAGAAGCATGTGATCTTTCACATTTGAAAACGTTGTGCTTGTGCTTCCATTATTTTACATATATGCAGTGTTATCGCAAGGTCCTTTTTAATCCATGTGTCCGTTTTGAGAAGGAGGCTATAAAACACACTCCTTAAACCCATTTCCTGGGCATGATAATTGGCCCCGTGCCCAAGAGGGAAGGATTCCTGACAGCGTGTTATGAGCGCCTCTGAACGACAGAATTCCCAATCTTCCCTCAGGTTACCTTGTATGATGCCTGACAATTTAACTACTGACCAAATGACAGCTCTACTGTCTATGTATATAATACATTTTTCTTTTTCTTTATTTTGGTTAGAAACATCCCAAACTCCTCCATCAAAAAACATAAAACAAAGAAGAAGTCACTGAAAGTTAAGGGACAGCGAGCACATGGAAGACTGGAAAAGCAGAGCTGTCTAGAGGACAAGTGCCAACAGCACACGGGAGATCTGAAGACTTGGCCTGGACCAGGAGGTAGAAAAGCATAAGGGGAGACTTCTGCATGAAGCCCTGGGTCCGAGAAGTGGACCAAAGGGGACCCAGGTTGGTAGCGCCCCCTGGCTCCTAGTGGTAGCAACTACAAATCCTTTCTGGAGGGAAGTCCTAGGCTCCTCACCAATGAAGATGAAACAAATAACAGCTCCTGTTCAAACATCATCAGCTCAGAGGAAAAAGTCATCATGAATAATATAAGAAATAAATATAATTCTATCTCATGAACTTCAGATGTTGATGATAATAAATAGAATATAAAAGAGCTACGTATGAAATTATTTTTTAAATGAAGAATTTCTGTTTTCATTCATGTTGGAAAATAGGTGTTGGATTTGATTTCTCACAATCGACAACTATTAATCTATACAAAATATATGAATGACCGTGTTTAGGTTTTGGACAATAGATGGTACGGCACTATGACCTGGAGAGAAAAGAAACAAGCAAGGTGAACGCCACATTCTCTCCGGCTTTTTCCTGAGGATATCTTTCAAAATGCAACACAAGCTCTGGAAATCAAACAGATGACACGAGTCTCACTGGGTGAAGGGCGGGGGGGGGGGGAAGCTTGAAGAGGGGTGGGGGGAAAGCTTGAAGATCAGACATAGGAGGCACCGGACATTTGAAAATATTAGAGAGGAGGTAGTGACAGAGCAGCAGCTCAGCTCCAGAAATCTGTTCTTGAATCCTCTTGATTATTTAGCTGAGTTTTAAGCTGCATAACGACAGGATGAGACTGTGAGGCCCGGCAGAGAACAGCTCCTGGGAAATGTGAACTGAATAGAGAGTCCAGAAGTTGCAGATTGCTAAGAGTCATTAGAGTTCCAACCAACAAGTACAGAAACTGTGGTGAACACTCTGAACATTCAGTTAAGACCTCCCAAAGGTGATTATTTAGGAAGAGTGTTGCTGAAGACCCTGTAAAGATAATAATTTAGGGGAAGAGCTGCACTACCCCTAAAATAAAGGTCCCTATAGACACATCCAACAAAACTAAAACCAAGTCTCAACGGGGTCAGTATGATCTGCAAATAAAGTAACCAACGAATAGGGGGAGAATCTTACAAAACTCATTATAAAGAAAGCAACAATATTCCAACTCTCAAACACATTTATAATGTCCAACATATAATACAATTATATTACATGTGAAAAATCAGGAAAATATGATGTATGGCATGAGAAAAAAAATAGTCAATAAAACAGACCCAGAGATAACACAGATTTTGGAATTAACAGAATTTTACAAATATAGTTGAAGATTTAAAAAGAAAGTGTGACATAATGAGTGAACAGATGGGGGCTCTGAATAGAGGAATGTATGCTGTAAGAAAAGAATCAAGTGAAAAGTCTAGAAATGAAAAATACAATATCAAAATCAAAATGTAAGAATCCATCAGAAGATAACATATGGGACACTAAAAAAGAAAAAGGATTAGTGAATTTGAAGATAGACCAATAGAAAAAATATGAGAAGAAAAAGACTGGGCGGGGGGGAGCCTTAGTGACCCATGTTAAAAGGAAAAATCAAACAATCTAAAATATCTGTAATTAGAGTCCCAAGAAAAGTAGAGAGAGAGAGATTAGGACAGAGAGAAATATTGAAGAAATGCATTCGCACACTGCTTAATGACATTTCAGTCAATGGCAGACAGCATATATGATGGTAGTCCCCTAAGATTATAATAGAGCTGAAAAATTCTTATTCCTATGGATGTGGTAGCCCTTGTAACATTGTAGTACAAGACATTACGCATGTGGGCGCAGTGATGGCGGTGTACATAAACACACTGCACTGTCCGTGCTATAAAAGTATACTACACACAATTATGCATAGTACCTAGTACTTTATAATGATAATAAATGACTGTTACTGGTCTGTGTATGGACTGTACTATGCTTTTTATCATTATTTTAGAGTGCACTCTCTCTACTTATGATGTGAAGAGGGCCAGCTTTAGGATTTGGTTCATACAATTTTATGTCTCTTCCTGTTTACCATGAGAACCATTATTTCTGCAGACAATTTACTTTCCGATCTACCCCTGTCAAGTGACTGGCCAATGCACCCATTCCTCAGGTGCTGTAGGAACTGGCTGCTAGAGCGCACAGCTGAACCTTATTCCAGAGAATTGTCCTCAGACCAAAGGAGCAATGATGCTCAGAGATGTCTCACATCGGAGATTGAGGTTGGAGGAGGAGGAAGCCTCTGGCAGCAATGACTGCCTCAGAGGTGCAGCCCAGCCCCCTTGCCTCAGTGTGCCATGACCCAAAGAAGCCATTGCTGCTTCTGTGTTTCCTTCTGGGATCAGGCTGAGGCTGGGCTGCAGCTGGGCCCACATCCTTACCCAACTCCTTCCCCTGAGCTATCCTGCTTCCTCACTCCTTACAGGTTTCTCCTGGGTGAGCCCCTCAACAAATCCCTCACACAGAAATGTCAGTCTCAAGCTCTACTTCTAGGGAACCCACCCTAAGAAACCTGCCTAGTCCATCTGCTTCTACAGCTGTCCAAGGAAGAGGAGATGTTTGTGTTGCTTCTTCTCTGGAAGAATGTGTAAAAACCTTCACGTGTCCTTGAATTCTTTGTGGTTTTGGTTTCTAGTCCTGTACATTCATTTAGTTCGCGGAGGTTACTAACCATCATCGCGTGGTGGACCCCTTCGAGGTGTATATGTATTAAAGAAGAGAAACCAAATGACAACCCTGGTCCCCTGAGGCATGTGGGTGGCAACAGCATTTCAGTGCTTTTCTTAACATAGCTTCTACCATTTAGGGTGAAGCTCTGACAAGCATATCATTTAGCTAAGGCACAAAACCCAAATCTCATCATAATTTGAACACTTCAGTGCTGCTGCTGAAACGCGATGGAGTTAAGCTTTGGTATCTGCTGACATCTGTTAGTTCATGAATTTGAAGGGAAAGAGATCGTTTACATGCTTGCATAAAACTCTTCATCAACTTAAAGTTTTTGAAAAATATTGCAATATTTCAACGATCTTTTTCCAAGAACTGAGACAAGAGGGCTGACATTCATTGGTGGCCTTAGGTATTAGCTCTCCTTTGCTAATAAGAACCTGGCCACAAACAGGCTATATTAGCTATTGGGGAAGTACCAGACCACAATTTGACTTTAAAGTTCTGCTGGGTTGCAGGCCATGGCATTTGCAACATATCCAGATGCTGAAGAATTTGTGTGCAGCAGCATTAGTTTTTATGATTGTACTAGAGGCCCGGTGCATGAAAATTCATGCCCTGGAGGGGGGCATCCCTCAGCCTGGCCTGCCCCCTCTCAGTCTGGGAGCCCTCAGGAGCAGGAGGTGACCTGGCGATCAGGGGAAGGTGACGTCCCATCACACCTCTGCTGCTGCCACTGCCAGCAGCGCAAGCCTCAGCCGGCCGTGGTTACCTGAGCCTCAGGCGGCCCTGGGTGGCTCGGGGGCTGAGGGGACTGGGGGACTCTGGAGGCAGGTGCACAGAGCAGCTGGGCCTGCCTGGGGGTGGGCCCAGTCTTGCCTGGCATGGCTGAGGGGACTGAGCGCCCCATCTTGTGGCTGTGGGTGCTGCCATCTTTGAGGGCAGGGCAGTCAATTAGCATATTCCCTCCCTTTTGGCTGTGGGTGCCACCATCTTTGTGATGGCATAAGGGTCAATTAGCATATTTCCTCTTTATTAGATAGGATTCCTATTAGATCTTTTAATCTCATTTGCTGCTACCAACTGAAATGGAATCTGGCTGTCATAAACACTAAATAAATTTTGTCCATCACTCACCCACACAAAAAGACTCCTCATTATTGGTGAGTTGGATTGCTAGAGAGTAGCCATGCTTGATCTGATTTATTTCTCATTATAAATGGCAGATGTTGTAGACTTACCACATGGGTCACATCAGGCCTAGAGGAATAATTTGCTTGGTCTGAATAGTGTATTTAAGAAAAATTAAATCAACTGTTTAAAAAAAAGTAGGAATTGCATATATACCTTGATAATCAGCTTCTTTTGAAAAATTGAAGAGTCTATAAATACTGGACCCACAGTCATCACAGTTGAGTCATAGTATCAGTAGATCCCGGATGGGGAAAAAATGGCACACTCAAGTTGGAAAATTTGAGAACTGTTTGCAAATGTATGTAGGGTGTGTAGGGAAACCACACAGTCAGGAGCAGTCCCCTGGAACTGGTGACATCAGGGAGTGGTTGCAAATCCAGAAGGAACAGGAAGCAGTAGATCTGGAACCCAGAGTCAGCAAGTGGAGAAGCCTGTCTGACAGAGCTGTGAGGCACATTCTCCTGGCTGCCACGTGACCCTACAATTCTAAGACAATGGGATGAGAAAGGAAGATAGAAATGGGCTGTAGTTGGAGATATGTTTGGGATTCAAGGCAAGGTTTCCTGCTGTTTTGGGAATGGAAAAGATTTCAGTGTATTTGCAAGCCTAGAGGAGGGAATCTGTACAATGGGAGAAGGTAAAATAAAGAAAAGGAGGGAAGAAAATATGGATAGAGAGAGGGTGGGGGGGGGGGGGAGAGAGAGAGAGAGAGAGAGAGAGAGAGAGAGAGAGAGAAAGGGAAAGAGAATGAATTAATTGGGGAGGAAGAAAACATGGGAGCAGGCAAGAGGAAGAAATGGCTTGTGGCTATCAATCCGAGAAGCAACGTCTTATTCTCTAAGCCAGTGTTTGGATATGGGGCAAAGGTTGAATGTTGTTGGAAGTTGAAGGAAATTACACTTGGTTATCTCAATTTCTACCACAAAATCGGAGGCAAAGTATCAGGAGCACTGAAGTTTGGCCCATCCTCTGAGGCTGAGGCAAGAAGAGGTGATGACAGACTGAGAGAAAGACTCTTGCAGATGTGGCAGGAAGTTATGGGAGAGAAAGGCAGATAGATGGCTTAGATTTCTTGATGAAGTCGGAGGCAAACTTTTCTGCTGAAGGTATTATTAATCTTACCTGACCAAATCCCAAACATAAAACTATAACAGAAGTAATATTTAGTACATTAAAATTCATACTTCCAATATTTATTTTATATTAAGATGATAACCTATTACACAAATCTTTCCTAGATGTGTGAGCCTATTTCTTGGTTTATAAACCAAAACTCTAAAATATTTCCTTGATCTAATTTGGAATTTAAAAAAAAACTGATACTCAATGGAATTTATACTGTTCTCAATCAGAAAAAACAAAAACAAAAAACGCTGAAAATATACTGTCAGTGTATTATGTATATTGGTTACCAAATTTAACAAACAGAAAACATTCTGGCCCTGGTATTAAGTTCATCATGTGAGCTTAGACTCGTTTCCCCATCAAAAGGTAAACATAAAAAATATTTCATAATTGGGGGGATCTTTGAGATCAGTGGCTTCTCATCTGGGGGCCTCACACTTCCAGAATGTATAAATTGAGCAGTCGATGTTGATGTTCTATTTGCAAATTCCAATGCATCTAATGGGAATCCTACTTTACCCATATGAAGGCTTCGAGGTCCTGTACAATCATTTGAAATTATTTCAGTTCCGTGGGTCACTCTTCAGACAGACGCAGTCTTCTTGGGAGTCAGGGTTTTGCATTTTGTATCATGATGTTTAGTGTTCTTAGTATTTGGGACCCAAACGCTTCACATTTTGATTCTAGGTTGCTTTGGGAAGAGGGTGTACCAATAGGAACACCCTAATATGAACTCTAGGATTGATTAATTTGTACTCCCTCTGTTGGCTAACTTTCCAGTAAAGCGGTTTTTTAAAGAGCTCCATAGAGGTAATTGAAAAACAAAAACAAAAACTTCTTAAAAAGTCTTCATAGTAAAGATGCACCATAAAAGGGTAATTTCAAATTCCGAATTCCATTCTGCATAATTTTAGAGTAAGCCTCACTGTTACTTCACTTAGAGCACTTTAAACAGAGCACAGGATTATGAGGCCAGCGAAGGAATCTGAAAAAAGAAACCTTCAGATCTTTCCACAGTTTTAATCTTAGGTGTGCATACCAAAATGCATACATTCTTATCAAATAATTAACACATATTCACAATTAACAAACAGGGGCAAACTTTATACAAAAGTGCTGCTACTATTATAATTTTTGAAAATCATTTAACCCACCAGCAAGAGAGACAAGAGGTCAGCCTTTTTAAAGACAGATCATTTGAATAGAGAATATAAGATATAGTCACAATCAGAGGTGCAAACAACAGTTTTCTTCTTGCGGGGCCTTTTTAAATATTTCTTTATTTTTCTTCCTTGGATATCTTTAGACAACACAGTCATTTCTTCTCAAATGATTGTTTTTTGGAAGGGGGGTTGCTATTGATGGTCTAAAAGAAGCGCCTTCATCCTTTTAGCTGAGGCAGAGATGGGATATTTAATGATTCTTATCTCATTGATGTAGTCTTCCAAGATGTTGATTAAACAGAGAGGTCATTTTTCAAGTCCAAATGTTAAAACTTTATAAAGATACTCAGAATTTACAACAAATGATAACAAGCAGTTTTGTGCATTCATTTATATGATAACCAATCATGTATGTCAATTAAAACCCAGACTTCATATTGGCATCAAATGAACACTGCAGAATGACCAAAGCTGAGGGCTAGTCATTGTCATAGATGCAACCTGAAAGAAAAAAATGCAAATTGAAACATGGTTATACAAAACATATACCCTCTGAGTGTTCCAAGGTTGGAAATATGGGTGATGCATATGCTCCTGACTTAAAATTTTAAAAAAAGTAGAATTGGCTTCTTTTATTAAAAAAAAAAACAAACAAGTAGTTACATGGAAGGCCATATATTTAGTTCATTTTTATTGCTCAGTGTTCAATACCAATAAAGTTTATGGACAAATTTATTCTCTAACAAAATGAGACGGGATTATTTTCTTTTATTTGCCACTGAAATAAATGTATTTTGTGGTGGGCATTCTGAATGAGGTTGGAAATATTAAACATCAGTAAGAATAAGTTTAAAAGGAACTAAAAGGCAACATGATTAACACTATGCTTCATGTCAGTTGAAATTAATTTTTTAGATCATAATTTAGGAATATATAATGCTTAGGAAACACTAGTGAGTATTACAGGTTATGAAATGAGTACTGGGTACACATATATTTTGTTGGTAAAAACAATTCTTATTAAGATTCATGGTATAATAAAAAAAATCACCAACTATTTTTCTACTTCTGTTTTCAAAGAAAATAAATGAGGTTCTTCCTTACTTTCCAGGTATGTGCAAAAATATTTTTTTTTCATTATATGAGGACATTTACCTTTTCTAACATTTTCAAGTGGTTCAAACTCTGATCACATTGGGAGGTTCTAATAAATCAGCAAGCTATTTTTGGAATTGACAGGACAATAGGTTCACTGTTCTCTGTGGTCGGTGCCATGGGAGACTTACCATCAGCTATATCATCATAGATCTCTCCATCACTGTAATTGTAGAAAAGAAATTTTATTTTTAAGGAAAATATCTTCTTAACATTAAAGCAATATTTAGATGAAAAATTTAATAATATAATTTTATATGACACAAAGCATTTAAAGATGAAAAGTTGCTATGCATTTATAAGTGGGAAGAAATTTCACATTCATCTGCATCTTCTTTCTTTGGCTTAATCTAATCATCTTTTATTCTAAAAAACACCCCCCGATTTATTTCTGCTTACGATAGACACAGTAATCAGAAACACACCTCAGGAGCACAGACCGTGTCTTTCTCGTGTTTAGACCCAGCAGTGAACCTAGCATACAGCTGAGCTGGGTAAGAAGAGTTTGTTGAACTAAACAAACTGGAAAATCATGGGGTATTAGAACCAGTGGGGTTTCTAATAAAAACCACACACAAATTCATTATATTTGTTAATATCAGATTTATACTTTTACTTGAACTTCAAATACTGAATGGAATATAATATTTGACATAGAAAACGGATGCATCATTTTTGCACGTTTCTCATAATTTTAAAATATTAGTTATAAAACACATAAATATTAGTTATAAAATAAGTAGCCAAGATATAGTTAGTGTGGTGATTCTTATGTAATATAAATCTAAAAAATATTTATGGTGATAGGCAACATTCATAATACTAGTTCTGGCTATCTTGACACATTTTAGGTTTTACCGGGCCCTTTGTGAAATATTCTATTCTACATGCAGATTGAATGTCTCCCATGTCCCAGGAGATATAAATACGAGGAAGACACAAACTTTGATTTCAAGAAGCTTATAATCTAATGGAGGAGAAAACGATATACACGTAAGTAAAATATAAAGTATCGTAAATACTAATATAGCCTTGAAATGTAGGACACAGTTTCAAAGTCCAGAAATGTTAGGTGACTTTGTCATGCCGACCAGACCCACATTTGGTTCCTGTCCTAGCTTTGAGCTTTTACCATGAAGCAGCAGCAGGCCCTTCAGACTGCTGCCAACCATGGCAGATGCTCTGAGTTCCTATGTCTTCTGTTTGGATCCTTTCTCTGAGATTGAGGGCGGCTTTGGCTAATGCAAAATCTGATACAAATGCAGAGAGGACAGATTTTCCTATTATCCACTAAAAAACTTATGAAGTATTCATTTCAATAGGTGGTACACCAATAATTACGTACAGAGTCCTCTTTCTAAATTCTCTCCTAATCACCCTTAATAATCACTGGGGAACCTGTCCTATGATTTAGCACACATTCTTTCCATGAAATTTGTATGTTTTATATAATAAAACCTATTGAGAAGCCCCATTCCAGCACCGCGATTAATTCTCTGAAGAAAGCAAAGTATGATGATTCTTTTTCTTTTGATTCTATACTAGTTTGCAGACAGAGCCCTTAACATTGATTTCTCTCTTTCTGATTGGTGCCAGGGTGTTTGTGGATATAGTCTGTGAATCCTCTTTGACTTTTTTATGAAGCTGAATTCTGTAAATCTTTGTGTTGGGACATGACCTACCCAGATAATGGAATCGTTTCTTGCACTGGTTTTCTTGGAACAGAATCTCACAATGTGTGGGGGGACCCTGATAGCACACTGCCACCGGATAGTGACAGCCACTTATTCATAAGAATAGAAGAAGCATTGATTGCTCTATTTTCTCTGGCATGCCTCCAAAAAAGACAGCTTCATACTCTACTACGCCTGGGTTGAGTAAAGAAAAGTCCTCAATTAAGGGCCAAACTATAAACTATTAATAGGTGATATTAACACCGACTGTGTAGACAATAATTGATCCCTGATTAATTCAATTCAACCAACTGCATTCATCAGCAAGTGAAATGAGAAGTATCAGTGAAAGTGTTCGAGGCTGTGACCTGTCTCCAATGTTTGCAATGTCTGTCTCCAACGAACATGTAAAACTATGAGCTGTATAATGGTGAACGAGAAGGGCTTCTTGTCTATTTAAAGTGACACTTTATGAAAACCTTAATTTTATTATGGATTATGGGTACTGACATTAGTATGACATTAGTACAGCATATTGTTTTAAATTGATTTCTGGTAGTTCAGTAGATTATGTTATTTATCATGTTAAGAATCTTTCTTAAAGCAAAGCATAACATTCTTTACAAGTATAACAGAAGAAGAAAATGAGCTTACTTGTCCACCAAGTAACTCCTAAGGACATAACCATCTATGAAAGAAAAAAAAAATGAATCTCATTAGTAGTGCAGACTTGAAAATGTTTACTATTCCTTTAAGAAATTGAATTAGGGTTGAATCGATACATATAAAAGTCTAATATGCTAAGTGTCTGACCCTCCGACTGGTTGCTATGATGTGCACTGACCACCAGGAGCTGCTGTGACACGCACTGGCACCGTGAACCTGGTGCCCACAAGGCAACACTCGGTTTCCCCCAAGTGGGACACAGGCCCCGCCACCACCCTGGAGCAACAGCCCACCAAATGGCAGCAGATGCTGCTGAGACCCCATGGTGCAAAATGCGGCCCACAGGCCAGCCCAACCCTAATGGTCGCCAGGTAATGACGTCAGGTAACAACTGGCTTCCTTTCCCCAGCGATGACTAGCCTCCTTGTAGTTTCTTCAGCCCAGGAACACAATTTGCTTTATAGCAAGGTGGAAACATTTCACACTGTAACCAAATGCCTGTGAAGCATTTTCTTGTGCCTCATCTCATTTGATCCTTACAGAAGTCCTGGCGTAGGTAGATAGGAGACTTGGTGGAATCCTATTTTCTTTTCATTAGCCAGAAAACAAAGATTTAGAAAGTTTAGAAACTTGACCCGACTGAAAAGAAGTAAGAAATGGTGGATCTTGAAAGGTTTTCTCACTGCGCAGAATATAATCAACACTGCTGCAGTTAAGTATTTTACCCTTTGTCCTCCCTGCATGATCTACAATAACAATCTGCTTCATGTTGATATTTACTGTTGTGTTGCTGACAGTTACCCAAAAGACAAGTTGGGTGCTTCACTGGGCTGGAAAAAGTTTAGCTACATCAGAAAGCAGATCTAATTAAGCAAGTTTACTCTCTCTATATAAAAGGCTAAGTTGACTCGTGCATGCGTGATACTTATAAAGCTCTCGCTGGCGCCAACTGCATACGTGTGTTTCGATCTATCATTGTCGATTGGAATTTGGTTGGCATGTCTATTATAGAGAAAAGGCAAATAGCAATATTAAAATATTTCTTCTAATTAATTTCCTTTCAATGTGCACAAATCCATGCACTGGGTCACTAGTATTAATATAATATAGCATAATATATTGAATAATTGTATATCTATCTTCAAATATGACCTATTTTTCTTATGTCCACTTTTCTCTCCTTCATTTTTCTCTCCAACTCTTCTCTTTCTCTCTCCAACATGTCTCTTTTCCTCCATTTCAAATCCTTCCACCTTTCCCCTGTAAATATTTTTTGTCCTTCTCTAAACTACTGCAGGTTGTAGTAGAAGGTCCTTTCAAATTTCTATCTATTTCTTAAAGCATCACCCACTTGACCCATAGGAAGAATTTAGTAAGCATAGTTTCTCAAATTACAAAAGTAGTTCATAGGTAGGTATTTTAAATACCACCATATCTAAGACTTAGCTCTTCCAGTTTTAGAATATTGGGCAGAATGAGAACTGCTTTCAGATGCCAGCTATCTAGAGCTACTTGGGGGAGCATGCATTCTACATGGCCTCCTCCTGGCTCTCTGATCTTCAGGGTGAAGGACCTTCCTCTACTGCTTTTGCCGTTTGAAAGTCTCAATAGTTGCATTTTCATCTTTCATGGAACAAATCATTACAGAAGAACACATAGCAGGGATCCTAGTGATCCCCTGGTTAAGTAGGAAGTAGACCGTATGTTATGCAAGAAAGCAAAAAAAACCCAAATAAACAAAAACCCCACAAGTTTTTTGAGCACCTTCTGTTTGCCCCTCAGAGTGGAAAAATACTCTTAGTTAGAAAAAATATAGACTATTTTCTTCAGAAAATGTCTGCTGACATCTCATTACTATTATTAACTTTTGAAAACACTAGCTTTGTGTTACTCCCTAACTCTGTTGTATGCTAGAGATTAGTACCATTTACTGCTTTGTCAATACAGCCTGTAAATCACTTCCTTAACTGAGTCAATCTATTGGCTTTGATCCACACCAGGTATAGTTTGGGTTCTAAATCAAAGTAGATGTGTAACAAAGAATAAACCAGAAAGCTCATAAGCAAAGATTTACACAAATAATAATAAACTAACTTAAACATATTGATGTCATATTACTGTTGATTTCACATGAAAACACAGGGTTTTTAAAAATTAGGATCATACAACTGAAATCGTAGATTAAAATAAAAAAAAAATAAACATTGCTTTGAAATATTCCAGGGTAAAAAAACTTCACCAAAATATTTTCTCAAGAAATTTACCACCTTCAAATAAAAACTGTTGATAAGAAGCATACTTGAAAAAGAAAAAATCAAGGTTATTTTTGAATTTCTTCAGTATAAAAGTAATGAAGGATGTTGCAAAATGATAAAAGCACAGTAAAGTAATATTTTATTCAGAGTATGAAAAATTAAACCATTTTATACTTTCTTTTTATTTCAGACAAAGCAAAAGTAGCAAATTATTAATGTAAGAACAACTAAAATTTATCATCCTGAGGTAGTCTTATCACAGTTCCTTCACTCATTTCATGTTAAGAGACATTAAACAAGGTATATATCATAATTTAACACAGTTTTTAAAGGGAGATAAGCTCATCTCTAACAAATTCAATTTTATGTGTCTCTCTAATGAGAAAAATGGTGCAGATAACAAGGTTTAAGAATAAATTGTGGTTCTGTGTCAGGTTCCAATAACTAAATCTGTCTTTATTTGTACTTATTATGTCCAGGGCCAGATCAAATGTGAATAGTTCTCCATAGATGGAAATAGTCACAAACTTTTTTTTAAAATTAGTTAAAATTTGAGGTTTTATTTTCATTTTGAATTTTCTCTTAAAACACATTGTGGGGAGACAATACAACTGTGTTCCCATGATAGATTCATGTTTAAGTTAATAATTGAAAAATAATGACATAAATAAACTAAAGCTTTTAACCATTATGTCAATCTCATAGTGAGTTGTTGGGGCTTTATAGTCTCTCTGAACTAAAATTAAAAGACAGAAAACTAGAGAAATGTGTAAGAAATTATAGTGTTGTCAGAGACTGAAAGTATTCTGGCATCAAATATATTTCTGGTTTAAAATATTTAGAAGATTAATAGTAATAAAGCTAAAAACAGAGAACATAATCATGATTTTTGGAAATAAAAGGTTTTTCGTTTCCTGTGCTGTTAGGTAATCTGTTTTTTAAAACTCAATTATGCTAAAACTGTGTAGACCTGAATAAAACACTCTCTGTAATTAAGCATTAAAACCATCCTTTACTTGACCAAAATTAATAACTCATTACACAGCTTAATGATCTAACTTCACAAAATAAATTACAAAAATTATATTCTTAGATTCTCAAAGCCCTCTTATGACATTTCCTCTACATCTTGCCTATTCACGAGTTCTATGGAAGAGCTCTCTCTTTTGTTGAATGCTCCATTTTTGTTGTTGTTGGGTGTTTGATACATAAACATCAATGAATGTGAATATTTGAAATAAAAATGCATCCAGGAGATCAAGTGTGGGATGGCACTGGGCTGCTCTATTCCAGTTCCCTGAAATGATGTGATAATTGGGGGCTCAGTAGCTATAAAATGACTATTAAATAGCATTTTCACTGGGTTAATGACTTTTAATACAGCATAGTTTTTGCTGTCTTGTACATTAAAAAGCCTCCGCTAAAACTTCATTCTGTTAAAAGCATGCTTCATGACAGTGTCAAAACAAGCGACTTGCCGTGAATTTTTATATAATCTCTCCATTATAGTTCCTAGAGATAATTTTTTTGTAGTACAAAAATACTCTCTTTGCCCACATGTTCTATGTACATCCATCATAAAGGAACGATAATGAAAAATGCAAGCACCCAGCTGGTGTGACTCAGTGGTTGAGCGTTGACCTATGAACCAGGAGGTCACGGTTTGATTCCCAGTCAGGGCACAGGCTGGGGTAGTGGGCTCAATTCCCAGCGGGGGGAGTGCAGGAGGCAGCCAGTCAATGATTCTCTCTCATCATTGATGTCTTCTCTCTCTCCCTCTCCCTTCCTCTCTGAAATCAATAAAAACATATTAAAAAAAATGCAAGCAAATGAAGTGAATAAAAACTGCCTTGTGGTTCTGTACCATGTGGAACGGCTGCCATGTTTAGTTAGCCCTATAATCTTGTGGGTTTTGGCAGGGATTCTCACACATAATATGAAATTGTTATTTGGAAACCTCACATTCATAGAACGGAACACAGTGGCTTGAAACAAATGTTTTGAAATATGTGGTGGGGGAGAGCTCGTTAAGGAAGGAACACCCGCCCCCGAATGTGCCAGCAATGTCTTCGGCAAACATTTGCCTGCTACCCTGCAGCTGTGTCCCAGGACTAATGACTCACCTTTCCGAGGGGTGCTGTGAACATGAAATCACTGAGGAAATACAAAGTCATCTTCAAAATGGGAAACGTCTTCATTCTAATAGTTTCAATTTTTTCACTTGATAAAAATGACAACTTTGATTTTTTTTTCTTCATTATTTCATATGTGGTGAGCAAGTCCCGATATAAAGTGAAATTTACTCAATTTGGCCTCATGCAATTTACAAAACAATGAAATCATATTGTGTAGATTAACCCAGGCAAGTAGAACAATGTCCAATTTCAAGGGGAAATGCTCACAATATAATAAAAGGGAAAAACGAAATGCAGTGTATCATACTGAATATAAATGATTCTAATATTATCCGACTTTTACAAAATGTTCTATGTAGGTATCTCTCTCATTCCTGAGGATTCAAATCAAGCTGACTTCAAATTTCTAAACTTACAATTTTTTCTTCATGTGTTGTTTTAGCACTAACACCGAAATTATTTGAGCCAAGAATGGCCAGTTGGATTTGGGAAAATTTAAAGCACCTTCAAAATCCCCCTTTCTCTGATATACAAAAGAAATGGAGGGCATTTCAGCCACAAATAACTCAGCCTGTGTCTCATTGCATATTTTTGTAGAAAAATTTTCTCCAGTGACAAGAGGTGGGAAAACTCACAGCTCATGAGACGTTGACTTGCGGAATATGCACAAGTACTAGGGCGAAATGCGAAACATTTGGGAACGTGCCAGAAATATCTATTTAAGTTCTCAGCGCCCTTGAGATCTGCGCTTCACAAGTCAGTGGGTGAGACTTGATGGGATGAGATAAAGCCTGTGAGAGGCTTGCACTCCACTCCACAATGGGAAGGGATTAGCGTTAATGCTTTAGCATTTAGTTTCTATCATTACCAACCTAGGGTTTAAGTAAGCGATGTTTTCTTTCCTTTGATGGATTAAAGGAGAATGGAGAGTAAGGAAAACATTAGGGTCACCATGGTGTTGGATTGCAAATGCCTTTGCTGCTAATCAGATGATGCAGAAATAAGGAACCGAAAGTTTTAAGGGCTCCCAAATGATACACGACAAGCGGACTGCAGTACTAAGGCTAAGACAGAGAACTTCCTTCTCCTAACCAGTTAAACTATTCAGCAGACATTTTCCCGTGAATGCCCGGTCGTCAGACTTTTATCTGGTTCTCCAACTGCAGTGTCCAAATTGCCAAATTCCATTCAGCAAGCCCTGAGCAAGGTGCCAGGCACTTAGAATGTGTTGGCATAGCAATGTTGAGAGCCTTTCATGGAAGCTACTCTCAAGCCAGAGTCTAGTAAGAGTAATAGACTCTTGATTGGTAAACAAGGCAATTAAAGCAGCAAAAGTAGTACTTGGTGGGGCAGGGGAGATATTAATTGTGATGGGGTAGCTGGGAGTAGGGAGTGGATGTGCATCCAATTTTAGACGACAACTGGGTTGTTTTTAATAGACAATTATGAGCATTCCAAGTAGAATAAAATAGCTTAGAACAGTGGTCGGCAAACTGCGGCTTGGCAAACCATGGCTCTCGAGCCACTTGCGGCTGTTTGGCCCCTTGAGGGTGTCTCTTCCACAAAACACTGGCTCTTCCACAAAATACTGACTTCTGCACATGGGTCACGAAGTTTCAATCGCACTGTACATGCGTGGCCGCACGCGGTATTTTGTGGAAGAGCCACACTCAAGGGGCCAAAGAGCCGCAGGTGGCTCGCAAGCCGCGGTTTGCCGACCATGGATGAAATAGAGTACTTTATTGGGGGAATGACAAATAAGAGTTTGTAATTTTAGGGTGTCAGCTGCAGGTGGGAAATAGTTGATGAGCATGAGCATAGATCAGAAAGGGGTTTCTGTACTAGGCTAAAGATATTTTTAATTGATTTTTAGAGAGAGAGAGGAAGGGCAAAGAAAAGAGAGAGAGGAACATCGATGTGAGTGTGAAACAGGGATTGAGCCCGCAACCTGGGCATGTATCTTGAATGTCTTGCCACCTTCCCAGGAGCGGGCTTCCATTCCTGATGGACAGAACGGGTACAAATACCGCAGTTTGCTTCCCACTGGAAGGGGTAACTGCCACTCCAAGTTCCCCGCTGGATGAAGCTGTAATCACTCAAGTGGTAACCCTTCCATCCCTTGTTCACTTCTTCGCTAGCCCACCTGTGTTTCCCAGAAATCACCTCTCAAATGAAGAAGCCAAATTAAGTACAATCCAAAGAAAGTCTTTAAATAAAAACAACAGGTACACGCATAGTACCGATGTAACTATCTGGTTCCCATCCTGTTTGAGATGGACCCCCAAACCAGGTAAGAATTGCAAAGTGTGTTGCTACTGCACCAGGAAAAAATGATAAAAGGTACATGGATTCCTTGAGAGTCATCTCCCAGGATTTTATGGTATGTTTCCACCTTTCATTTTTTAAAGATGATGAATTCCAAGAGGACAGTCGCCTTCCAGTATTCCTCACAATACTTAGGATTACTGATGTCCAAACAGGGACTGATAGCAGCTTACAAACAATCTCTGAAAGGCTACTGCCTTGCTTCATTCTCAAGACCCACTGGTTCCTAGGAAGATAGCCATCTCTTCTGTGTCTGGGGCTGATACCTACTTCTGCTCAACTACATCTATACCCATACATGTTTGCCAACAAGGGCATCCACACCCTTGTGACTAATGTGTTCCGTGGGCCAGCGGCATCAATGACCTGGGAGCTTGGTAAGATGCAGCATGTCACCCTTCACCTCAGACCCGCGGAATTAGAATCTGCGTGTCCAACAAGTCCCCACGTGCTGTGTAGGCACTTTGATGTCGAGGAGCATTGCTCCTCATGGGATTTACGGTTGGGGACAGGAATCTCAGAATACCTTGGCGAGACTTCCTTCCACCAGACCAAGGGCAAGGTGTGTCTGGAGACAGATGCGCATGACCAGGCCTGGGGCCATTCTCTGCTGTGAAAAATGTGAGATAATGTGGAACGCAGAGGAAAGGAAACATATTACTTAGGCCCATCAACCTAATCATCCCCTTTAATGTTTTTATTTACATGATTTTAACATGCCTATAAAGCCTATCCCACATTAAGCAGGCTTCTTCTCCCTCTTACTATTGTATCGGGAGAATTTCCTGTTATTTTCATGATCATCATGGGAAATATTTAATTTGGTATATTTGTCACAACTTACTTCATTATTTAAAAATTTTGAACATTTTTATGACCTTTTTTTTTTCTTAGAGTTTTTCTGCATGGAAGGCCATTCCTTTGGGTACATTCCCCCAAATGCTAGTCTGAAAGGGGCTTTTCTTTGCTTCCTCGAGCTCTGTGTACACATTATCTCCAGTAAGCTCTTAATCTTAATACTACGCTGCCTTTTCTCCTTTGTATCCACCTTCCATTTTCCCCTGCGAAAAGCCAACCACACCTCCTCCATGATAACTTTAGCTCCACTTTCCCCACCCTTGAGTCACTGTTTTGTTCTTAAAGCTCCATTTCAGTTCCTGTCCCTGAGTCACCTTCCTGTCATTAAAATTCGACTTGGAGTTCATGTGTTCTCTGCAGGCTAATGTAGCTGGTATGGGACAGCCATGCTGGCTATCCGATTTCAAATATAGGGTAACATAGTTTTGAATTACTCTTTCCTTGACTGCAAATTCATAAGCTTCCTTACTAATATTTGACAAAACATTTGGATCTGCCTGTTTTCCTAGCTGACAGAGTCAAAGAGAACAAGGACAGCCTTATAGTCACTTGGAATAGTATGCAATATTAAATGTGTCCACACAGGAAATGAAAACAAGGAATTTGCAAGGTAGGAAAACTAGAAACTCCAGGTGTGACATATGCTATATAATTTCAAAACCAGGCCAGAGCTAGTGCCCTTCACTACTTTAGCGGTGGCTCTTAACTTCAGTGTACAGAGGAAGAAGCTGGGAAGAGTTATGGTCACAGATTCCCTCCGACCCCAGAGCTCACGACTCAGGAAGTCAAGGGTGGTTGCAGGCAACTGTGATTTCAATGCACACACAAGGGTCTCCTGATGCTGGGTGTCTGTGGGACCCACTTTCAAAAAGCACCAATTTGGTGCTGCCGTGGGAAATAGAGCAGATGGGAAATAAAAAGAGATGGGAATCAGATATGTTGATTGCAACACAGCAAGAGTTCTTAATGTTTTCCATAATTCACAAAGCATAGAAGGAAAGAGTTAATGAAAGCAGGGGTGGTCATTGAGCCTTGTTTGGCTGCTAAATTCTGAGGGCTTCTCGGAAGAGTAGTCAGTGACTTACATTTGCCTTCGTCATTCCTGCAGAGAACTTTTGTATCATCGGTGTTTTGTATAACTTCGAGGGATTCGCCAGGCTTCACCTGTAGCTCTCTGTTCCCCCACTTTTTAGAAGTTAAGGATGGAACAACTGTGGTTGAATACAGGACCCTAATTTCACCATCATACTGGAAAAAAACACATTATTAATTGATGAGTATTATTCAAGTAACACATTTATTGATGTATTTATTAAGAAAGTCTTTGCTAAATAAACAGTTCCTTGTTTTTAAAAGATAATGTAAGAACAGCGAAGAAATTTTTTTTTTTTGAAAAATCACATATAACCTCACCAACCTAATTTAATATTTTTAATTAAAAAATGTATTAAAGTTTATGTACATTATTTTTATACACTCATATATTTTAAAATTATAATCACTGTGTTTAGCTAACACCTCAATAACCTCACGTAATTACCATTTCTTTTTTGTGGTGAGAACATTTAATAATTACTTTCAAGTATATAATACAGTACTGCTAGCTACAATCACCATGCTGTACATCAAATCCCTTAAACTTATTCATTTTATAACTGCAAGTTTATAAAACACTCTTTACCCTTAGACCAACATCTCCCCATTTCCCCCATCCGTCTTGCCTCTGGTAAACCCTCATTCTTCTCTGTGTTTCTGCAAGTTTGGCTTCTTTTAGATTCCACCTTTAAGTGACATCATACAATATTTGTCTTCCTCTGGCTTACTTCACTTAGTATTAAAGTCCATCCATATTGTCACAAATGGTAGGATTTTCTTCCTTTTTAATGGCTGAATAATATTCCATTGTATATACACTACATTATTTTATCCATCTTATGTTTAGATTATCTTATCAAAGTTTAAAGGATAGCTAAATTTAGATGGTTATTTCAGTATGTATATTATGTATGTATGAATTTGTTTAATTTGTTATAGGAATAAATTTAAACCTCAAATAAATTTCATAGAAAATATAGGAGTTATGATGGATAACTGCGATACTGATCATTATACTTCTAAAATATTCATTTTGGAACTTAAAAATCATAGGATTTTTTTTTCATTAGCACTCTGTATGATATTTAAATATGACATACTTTAAATTTTTTCCTGAAGTCTTTTTCTTCTTTTTCCTGCTTTTTTAGCTTCTTAAGGTCTTTCTCTTCTGTTTTGGCCTTGGCTCCTTGACTGAGAAGGCAGAACACATGTAAAACAACACTTAGTTTAGAAAATATAAAAAGAATAATGTATAATAAAAACGTCAGTCATAACATCAAATTCTTGTTAAATTTTGTTTTTAATTATTTTTCTTAATACAGCCATTGTCATAAATGATGACATTTCATAATGCAGAAGAGGCTCTTCAAGAGAATAGATTCCGAATTAAAATGGAAGTGAGAGATGATCTAAGAGTTGAACTGTATGAAGTCACTGAGGAATAGTTTAAACATGGTCACATATCAGTAGTTTCATATGATTCAACCTATTCTTGAACCCCTTCTATTTTTCACTCCTTCCTAGATAATTAAATGAATCAGCCAATGTCATAGAAAATGCTTTTTTAAAAAGAGCACTTAAAAATGGATTTTCATAGCTTAAAAAGTTTATCCACATATTGGCCTTTTCATATCGACTTAAAGTGGAGCCATACTGATACCAATTGGACTAGAGCCAATTGTCGTAAGAGGTGAATAAGCCCAAGACAGTGGTTCTCCAGCTTGGCCCCAGACAGCTCACCTGGGAAGCTTTCTGCCATATATATTTATGTATATGTGTATATTATATATTTCAATATATTTTTACTGATTTCAGAGAGGAAGGGAGAGGGAGAGAAAGATAGAAACATCAGTGATGAGAGAGAATCATGGATCGGCTGCCTCCTAGAAGCCTCATACCAGGGATCGAGCCTGCAACCTGGGTATGTGCCTTTACCGGGAATCAAACCGTAACCTCCTGGTTCATAGGTTGATGCTCAACCACTGAACCATGCCAGCCAGGCTTACCTGGGAAGCTTTTAAAAAATAAATTGCCCTTGCCCAATTCCTAGCAATTCTGATTACATTAAACTAATTTAAAATTCAAATTAATTAGACTAAGTGGGGTTGGTGTACTGAAAGCATGTCAAACTCAAAGGCTAACACGGGCCAAATAAACAAGGTTTAAGTTTATGTGAGCTGCAAAAAAAAAAAAAATAAAAGCTTCAATTTTCATAGAAACATGGGCTTATTTCAATAGAGACATGCTGAATTAAAAGGGCTGAAATAAATGAGTTAACATAAAATGATAGAACATTTTAATAAAAATTAATATTTTTTCTTGAACATTAACTTACCAGACACTGAATAACTGCAAAATAATTGTAATGCAAATAAACTTATTTTTCTTGTTCTCTGAAAGCACAATGTTTCCTGTTGCTCACACCAAACAAGTCAGTCCAAGACTAATGACGTGGCAATTGGCTGCTAAAATATTCGCTGCTAGTATTAGTGGAGAAAAATGGTGCGCCTGTGCATAAGGCACATAAGGGAAATGAATGCAACACGATTACAGTCACCAGTCACTAGCGAACGTTGTAGCTCATTATTAATAATTATGTATAACAGGATATTTTAAAAATTAAGTGACGAAATTTTTATTAAAACGTTTCTTACATACCGTTTTATTGGCTGGGCCACAAAAATATTCGTTGTGAGCCGCATGTGGCCTGCGGGCTGCGAGTTTGACAAGACAAAATTTTGTCTATGACTGATTTATTTAAAATGTTGTTTCTTCAATTCTTAACCTTAGAATTTAGTGAATTCCCTGTGAGATGAGTCAGGACAATATTCTGCTTCCTCACTCAGTATCTCCCATCCTATGGTACTCTGGGCAAGAGCACAACACTCCATACCCCATGAGCACTCTGACATTATCACAATATACACGAACGTTAAAACTTTCCCTCCCAAAAAAAGAATTTATTTAAAAATAGAATACTGTGCTAGAGAGCATAAAATTGTTTTAAACTCTGAAAATAAGCAACCGGTAAGAAAACAGTTGCATGTCACATTAAGTTGAATCAGCTGGTGTTTATTTTTCTTGAAGAAAAGGGTCAGTGTGTGACTCTGGGTTCCTAGAGAGCTGTTGCACGGAATGTAGTGGCATTTCTGCAGTAATATAAAACAGAAGAAGGAATTGAACACTGCCAGGCATAGAAGCCATTTCCCACTGGCGAGGAATATTAAAGCTAAACAGTGCTGAAGATGACATTTTCCATTCATGGGGAACAGAGACAGGAGACCCGCTCTCCTTTCAGCTTTTTTGTCGTTCTGCCTATGGAGTGTGATGTTCATCTATAAATGACAGCACATTTTCCCTTCAGTTTCTTTAATCTTGGCACTGTCTCTTGTCCAGTAAAATTAGTTTAACAATCTTGATAAAAAATAAATACTTTGAGTTTATTTATGCATTTATTACCAGTGCAACTCAGAAGACATCACTTATTGTATTCCACTTATGTTACTTTCACCCTTCAACTAATCAAGTCCAGAATCTTTTTGTTCACTTTTCTTTTTTTCTTAAAAAAGCCAGAGATGTGTTTTCTTTTATACACAGTAGGTATCAGATCATCTCACATAGTTATTGAACCATAAAAATACATCCTATGATGTGATTTCCTATTTCAAAAGAGTTTTCAAAAGGAACACCTTTTGTATCAACTGATTTTAGATTATCTCACAATTTTAGCCTAAAATTAAATTGAAACCTTAGGTGAGCTAAAGAATGTCCCTATTCACTGTTGACTTATTATTATTATTATTATTTGAATGGACCTTTGAGAAACTGATGCTTTTGTGAAAAAGAGACAGACAAGAAATCCTGTTAAAGAACAAATCTTCCTCCCATAAAGAGGCTTAAACAAGGTAGGTGGAGGCTGATATGTAAAATAAGAAGAGTAGTCAAGACAAAATGGTTTTGGGGAAAGAGTAAAAATAAAGGGAGGAGATGAATCAGTAAGATCAATGTGATCAAGCTCTCAGATATTTTCTCAGTGAATGAATGAATGCAGACATCGGTGAGTCAGGGAGCAGAGGATAATCAGGGGACAATGAGCAGGACCACAGGGAGAGGGGAGGGAAAGGGGAAGAGGTGAGGAAGGAGAGAGAGAAAGAGGAGGGTCAGGGTTATCCTCACAAACCTGGCAGAAAGTTAGAGCTGGGACCAGGGAGAAGATAGAGGGAACACAATCTCACACTGTACATGCATACCCATCGGAGTTTGATCTGAGTTCCATTTTTTTGAGCAGTCTCATTTTCATCACGTCATTGTAATGAGAACATCATACTTACCTCATGTCTGCCGAAGGCGAGGGGTAATCAGAGGCATCAACATCATCATAGACTTCGTCCCCCACATCTAACAAAAGACAAAATATCAAATGTTGAAATGCTGTTAGTTTAAATTTCGACATGAGCATTTAATGTTTCAAGGAGAACAAAATAAGTGTTCCTATGGCCTCTGTACATTTCTCCCGGAAGTAGTGTCTGTTCCTTAAAGGGGAGAAGTTCCTACCTCCTTGGATGCCTGTGTTAAATGTCCCTCCAAATGCCAGTGACCATGAAAAACCCCAAACAGTGACAGGTTATTTGAAGATTGACAAGTGTGATGAACGGCAGTATTAGTAGGTTACTGACCAAAAAATCACATTATTGGTCAATGGCAGTATTGAAATCAAGATTTTGGGGGGATTTGAGGTGCTATAATAATATATCATTTTATTTTTAAAAATTCTTATTTATTTATTTTAACCTTCACCTGAGGACATGTCCATTGATTTTTTTTTTTTTAAGGGTGAGGAAGTGGGGGCAGGGGAAGAGAAGAGAGGGAAAGAGAAACACTGATGTGAGGGAGAAACATCTGTCGGTTGCCTCCCCTATGTGCCCAGATCGGGGATCAAACTCACAACTCAAGTATGTGCTCTTACTGGAAAGCAAACCCACACCTTTTGATGTATGGGATGACGCTCTAACTAACTGAGTCACCTGGCCAGGGCTCATTCTATGTCTAGTCTCTCTATCTACTTATCTATCTACCTCTCTATCAATCATTCTCTTTTACTCATTGATCTGTTCCTCATTAACTTTTACCTTACAGTAATATTATGTATATTAGGTATGGTACCACCTTAAAAGGAAAAGAATATTCTACTAATAAGACAGTTCTATTACCAGCAGGTATTGTGAATCCATATTGGTGGAAAAGTTGCTATGACCTTAACTGGTTCAATGGCTTTTCTAGTCTGTGTAGTTACTGTTCCTCCTTCTAGACTTTTTGTTAATAAAGATCCACAGCAAATGAAGAGATGAGTGGAAGAGTACAAATGTTTTAATGAACAATTATTATAGAAAATGTAAATGTTCTCTGGTAGTGGCAAGGACCTGATTTCCTTTAAATCTTTGTGTGTGTGTGTGTGTGTGTGTGTGTGTGTGTGTGTGTGTCCCACTTCGGTTAATTAATTTCAAAGGATAAAACCTGCTTAGCTATTTGAAGAATCCATAATAAACATGTTGAAAAAAATGACACATTGGTTTCCAGATAAGGAAAATATTACTACCCCATGTACATACATTTAGAACATAGAAAAAAAAAGAAAATTAAAACAAAAAATACAATTGATCAAAATTTCTTACATTTTATTCCTGCTCTTTGTGGAGCTGTTTCTTGAATATGCTTTGAAAATTATAGATTAGAACACAAGATCATCATTACTTATTGACTAATTTTAATTAGTGACTTACATACTTTCCCAAATAGATAACTGAAAAACTTAGATAAACAGCCTGAAAGAACATATTATCTTAGTGTTTGGTTTGCTCTTTCAATTTATTTAAAAATTAAAACAAAAAGTTTTTGAAAGCCCCTGAATATTCTTGTGAGACATTTTATTTTGTTCAAGTAAATGTTAAGAAAAAAAATTTAAAAATCTGTTTCAGCACAGGTAAAAAAAAAAAAAAAAAAAAAAAAAAAAAGCTGTCCTATTTGGTTTGGCTCAGTGGACAGAGCCTGTGGACCAAAGGGTTCCAGCTTCTATTCCAGTCAAGGGCACATACTTGGTTGCAGGCTCCTCCCCTGCCCTGGCCCTGATCAGGGCTCATGCAGGAGGCAACCAATTGATGTGTTTCTCTCACATCAGTGTTTCTCTCTGTCTTTCCCTCTCTCTCCCCCACTCTCCCTAAAAATCAGTGGGAAAATATCCTTGGGAGAGAATTAAAAAAAAAAAAAGCTGATTGAAATTGTACAAAATTTTTTTTTATATTTAGCAGTGGAAAATTTTCCAAATATAACATAAATTAGACACTTAAACAAGTAAAAAAAAAAAAGATTTAGAAGGGCCTTGGTGGCATCTAATCTGATTTGTTTTTAGAAATCGTTACACAAAAGTCCAATATATGAAGCTCTGATTGAATTGGGGTGCGGGAACACGGGGAAGTTGGTGTCTACTCCTGCCTGCTTATCCCTTTCTCCATTATGACCCTTATCCACTGGGAGAACTGTTTAAAAACCATCAATATTTAAAATTTTCATCTTCAGGCTATTTCATTGTTGAGAAACTGTGAAGTTCCTAGACAAGGTTACACAACTTATTATTTTCAGTCAGAACTTTAATCCAGATATTATGACTATATCCAATGATTTCTCACTCACCAATCTGCAAGAAATGAAATATATAGTTATATATAGTTAGTTTTTATTACTTACCCAATTGTTTAGGAGGAGCAGGGAAACTGGAAAGAAAATGAAAACACAATTATAATCAGACCAATATAAACACAGAAATCGACTCCTCTATTTTACAGAGACATGAACAATAACAGACTGGGGGCTTATTGAGGCTAATCAATCTATTGATGGTCATTCCTTTCTCATCCTCCATTTCTCCATTAAGTCCAGTTTCTGTCCATTGATTTGGAATTTAGCAAGACTTTTTTGAACTCCAATGTTAGTCAAAAAAGTCAAGAGTCAAGACATTCAGTGGTTTATTTTCTCATAGCCATTGGATCAATGTTTTCAGATTTGTTCTATGAGGTATGGGCATATTATTACCACAAGGTAAATTAAATGGCCTCAATATTTTGAATTCATTGTGGCATAGCTCAGGCCAAAACTGTTTGTTTTACTCAAAGAGTAGAAATGCAAAATTGACATTTACAAAGGTCTAGGAATCTTCATATGACCATGTTTCCCCAATATATATCCCCAAACAGGAGAATGGTGAATAAGAGAGGCATAGCCATTGAAACAAGTGAGAGAGAGCTTATTAATAGAAGTGATCTGAAATCAGGATTGGGTGTCATTTAGTTGCAACAGAAAAAGATCTTTGCTTTTATTACTCCCTGAACTTTAAGCACACACACAGACACACACACACACACACACACACACACACACAACTGGAAGAATGGTGCACAGTTTTACGAAAGTATGAGAGGTCATTAGTTCAAATAATCCAAAATTAGGATTAGCTTTTGTGTAATTGAAGCAGAAAAAATAACCGTGGCTTTTATTTCTAAGAAAGGATTATATTTGAGTAATGCTTCATCAAAAGACTTGTTATGTTCAGCTATAATTTTAAGTATCCTATTTATTGAGTAATGTTTTAGTGTCTCACAAAAGGGTTGAATCATGTACCAGATAACATGATTAAGATCTTTCAAATTCACATGAATGGAATTTGTACTAAGGGTTATTTTTGGATGGAGAGAGAAAATTGTTGCATTAACTTTTATTTAGACAAACTGAAGATATTTAGGATAACTTTAGTATAGTATAAATATAATCATTCAAATAGAATTAATATGTCACTATTGTGAAAGTGAGTTACAAAAACTTTAAATAGTGTGTTTAGAGAAAGGAAATTCCAAATGTGTTCTTTATGTCTAACAAATTACTTTTTAAAAGAGTAAGTATATTTTGCCCTAGCTGGTTGGGCTCAGTGGATAGAGTGTTGGCCTGTGGACTGAAGGGTCCCTGGTTCCCTTCTGGTTAAGGGCACATGCTTGGGTTGGGGGCTCAATCCCCAGTAGGCGGCGTGCAGGAGGCAGCCGATCAATGATTCTCTCTCATCATTGATGTTTCTCTCTCTCTCTCTCTCTCTCTCTCTCTCTGTCTCTCTCTCTCTCCCTTTCCTTTCTGAATCAATAAAAAGATATATTTTTTAAAAGAGTAAGTATATTTTGAGGAGTAGTTAATGTAAAATATTATATAATAAAATGTGGCATAGGAATTGTGAGCTTTTGGATCTAATGTTACAGTTTAAAAAGTCTTATTAAGTTATGAGTGTGTGAAGATATGTGTGTGCACATATATGTATGTGTGTGTATTTGTGTATGTTTGTCAGGAAAACAAAATATATCTTTGAACTATAATGTTTTATTTTAAATACTTTGTGCTCCTCTTATGTAAATGCATGAGTTTAAGGGTGAGACAGTAAGTAAGGCTAAGATAATTAATTTAAAATAATATTAAAATTGTGTAAGTCTGTCAGAATTCGGTTATCAGTTAAAAAATATTAGTAGGATTTGATTAAATTAATATTAGTGTAGTTATTGTGCACTGGATTTGGTTGGTTGACTCTTACGATGAACCTTCATTATTGTCTGACTCAGAGTCTTTAGGTTTCTCTCGTATACTTTTCTTTCTGTCATCTTTTCCCTTTAAAATCTTCAAAATCCCCCAGGACCAGGAGTTACTCTTCTCTTCAACCTGTAGTGTGGAGCTTAGGGGCATGCAGGCATTGATCAGAATGGAATAATCAGTGGAACACGAAGACATTGGGTGGACATTCAGGCTTGCTATAATTAGGCTGCATTGATCATTCAGGCATTGTTGTAAACAAGATGATGCAATTAAACTTACTCGTTCAAGTCATGAGCTCTGAATACTGCTGCTTAGGAAGGTAAGGAGTACGTACGTGGTATTTTTTTTTTCTATTTGGGGAGTTTTCTCTTGGTTCTTAAAATAGTAAGCTAAGTCAAGATTAAGTTTCAAACATCAATTGAGCTTTATTTTTTATTAAAAGTAAGTAACTAATAGGTCTTACAATTTAAAATATGCCATTTTGAAAGTTTAAACAACTAAAGGGTAGGGCATTCAGTACTGGTTTTGCCATAGATAGAATATGGTCTCAATTTACTTGGGGTTCCTATGACTATGATTATTATACAAAGAATAGCTAGGCAACTGATAGACTCTTTGGAGCCTGTTGTAAAAGTAAATTCTTAATTGATAAATAAATGATTGGGAATAGTCTGGAAAATAAAAACTACAATAGCTGCAATTCTTTAACTCTTTTTAAAATAACTTCTTTTGACGTAATTTCCTAGGTTTTTCCAAACAATATAATACTTCATTTGAATGTGGTGTAATTATACTTCCTGATTTATGACTGTTAACTAAACATTTAAATCATTTTTTGGTAATTTAAAAAAGAATACCATTTCTGCTTTTTTATTCTAACTACAATCCAAAACTTCAGTAAATATAGTAGATTTTAATAAATATAATAATTTGCAAAATGGAAATTCACTGATTATTCTTACCCATCATCAGCATCTTCCTCTTCAATCCCATCATAAATATCGTCATCTGGGGGAGGTGGGAACATCCCTTCATTTGGGTTAAGAGGGAAAAAGCTTCTGTTAGTTTTGTAATTTGGTCATGTAATAGTCGCTTGAACTTTGATAATAAATATGCCTCATTTAACTGTACAAAACATAGTAGCTATTTAAGTAAATAGCTACTTAAATAAAAGTAGTAGCTATTTAAATAAAAAATATTTTTACTCTCTCACTCTCACATAGATAGTAGGTACATAGTTCTGTGTATACAGAATTTTTAGAGATGAATATAATACCAATATGAGGGATAATAAAAGTTACTGTGCACTAGAGAGAAATGGATAGAATAAATATTATAAAAAGAAATATTAAATAAAGAATAGAGTTAAATATTTATTGTTAAAAAGAGAGGGGAGAAGATGATAAGAAAAAGCAGGCTGCGTGGGGCAACCAGGCCGGCGGGGGGTGCCGTGAGGGGCGACTAAGCCAGCAGGGGCGGAGCAATTGGGGGCTACCAGGCCAGCAGGGGGGGCGCAGTTAGGGGTGACCAGGCTGGCAGAGGGGGGCAATTGGGGGTGACCAGGCCAGCAGGGGGTGCAGTTAGGAGCAATCAGGCCAGCAGGGAGGGAGAAGTTGGGGGTGACCAGGCCAGTAGAGGGGGGGCAGCTAGGGGTGATCAGGCCAGCACGCAGAGGCAGTGAGGGGTGATCAGGCTGGTGGTGGGGGGGCAGTTAGGGGTGATCAGGCAGGCAGGCAGGTGAGTGACTAGGAGCCAGCAGTCCTGGATTGTGAGAGGGATGTCCAACTGCCGGTTTTGGCCCGATCCCCAGGATCGGGCCTGAACCGGCAGTTGGACATCCCCCGAGGGGTCCCAGATTGGAGAGGGTGCAGGCTGGGCTGAGGGGAACCCACCCCTGTGCACGAATTTCATGCACTGGGCCTCTAGTTTACAATAGCCAAGTGTCCATCAGATGTTCATTACAGCATTATTTACAATAGCCGAGTGTCCATCAGTAGGTGAACGGATAAAATAGCTGTGGTATATTTTAACAATGGATTACTACTTGGCTATAAAAAAGGACACCTTACCCTTTGCAACAGCATGAATGGACCTGGAGAGTATTGTGCTAAGTGAAATAAGCCAGTCAGAGAAAGGCAAATACCATATAATTTTACTCATATGTGGAATCTAATGAACAAAACAAACTAACAAACAAAACAGAAACAGACTCATAGATAGAAAACAGATTGACAGCTGTTAGAGGGGAGGGGTCTGGGACTGGGTGAAAAAGGTGAAGGGATTAAGCAAAAAAAAAAAGTCTCATAGACACAGACAATAGTATGGTGATTACCAGAGGGGAAGGGGAGTAAGGGGAGGTAGAAGAGAGTAGAGAGGGGACAGATATATGGTGATGGAAGAGACCTGACTTGGAGTGGTGTACACACAGTACAATATACAGGTGATGTATTATAGAATTATACAGCTGAAACCTATATAATTTTATTAATCAATGTCATGCCAATAAATTTGATAAAAATTTTAGAAAACATACAATGAACTTGAAATTTGACTTTTCGGATGAAAATGTTAGCTGCAAAGTTGTGTTTTTTTAAAAAAATATATTTTATTGATTTTTTACAGAGAGGAAGGGAGAGGGTTAGAGAGTTAGAAACATCAATGAGAGAGAAACATTGATCAGCTGCCTCCTGCACAACCCCTACTGGGGATGTGCCCGCAACCAAGGTACATGCCCTTGACCGGAATCAAACCTGGGACCCTTCAGTCCGCAGGCCGATGCTCTATCCACTAAGCCAAACCGGTTAGGGCTGTTAGCTGCAAAGTTTTAGTAAAATTCCCTTATACTGTTGATGAGAAGTCAAGGGTTTTTAGGAGTCACAGCTGAGGTGACCATATAAGTTATACAATCAAGGATACTTCTGAACATGAAGGAGGAGCTCTAGTAATGATGCCTATACCACTGGCACAAGCAGCACTGCCCTGGGCACACTGAAAGTGGAGCCAACTTCTGACCCATAACGAGCATGGGAGAAAGAAGTGAATTGCTCAGGGTCACTCGGTGGCCACGGCTGAAATCCAGGCCACTGGTTTCAGTCCAGTGTTCATTCTACCACTTTAATATGCTCTTCGTGAGGTGCAGACAAAGGAATTTCACCATTAATATACACAAAAATGTTGAAGACTTGGAGAAACTTCTGCTAAAAGTGTGTGGCTTACCTCCACTTCCACTCTGACTGTGGCTAGAAAAGAAACAGAGACAGATTAAATTCGCATATGAGTTATATAGTTATCAAGAAAAGAAGTACTTGTATTGAGCAGTTATACCAAAGAGAAATAAGACTCCCGTTAAAAGTTCTTAGGATATGTGAAGAAGAAGAAAAATTGTTCTGTTTCATAAGAGATGAATAGTAACAGGGCCCATAGTAACAAAGCAAAATACAAAACAAATTTAATAAGAATCAAGTGAGTTTTGATACTACATAAAGAATTCAAAACAATGCTACTGTTTGCTCCTAACATTTTCCCATAAGGCAGTTTTCAACTTATACATTATTACATCATTCCATAGATGGATTTATATTAAAAAAGAGTATTATTCCATGGGGCATATAGAACTATTATTGCATTAAATCAATTCTCTTTCAACATCTTATAACCACAGCATTTTGCTCTTAGTACATAACATTACATCTTATTTTAAACAGGACAAGTTTTAAAAATTGAAATCTTACTCATGGGGCTTTATAGAGTGTAGTTCCCGATTTTCTAAATCCAGACTGCTTGTATTTCTTACTTATTTATATATCATTCTACATCCCTATATTTATTTTTTTGTTAATCCTAACTCAAAGATATTTTTTCTGCTGATTTTTAGAGAGAGAGAGGAAGGGAGGGGAAGAGACAGAGAGAGAGAGAAACATCGATGTGAGAGAGACACATGGATTGGTTGCCTCAAGCCTGCAACTGAGATATGTGCCCTTGACTGGAATTGAATCTGTGACCTTTCAGTCCCCAGGCCGATGCTCTAATCACTGAGCCCCAGCTAGGGTACTATATCCCTAGTTTATCATCATGTTTCCTTGCCTGTGTTTGCCACTAAAATGTGAATTCTGTGACAGCAAAGGAAGTGTAAATTGTGAGACCTGGAACATCTCAGAATTCATCTGCTTCAATTCCCTCAATCTGTTGAAAAGAAACGGAAGCTCTGAGAAATTAAATGACTTGGCCAAACCTTTTCAATGAACTGAAGAGCTGAGACCAGAACCTCATCTGCCGGGGTCCAGCCCCAGCAGGTCCAGGGGTCCCCAAAGGTGTGGACGGAGTCGGCGAAGAAGGAAGGACACGGAGACAGCGTTCAGTTGATCAGCAGCCTAGCCAGGATCTCCAGCCAAGTTCTGGTCTTGATCTCCAGAGAGGCTCTGCTTAGGCTCTCCAGAGAGGTTCTGTCCAGGTACTCCAGTCAGGTTCAGTGTCCAGGTTCCAGTCAGGTTCTCCTGCCAATCTCTGTAGTCAGGTTCAGTCCAGGATCCCTTGCCATGTTCTCCCGCTAGGCTCTGTCTCTAGGCTCCGAGGCCAGTCCCTCTCCAGGATCCTCCGGCATGCTCTCTCCAGCAAAGTTCTTCTGTCTCTAGGCTCCATGTAGATTCTGTCTTCTTGATTCTGTTCTAAGTTCTGAGTGTTTCTGTCTTGTTACAACTGTATTTATACCAGTTGATTCAATCCTATCAATCTCTATTACAAAGGTTAGGGCGTTTCTTATCTCCATTCCAGGGAGAAAAGATTATGTAGTTTAAGCATGATTGTTCGTAGTTAAAGGGATTAATTACCCGCCTGGCACTTAGTTGAGGGGTTTTATTCCCTCCCTAACTTCAGGGGAAAATCCCTACCTGGGGATTCAACCTTTCTCGGAGAGGTGACCTTGGTTAAAACACAGCGCCAAGAAGGTGAGCTGCCGGGGTCCAACCCCAGCGGGTCCAGGGGTCCCCAAAGGTGTGGACGGAGTCGGCGAAGAAGGAATGTCACGGAGACAGCGTTCAGTTGATCAGCAGCCTAGCCAGGATCTCCAGCCCGGATCTCCAGAGAGGTTCTGCTTCGGATCTCCAGCGAGGTTCTGTAGCCATGTTCCCTCGCTAGGTTCTCCAGCCAGGTTCTGTCCAGGCTCTCCAGTCAGGTTCAGTGTCCAGGTTCCAGTCAGGTTCTCCTGCCAATCTCTGTAGTCAGGTTCAGTCCAGGATCCCCTGCCATGCTCTCTCGCCGGGCTCCGCCTCCAGGCTCCAAGGCCAGTCCCTGTCCAGGATCCTCTGGCATGCTCTCGCCAGCGAAGTTCTTCTGTCTTTAGAGAACGTTCTGTGTAGGTTCTGTGCCTAGGCTCTGTCTCTCTTGGTCCTGTCTTCCAAGCCCTGTGTTCTCAGTTCTGTGTCTGAAGTTCTGTCTCTCTTGGTTCTGTGTTCTAAATTCTGTCTCTTTCTGTCTTGTTACAACTGTATTTATACCAGTTGATTCAATCCTATCAATCTCTATTACAAAGGTTAGGGCGTTTCTTATCTCCATTCCAGGGAGAAAAGATTATGTAGTTTAAGCATGATTGTTCGTAGTTAAAGGGATTAATTACCCGCCTGGCACTTAGTTGAGGGGGTTTTATTCCCTCCCTAACTTCAGGGGAAAATCCCTACCTGGGGATTCAACCTTTCTCGGAGAGGTGACCTTGGTTAAAACACAGCGCCAAGAAGGTGAGCAAACATATTTAGGACCGTATGCCATATATGCCAGGTCCCTTAAAACAGCAAGGATGGACCGGCTCCCGGCAAATTCCCCCTTTTTTATTTTTTAAAAGCAAGCATTAAAAAGAAAAACCTGAAACGCTCTCTTGATCCATTTTAAGAGTAGGATTGGCGCTTTCCGCTATTACCTGAGTCCTGATCTATCATCCCAGGGAGAGCTTGCCAATCGTGCACTTTCCCAGGGTAGAAAGGCTGCAGTGGGGTTTAAGGATAAGGCTCCTTGGGCCTACCTTCTCCCATGCCATTACATTTACCTTTCCTTCCTCAGAAAAGCATGGACATACTTCTTGTATAAAACATTCTGTCTGACTGGGAGTAACCTTAACTCCTCTGCTAGCAAGCATATGTGTTAAAAGATCAATACGGAGTCTTTTTTCTTTAGACTCAGTATGGCACATCTTCTTAATCTAAAGATCAATACAGAGTCTTCTTTCTTTGGACTCAGTATGGCACATCTTCTCAATCTAAGTTCTGTACTATCCACCTTCTTACCCTATTTATCCTCTATAGGGGGTCTGTAGCACCCTGGTGGAGTCCTATCCGTCCCGAGTGTGGGGGTTTTCAAGGGGGGGGGGCTTACCTAAGGGAATCCTGTTCCAGGGATTCCCAAAGGTGTGGACAGAGTCGGCGAAGACTATCCACCCTCTTCCTACGGTGGAGTCCTATCCGTCCCGAGTGTGGGGTTCTCAATGGGGGGGCTTACCTAGGGGAATCCTGTTCCAGGGGTTCCCAAAGGTGTGGACGGAGTAGGCGAAGACTATCCACCCTCTTCCTACGGTGGAGTCTGATCCGTCCCGAGAGTGGGGCTTCTCAATGGGGGAGGGGGGCTTACCTAGGGGAATCCTGTTCCAGGGGTTCCCAAAGGTGTGGACGGAGTCGGCGAAGACTATCCACCCTCTTCCTACGGTGGAGTCCGATCCGTCCCGAGTGTGGGGGTTCTCAATGGGGGGGGGCTTACCTAGGGGAATCCTTTTCCAGGTGTTCCCAAAGGTGAGGACGGAGTCGGCGAAGACTATCCACCCTTTTCCTATGGTGGAGTCCTATCCGTCCCGAGTGCGGGGCGCTTACCTAGGGTCCCTGTTTGGGCGCCATATGCCGGGGTCCTGCCCCAGCGGGTCCAGGGGTTCCCCAAAGGTGTAGACGGAGTCGGCGAAGAAGGAAGGGCACGGAGACAGCGTTCAGTTGATCAGCATGGCGAGGTTCCTCTTGTCAGGGTCTCCAGGTAGGTCCAGTCACCAGGTTCTAGTCAGGCTCTCCTGCCAATCTCCGCAGTCAGGTTCAGTCCAGGATCCCCTGCCATGCTCTCTCGCCGGGCTCCGCCTCCAGGCTCCAAGGCCAGTCCCTGTCCAGGATCCTCTGGCATGCTCTCGCCAGCGAAGTTCTTCTGTCTTTAGAGAACGTTCTGTGTAGGTTCTGTGCCTAGGCTCTGTCTCTCTTGGTCCTGTCTTCCAAGCCCTGTGTTCTCAGTTCTGTGTCTGAAGTTCTGTCTCTCTTGGTTCTGTGTTCTAAATTCTGTCTCTTTCTGTCTTGTTACAACTGTATTTATACCAGTTGATTCAATCCTATCAATCTCTATTACAAAGGTTAGGGCGTTTCTTATCTCCATTCCAGGGAGAAAAGATTATGTAGTTTAAGCATGATTGTTCGTAGTTAAAGGGATTAATTACCCGCCTGGCACTTAGTTGAGGGGTTTTATTCCCTCCCTAACTTCAGGGGAAAATCCCTACCTGGGGATTCAACCTTTCTCGGAGAGGTGACCTTGGTTAAAACACAGCGCCAAGAAGGTGAGCTGCCGGGGTCCAACCCCAGCGGGTCCAGGGGTCCCCAAAGGTGTGGACGGAGTCGGCGAAGAAGGAATGTCACGGAGACAGCGTTCAGTTGATCAGCAGCCTAGCCAGGATCTCCAGCCCGGATCTCCAGAGAGGTTCTGCTTCGGATCTCCAGCGAGGTTCTGTAGCCATGTTCCCTCGCTAGGTTCTCCAGCCAGGTTCTGTCCAGGCTCTCCAGTCAGGTTCAGTGTCCAGGTTCCAGTCAGGTTCTCCTGCCAATCTCTGTAGTCAGGTTCAGTCCAGGATCCCCTGCCATGCTCTCTCGCCGGGCTCCGCCTCCAGGCTCCAAGGCCAGTCCCTGTCCAGGATCCTCTGGCATGCTCTCGCCAGCGAAGTTCTTCTGTCTTTAGAGAACGTTCTGTGTAGGTTCTGTGCCTAGGCTCTGTCTCTCTTGGTCCTGTCTTCCAAGCCCTGTGTTCTCAGTTCTGTGTCTGAAGTTCTGTCTCTCTTGGTTCTGTGTTCTAAATTCTGTCTCTTTCTGTCTTGTTACAACTGTATTTATACCAGTTGATTCAATCCTATCAATCTCTATTACAAAGGTTAGGGCGTTTCTTATCTCCATTCCAGGGAGAAAAGATTATGTAGTTTAAGCATGATTGTTCGTAGTTAAAGGGATTAATTACCCGCCTGGCACTTAGTTGAGGGGGTTTTATTCCCTCCCTAACTTCAGGGGAAAATCCCTACCTGGGGATTCAACCTTTCTCGGAGAGGTGACCTTGGTTAAAACACAGCGCCAAGAAGGTGAGCAAACATATTTAGGACCGTATGCCATATATGCCAGGTCCCTTAAAACAGCAAGGATGGACCGGCTCCCGGCAAATTCCCCCTTTTTTATTTTTTAAAAGCAAGCATTAAAAAGAAAAACCTGAAACGCTCTCTTGATCCATTTTAAGAGTAGGATTGGCGCTTTCCGCTATTACCTGAGTCCTGATCTATCATCCCAGGGAGAGCTTGCCAATCGTGCACTTTCCCAGGGTAGAAAGGCTGCAGTGGGGTTTAAGGATAAGGCTCCTTGGGCCTACCTTCTCCCATGCCATTACATTTACCTTTCCTTCCTCAGAAAAGCATGGACATACTTCTTGTATAAAACATTCTGTCTGACTGGGAGTAACCTTAACTCCTCTGCTAGCAAGCATATGTGTTAAAAGATCAATACGGAGTCTTTTTTCTTTAGACTCAGTATGGCACATCTTCTTAATCTAAAGATCAATACAGAGTCTTCTTTCTTTGGACTCAGTATGGCACATCTTCTCAATCTAAGTTCTGTACTATCCACCTTCTTACCCTATTTATCCTCTATAGGGGGTCTGTAGCACCCTGGTGGAGTCCTATCCGTCCCGAGTGTGGGGGTTTTCAAGGGGGGGGGGCTTACCTAAGGGAATCCTGTTCCAGGGATTCCCAAAGGTGTGGACAGAGTCGGCGAAGACTATCCACCCTCTTCCTACGGTGGAGTCCTATCCGTCCCGAGTGTGGGGTTCTCAATGGGGGGGCTTACCTAGGGGAATCCTGTTCCAGGGGTTCCCAAAGGTGTGGACGGAGTAGGCGAAGACTATCCACCCTCTTCCTACGGTGGAGTCTGATCCGTCCCGAGAGTGGGGCTTCTCAATGGGGGAGGGGGGCTTACCTAGGGGAATCCTGTTCCAGGGGTTCCCAAAGGTGTGGACGGAGTCGGCGAAGACTATCCACCCTCTTCCTACGGTGGAGTCCGATCCGTCCCGAGTGTGGGGGTTCTCAATGGGGGGGGGCTTACCTAGGGGAATCCTTTTCCAGGTGTTCCCAAAGGTGAGGACGGAGTCGGCGAAGACTATCCACCCTTTTCCTATGGTGGAGTCCTATCCGTCCCGAGTGCGGGGCGCTTACCTAGGGTCCCTGTTTGGGCGCCATATGCCGGGGTCCTGCCCCAGCGGGTCCAGGGGTTCCCCAAAGGTGTAGACGGAGTCGGCGAAGAAGGAAGGGCACGGAGACAGCGTTCAGTTGATCAGCATGGCGAGGTTCCTCTTGTCAGGGTCTCCAGGTAGGTCCAGTCACCAGGTTCTAGTCAGGCTCTCCTGCCAATCTCCGCAGTCAGGTTCAGTCCAGGATCCCCTGCCATGCTCTCTCGCCGGGCTCCGCCTCCAGGCTCCAAGGCCAGTCCCTGTCCAGGATCCTCTGGCATGCTCTCGCCAGCGAAGTTCTTCTGTCTTTAGAGAACGTTCTGTGTAGGTTCTGTGCCTAGGCTCTGTCTCTCTTGGTCCTGTCTTCCAAGCCCTGTGTTCTCAGTTCTGTGTCTGAAGTTCTGTCTCTCTTGGTTCTGTGTTCTAAATTCTGTCTCTTTCTGTCTTGTTACAACTGTATTTATACCAGTTGATTCAATCCTATCAATCTCTATTACAAAGGTTAGGGCGTTTCTTATCTCCATTCCAGGGAGAAAAGATTATGTAGTTTAAGCATGATTGTTCGTAGTTAAAGGGATTAATTACCCGCCTGGCACTTAGTTGAGGGGTTTTATTCCCTCCCTAACTTCAGGGGAAAATCCCTACCTGGGGATTCAACCTTTCTCGGAGAGGTGACCTTGGTTAAAACACAGCGCCAAGAAGGTGAGCTGCCGGGGTCCAACCCCAGCGGGTCCAGGGGTCCCCAAAGGTGTGGACGGAGTCGGCGAAGAAGGAATGTCACGGAGACAGCGTTCAGTTGATCAGCAGCCTAGCCAGGATCTCCAGCCCGGATCTCCAGAGAGGTTCTGCTTCGGATCTCCAGCGAGGTTCTGTAGCCATGTTCCCTCGCTAGGTTCTCCAGCCAGGTTCTGTCCAGGCTCTCCAGTCAGGTTCAGTGTCCAGGTTCCAGTCAGGTTCTCCTGCCAATCTCTGTAGTCAGGTTCAGTCCAGGATCCCCTGCCATGCTCTCTCGCCGGGCTCCGCCTCCAGGCTCCAAGGCCAGTCCCTGTCCAGGATCCTCTGGCATGCTCTCGCCAGCGAAGTTCTTCTGTCTTTAGAGAACGTTCTGTGTAGGTTCTGTGCCTAGGCTCTGTCTCTCTTGGTCCTGTCTTCCAAGCCCTGTGTTCTCAGTTCTGTGTCTGAAGTTCTGTCTCTCTTGGTTCTGTGTTCTAAATTCTGTCTCTTTCTGTCTTGTTACAACTGTATTTATACCAGTTGATTCAATCCTATCAATCTCTATTACAAAGGTTAGGGCGTTTCTTATCTCCATTCCAGGGAGAAAAGATTATGTAGTTTAAGCATGATTGTTCGTAGTTAAAGGGATTAATTACCCGCCTGGCACTTAGTTGAGGGGGTTTTATTCCCTCCCTAACTTCAGGGGAAAATCCCTACCTGGGGATTCAACCTTTCTCGGAGAGGTGACCTTGGTTAAAACACAGCGCCAAGAAGGTGAGCAAACATATTTAGGACCGTATGCCATATATGCCAGGTCCCTTAAAACAGCAAGGATGGACCGGCTCCCGGCAAATTCCCCCTTTTTTATTTTTTAAAAGCAAGCATTAAAAAGAAAAACCTGAAACGCTCTCTTGATCCATTTTAAGAGTAGGATTGGCGCTTTCCGCTATTACCTGAGTCCTGATCTATCATCCCAGGGAGAGCTTGCCAATCGTGCACTTTCCCAGGGTAGAAAGGCTGCAGTGGGGTTTAAGGATAAGGCTCCTTGGGCCTACCTTCTCCCATGCCATTACATTTACCTTTCCTTCCTCAGAAAAGCATGGACATACTTCTTGTATAAAACATTCTGTCTGACTGGGAGTAACCTTAACTCCTCTGCTAGCAAGCATATGTGTTAAAAGATCAATACGGAGTCTTTTTTCTTTAGACTCAGTATGGCACATCTTCTTAATCTAAAGATCAATACAGAGTCTTCTTTCTTTGGACTCAGTATGGCACATCTTCTCAATCTAAGTTCTGTACTATCCACCTTCTTACCCTATTTATCCTCTATAGGGGGTCTGTAGCACCCTGGTGGAGTCCTATCCGTCCCGAGTGTGGGGGTTTTCAAGGGGGGGGGGCTTACCTAAGGGAATCCTGTTCCAGGGATTCCCAAAGGTGTGGACAGAGTCGGCGAAGACTATCCACCCTCTTCCTACGGTGGAGTCCTATCCGTCCCGAGTGTGGGGTTCTCAATGGGGGGGCTTACCTAGGGGAATCCTGTTCCAGGGGTTCCCAAAGGTGTGGACGGAGTAGGCGAAGACTATCCACCCTCTTCCTACGGTGGAGTCTGATCCGTCCCGAGAGTGGGGCTTCTCAATGGGGGAGGGGGGCTTACCTAGGGGAATCCTGTTCCAGGGGTTCCCAAAGGTGTGGACGGAGTCGGCGAAGACTATCCACCCTCTTCCTACGGTGGAGTCCGATCCGTCCCGAGTGTGGGGGTTCTCAATGGGGGGGGGCTTACCTAGGGGAATCCTTTTCCAGGTGTTCCCAAAGGTGAGGACGGAGTCGGCGAAGACTATCCACCCTTTTCCTATGGTGGAGTCCTATCCGTCCCGAGTGCGGGGCGCTTACCTAGGGTCCCTGTTTGGGCGCCATATGCCGGGGTCCTGCCCCAGCGGGTCCAGGGGTTCCCCAAAGGTGTAGACGGAGTCGGCGAAGAAGGAAGGGCACGGAGACAGCGTTCAGTTGATCAGCATGGCGAGGTTCCTCTTGTCAGGGTCTCCAGGTAGGTCCAGTCACCAGGTTCTAGTCAGGCTCTCCTGCCAATCTCCGCAGTCAGGTTCAGTCCAGGATCCCCTGCCATGCTCTCTCGCCGGGCTCCGCCTCCAGGCTCCAAGGCCAGTCCCTGTCCAGGATCCTCTGGCATGCTCTCGCCAGCGAAGTTCTTCTGTCTTTAGAGAACGTTCTGTGTAGGTTCTGTGCCTAGGCTCTGTCTCTCTTGGTCCTGTCTTCCAAGCCCTGTGTTCTCAGTTCTGTGTCTGAAGTTCTGTCTCTCTTGGTTCTGTGTTCTAAATTCTGTCTCTTTCTGTCTTGTTACAACTGTATTTATACCAGTTGATTCAATCCTATCAATCTCTATTACAAAGGTTAGGGCGTTTCTTATCTCCATTCCAGGGAGAAAAGATTATGTAGTTTAAGCATGATTGTTCGTAGTTAAAGGGATTAATTACCCGCCTGGCACTTAGTTGAGGGGGTTTTATTCCCTCCCTAACTTCAGGGGAAAATCCCTACCTGGGGATTCAACCTTTCTCGGAGAGGTGACCTTGGTTAAAACACAGCGCCAAGAAGGTGAGCAAACATATTTAGGACCGTATGCCATATATGCCAGGTCCCTTAAAACAGCAAGGATGGACCGGCTCCCGGCAGTGAGCAAACATATTAAGAACCGTATGCCATATATGCCAGGTCCCTTGAAACAGCAAGGATGGACCGGCTCCCGGCACTCATCATCCTGCGTTCCTGGAGAACGTTGTTCTGGCTGCGCTCCCTGGACCGCCATGTTGACCCATTGGTTAATCTACCCACAACAGCTATCAGTCTGATATTATAACCAGACAGTATCATTATACACTCATATCTGCTTCCTCAACCTTAAAGGCAGATTAGAGAAATTGGTCTGATGCAAATCTATGGTTAATGTAGAAATAAAAATGTCTTGCTGATGGAACTTTATAGAAAATCACTCTATAAATGTTTTACTATGTAAGCAAGGAATTAACTTTTGATGAAGTTTAAGTATCCTCTTACAACTATTTTCACACTCATATTCTCTGACACTTGCTTTTGAGCATAAAGCAGAGAGTTAGAATTATGTGAAGAGTTACAATCTGGTTGGCTGACACTCATGGCAGATATGGCCCATCTTGGAAATTCTGATACTTAACTCCCAAAGAACCAGGTTATCAGAGTCAGGGGCAAAGCTGCCACACATTATTTAATCCCTAGAGCAATTCTGTTTTTATTAATTTTAGGGATAGAGGAAGGGAGTGATAGAATCATCAATGAGAAACATCTATCTAAGATACCCCACACACCCGCTACTGGAGATCAAGCCTGCAAGCCTGGCACGTGCCTTGATGGGAAATTTAACTGGCAACCTCCCTGTGCATGGGTTCATGCTCAACCAACTGAGCCACCCCGGCCCATGCCTAGAGCAATTCTTTAGCTTTCTCAAACCACTATTTAGAATACAAAACATTTAACAGATGAAAGAGAGGCAAGGAGAGGGAGAGTGTGAGAAAAGAGAAGGAAAGAGAAAAAGAACAAATGGAAGGAAAAAGGTAGGGAAACATACATAGAAAAATTTTGCTATGTGATGGAGGATTGGAATTTGCATTTGTAATTTCCTTTCTTTCAATTTTCATATTTATTCCAGAAATTGTCTTAAATGAGAAGAAAAAGAGAAGGACAGCTGTCAGGACCTGTGCCTTTAAGCCTGTGTCTGCTCAGAGAGGTTGTAGTGTACAGTCAGCTCTCCTGGAGGGATCAGGAAAGAGTAAAGAGTGCAAGGGACCAGGAGGCACTGGAGGAGGGAGGAGAGGAGGAGGCTGTCTCCTATTCTTGCCAGGACAAGCTGCTGGCTAGGCTATCGTCAGCATCTTTTCTTGTTCTAGGGACAAAGCATGTTCTGTTATGAGATCCCTGCCAGCAGCAGCTGTAGTTTCAAAAACAAAACTTGTGTAGAAATTATGTCTCTTCTTTCATTTTGTTATTAAGCATGCACGAGAGGAATGGAGGCTAGGAAATATTGTGGTTCTATACTTGCTTAACATGGAGCATTAAAACCATACCTCCAGTTCCATTTTATTACACAGAAGATTCTCTGCTACATGTCTACTAACTGGAGCGTGTCTTTTAGAGTTGTGGGATGTAGGGACTTGATGAGATGGAGAAGGTAGTAATGTTTGGGGATTAGTCACCTAGTATGGTTAAAGAATGTTCAATTTAAAAAATACCCTTCTTTTTTGTGGATTATTTTTTCTTGAGTATGTGCATCACTGTACACACGTATTTATTAATTCGATGCGGTTCTTCAGCCCCAAAACAAGAGAAATGTGATTTTGAAAAAATAACTAAAAGATAAATATATTATAACATGCTAATATAGGTAGAAGATGTATGTCCAAAAATTCTATAAATTTCAGACTGTGACTATGTAGAACTTTAACTGACCTTGAAACTGACATTTACTGACTCCCAAACTAGGTTAATGGGTTTCTGATGACTAAAGCTAATTCATGATCTGTAAATACCAGTGCGCATGTTGCATTTTTTGATGTATGTTGCATAAGTTATGGGCATAACATGGTAAGAGGCATTGCAGGCTATAATTCATTTTAGATCAAACTGCCAGAAAGAAACACAACAAATTTCATTAACACCAAGAGTGGAAGACCACAAGAGGGAAATTCAATTCTTCATGTGTCTTGAAAGTATGTTACTATTTTTGATAGTTTTAATTCTTTTTAATGGTTGGTGATTAAAACATTTTTTTCTTTGAAATCTGAGTGATGAAGAAAGCACACATTTTTACCAGAGAGAAGATCTAGCACAGATCACGTGCTTGGGGACCACAGTGGCGGATTCCCAAGGCCACAATGTGGGCCTAGGAAAACGAGGGTTTTATTGCTGGGGTGGACATTGTCCTTCTTTCCCTTCAACTTGAGGAGATTATGATTTTACCAGAAGGGGAGACACTGGAGGAAAGAAGGAATGAAAGGAGAGGGGGAATGGAAGAGCAAGAAGGAGAAGAATGGACGAGGAAGATCGGAGCTAGGGAGAAGAGACACAGGAGGAGGCATGGAAAAAGGAAACGGAAGCCTGAGAGGGGAAAGAAGAGAAGAAAAGGGACATGGGAAGAGTTGTCTCCTCTCTCCTCTTGGCTCCTCCATGTCTTGTTCGGTTCCTCTGCTGTGGGAAGGTGTTCCCAGGATTTGTGTGTGGGAACTTCATCCTAATCTGGTGGAATGAATGGGCAATGGAAAGTTGGCCCCTTAGTTGATACACAGGGATCATAGGGAATGGAGTTTTTACTTTTATACTTTTAAATATATTTTTATTGATTTCAGAGAGGAAAGGAGAGAGAGAAATAGAAACATCAATGATGAGAAAGAATTATTGACTGGCTTCTACATGCCCCCTACTGGGGACTGAACCCACAACCCTGGGACATATCCTGACCTGGAATTGAACCATGACCTCCTGGTTCATAGGCGGATGCTCAACCACTGAGCCACACCAACTGGGCTACTTTTGTACTTTGAAAGAGTGAAGTAGAGTTATAATAAAAAGCATTCACTTATTTTCCGTTATATGTTCAAATAAGAACAACAACTATATTTAGGCTCAAAGATTTCAGAATAAAAATTTTATATTTCTTAGAACAAAGTGTTATATTTCATGCCTTATATTTTACAAAATCATATTTATTTTAGGCAACATATCCCTAAGGTCAAATGAATATTATAGAACAGCATGTTGGAACAGTGACCTATTTGTCAAGATCAGACAAATGGCTCATTATTTTTCAAGGAGTATTTGATACATATAACCAAAGAGTGAAACAAAACCATCTGGAGTTTCAAATGGCCTTGCACCCATATTGAACTTCCTGTACACGGTCATTCAGTTTAGTGGTAGAGAGCAGTAGGAAACATGGAAGGTAAAATACAGAAGGGCCTTAAAATCCATAATCCCTGGCGAGGAGACAGCCTGAGCTGTGTAGCTTTGCACATACCTGCTAGCCTCATCTTGCTCTGCCACATCATCATACACTTCTTGGTCATCTTCAGTGGGTCTCGATGAAAGAGGACCCAGAGAGTTTTTCTTTCGTCTCAAGGAATCATAGTCAATCTGCACAGCAGTCGTTTTAATGTAGCCATCTACCGAAAGGGGAATGATGTATGTTCAGGCGACTGCAGCTTAAATAGCTTAAAGTTATGAATAAAATATCAACCGCACATTTGCTCTTTAAAGTGGCCCCTGGTTTCTTTGCTTGCAATTCTGATTCATAGACTTCCCATGTAGACACATGTTTTACTGTACCTTGTCCAAGTTTTATGCTGCTGTGGTTCGGAGTAAGCCTAGAGTCTGTTTTCAACATTCCAAAGTGATTCACATGACTCACTCTCTCTCTTTTTTCCCCCCTTTTAACATCACCGAGGAGCCTAATGCTCTCTTTTCCTCCCTGGAGTCATAGAAACACTTACATTGTTCCCCACTGAAAGATAACACAGATGACGTGTCATTTTAAATCTTCCTATCCTTGTCCACCCAGAACAAAACTTCTAACTCAATGGCTATGAGTAGTTCTGGAAACATTTGCGCGTTTCTCATTTTTGGCTCCAAAAGAGGACAATCTGAAGTCATAGGACAATGTGCACTCACATGACCCCCTGGTGGTTCTGCCCAACCACTTCCCCTCCGGGTTGTCCGTGATGCGAATTATTTCAATAGGCTCGCCTTGCTTGAAGCTCAGCTCATTCTTGCCCCCTTTGACATCACAGCAAGCTCTGGCTTGATGGATGACTTCAATGGGGCCGGTTAGCTGCAAAGAGGAAAGGGAAACAATCACAACAGGCTTCTTTGCTATTCAGAGAATCTTTAAGGAATGCAGTTTGAAAGCCAGTATGTCCACAGCTTGCCAACCTGCCTGTTTCCAAGAGCTACAAGTTTAAACTAGAAATGGAGGGGGAATGTCATTCCTGGGATGCTCTTATAGGAGCAGTGAGGGGAAATTCCCAGGGGTCAGACAGGACCAGCGAAGAGCAGGTGCATGTGCTTGGGGTCCCGGAGAGAGTGGAGGTCTGTGGACCTTAGCAACTCTGCAAAGGGCTTGCAAAGGAAGCCACTGATAACCGAATACCACTTATGTACGACAATCCATTCTGGGTGCTCTGTGGTTTTATGGGATATTCGGGTAGTCTGCCTGGTACGGGAAGGTTTCTTCTCACACTGCATTGTGAAGTTATTCCGATGGTTCTAGAAGGCCTAGAACAGCTAAGGGAGGGGTAGGTGATGGTGGTGGTGGTGGGGTGTACTCGTGGGAAAAGCAATTTCATTCATTCCTTTTTTCCCCTAAGCTTGTGATATTGTCTGTGTATGAACATGGAGTAGACATTACCTGCCATAAACAAAATAACATTTTAGAAATAGCTTTGTAAATAAAAAAAACCCAGCAAATAAATGTTATGAGGTTTTGAAAATTAATATCCTGATTAGTACAGTGGTTTCTTGACATCAGAGGAATCATCTAGTTTAGACCACAAATCCTAAAAATTTAATTTTCTAATCTTAAATTGCTATCTTCTAAAACAGAATTTCTTGGATCTTTTGATATGCCAATATGCATTGTGACTTTTGCCTTATTTTATTGAACTTATGATGCTATGAATTGTGAGACAAATCATTATGTATCCCTGAGATAAACAGCTTAACTTAAATTATGATGTGCCACTAATGTTAAGATGCATCCTAACTTCAGAATTTCAAAATGCAAAATATTTTGTGTCTTAGAATTAAGGAAATATGGTATTATGGAGCCGTTCTTACTGTTATTTAATTTATTTATTTTTGACAGCCATTAAGATTTTGGGAGGAATATAGCTTGTGAAGTCCTAGTCTTAAGAAACGTTTGAGTTCATATTTAGTGGTATGATTCCCACACACTATATTTTTCTTACTAAAAATGTTATTTGGATGAATGAATGAAGCAATGCAAAACTGATTTCTCCAAAAGAAACACAGGAAAAACTTCACATAATTCCTTTAAAACTATAAACTCTCTCTTTGTGTGTTGGGAAGACTTTCATTTAAGAAATTAATTTTTCATATATTCCACTTCAAAAATATAAATGTTGGAGCCATACATTCTGGAAGAGTAAAATGTTTTACTATTCACATTGTAATCCTAATTTTACTTACCTATAGTAAGATTTTTAAAAACTTAATGAGAATTTATAATAGATACAGTGCTTTATGTGCACTAAGTTATTTAATTCCCCAACAAACATGGATAGCTGGAATTTGAATCTACATCTCCTCAACTGACTAAGCTTTACATTTTCCCTGCACCATATTGTCAAAGTTTAGTTTTAATATAATAAATATACTGAGAAGTTATATATGAATAAAATTTTTACAGCTCAAACTATGTAGTAACTATTTTGGAGGAATTCAATGTTTATAGAAAACTATATGAATCCTTTATAAAGTAAAGAATAATTTTGTAACTCACCCTAACATATAACTGATGTACCAGACCCACACCAGATGGGCCATGGCATCCAAGATGGCGTAGCCAAGAGAAGAGAGCAGGCAATATAGTGTTAGTGGTAGTAATAGGTGTCACACATCAGAATCAGAGATCAGAGGAGACAGAGGTCAGACATCCAGGTAGATGAAGAGGGCTGAGAAACAGCAGGTATCAGAAGTCAATGTGTACATATGCTTAAAACCAAGGCAGGTCTAGACATTGGCAGCTAGAGTAGCTCATAGGAACTTTATTCTAAGACAAGTGTCTCCAGATGTCTTCATCTGGAGACACTTGTGTCCCTTGCACCACTATAATACATGCCCCAGAGATGTGTGTGGTCCCAAGCTCATAGCATAAGTAGGTTAACATGGAGTATGTAAGGAGGAGAGCCACAATGGGTTTGAGTAACTGAGTATTCATTCACTCAGTCAACAGATTTCCTGGGTGCCCACTAAGTATAAGCCACCATATTTTATTTGAATTTTGTCATATTACATGGGATAGGAACATATTGGACAAAAACAAGTCTGTTGTGAGGAGAATTACTCCTTAGAAAACAACTAATTCTCCAGCCATCTAAGGTTTCAAGACAGGTGCCCCTTTTGTGTGCAAATTATAAAAAGAGGTTCCTCTTTTCTACCTGTCAGCAAGCACACTCTTACTTTAAACTTCTTCTTTATCTCTTGTTCTTTCTTTTCTCTCTCCTTCTGTTCCTTTTTCTCCTGCTCCAATCTCTTCTTTTCCTCCTTTTCCCTTTTCTTCTCTCGTTCTTTGGATGCTTCTCTGTGGATAAACATTGTTAGGTTGTTTCAACAGCTGCAGGCATTGATGTGATAAGGCTCACTATCCAGAGGGCTTTCTATCCACACAGATGATAGTATCTGAAGTCACATGAAGGTAAAAAGCCAAGGGGGAGCGGAGGGGGTCAACATTCCTGGATGCGTGATTGTTCTTAAAGCCCGCAGGAGGCACACAGAGAGGACTCCTCCCAAAGGCTCTGCTTTCCCTACAGCTTGTGCAACAAGGGAAGAGACTGTTTATAAAGGTGCTCTTACTCCTTGTCGGAATGTCTCTCCCCTCGCCCCCCCTTCTCTTGTCCATGCACTCACAGGTACAAGAGCACACACATGGGGTCTATCTAGACTGGCAAGATTCTGGTCTCTCTTCCCGCCTATGTGGCTCAGTGGTTGAGCATCGACCTATGAACCAGGAGGTCACAGCTTGATTCCTGGTCAGGGGACATGCCTGGGTTGCAGGCTTGATCCCCAGTAGGGGGCGTGCAGGAAGCAGCAGATAAATGATTCTCTCTCATCATTGATGTTTCTCTCTCTCCCATCCCTCTCTTCATCAATAAAATTATATTAAAAAATATTCGAGTCTCTCATGCAGCAGCGTTTTAACAGAATTCTCTGTGAAATCTTCAGGCAATAAAGACTCTTTAGTCCTTTGTATTAAAATAAAGGTTACCATTATATGTCAGTCATTTGAATAAAAAAGCTTTCCCCACCTAGTGCTGCATATCCATCCATTCTCCCACCTACAAATCATTCTATTCATCTTAGAAGAAAAATATCATGGTAAAAAATGCAACTCATACATGTCTTCATATGTTTCTCCATCACTTTCTTCCTGTCAAGAAAACATGAATAATAATAATTAAGCTTAGTTATTAAAAAGGGGGGCATACACACATTTTCACAGATCAAGCACTTAGCAAAACAAACATAAATTTAAGTGTATGTATATTTGACTTATTTAAAATATTTGTTTTCCTTTTTAGAGATAGACCATGAAAGTAAACCCCAGAAGAATTCATTTTATCTCCTGCTATATAATTCAGATGTGTAGCCAGACTTAAGTTTATGTTAAGAATTCCTATGAGTCGCCGAAACCGGTTTGGCTCAGTGGATAGAGCGTCGGCCTGCGGACTGAAGGGTCCCAGGTTTGATTCCGGGCAAGGGCATGTACCTGGGTTGCGGGCACATCCCCAGTAGGGGGTGTGCAGGAGGCAGCTGATCGATGTTTCTAACTATCTCTCTCCCTTCCTCTCTGTAAAAAATCAATAAAATATAATTCCTATGAGTCAGAGTAACAATTGGTACTTAATGTCTCAAGCATTTTAGATAAACTAAGATCATAAATGGGAAAAATATCTTTACTCGTAAGAATTTTCATTTGTTAGTTTTTACTAATAAAAAATGAATCGCAATGATTATTAAATATTCTAGTTCCAGCAATATAATATGAGAAGGAAAAAAACTGACCTCATCTAGATTTCCAGCACCTAAAGGGGTTAAAAAAAAAGAATGAAATTTAACATACTGTAATTAAGAAGCACTTTAATACAGGATTAGATGTAATATAATATTCCAGATAGTTCATAATCTAACAAAACTTACTAGTATGTTTTATCAAAGACATAGAAGTACAAAATAGAATATGTGGTTTAGATCCTTATCATGGCTTTTTGATACTTGTCATTTAATTATAAAATCATTTCATTGGCTTTCATAAGATAATGAAGACACCCTTCATTCTCTTTATGAAAGGCACGCACATTTACTATGGGGCATCTCTGGAATAAAGGTATTATCAGAAACTCACAACTAGTTTTCCCTTTTTGACTTACTTGTTCCCAGTGATTTGCTTTCATTATCAAACAAATCAAGTTAATTAGATTTTTTTAAACAAGATAATTTTTCCCCCTAGAGATAGGACTTCTTCAATAAAACTTATAAAGCTTAAATTATAAGGTAAAAATAATTTTTATTGTATTAACAGTTAATATGTTCAGTGAAGGACAGCCTGGGCTAGGTTAATAGACAATGAACAGAATGAGAGAAGGTATTTGCAATCTCTGCAACTCACATGGGATTAATATCTGGAATACAAGAAATTCCTCCTACGTGTCAACCAGAAAAGGACAACAACCCCCCAAAAAATTGATCAAAGGATATAAACTGGCAACTTCCGGAAGAGGAAACACAAAGGCTCATGAACAAGTGAAGTACTCAGATCAACAGTAAGCAGAGGTAGGCAAATGAGGTACCATTTTAAACACGTAAGACGGGAAGCAATTGGAAAGCTGAATAATACCATGTGCTGGTGAAAGGTAGGCATCTTGGAACCTCCCTGCCCCGCTGATGGGAGCGTACACAGAGGCAGAGCTCCTGGAGAGCCCTCGGCTTCCCCTCAGTCAAAACGAACACACCACAGCTTCGGAGCAGCCATGCCCCTGCTGGGTAAGTCTATCTCCATAAAGAATCTCTCAGAGGTCCAAATGGCGGCAAGGAGGTGCACAGAATTATTATTTGTTGTACTAGTGAGTTGGAATAAAATGTAAAATGTGAATGCAGCCGAAACTGGTTTGGCTCAGAGGATAGAGCGTCAGCCTGCGGACTGGAGGGTCCCAGGTTCGATCCTGGTCAAGGGCATGTACCTGGGTTGTGGGTACATCCCCAGTGGGAGATGTGCAGGAGGCAGCTGGTCGATGTTTCTCTCTCTCATCAATGTTTCTGGCTCTCTGTCTCTCTCCCTTCCTCTCTGTGAAAAATCAATAAAATATATATATATAAAAATGTGAATGCATAGGATGCCTACCATAGAGTACTTAACATGCATACCATGGGGCACATACATAGAGAATGTATGCAGTAGTTAACACCAATGAATTAAATATAGTTCATATAGCAGCATGGACGGGTCTTCCAAAACACATGATGTTGAGTGAAAACAAAAGAGATCAAAGTGAGCTCTAACATAGTATTCATGTAAATTGAAATATATATACACATACAACAGAATGCAAAGAATATATATGGACACATACACATTAAATACATTTAGACTATTTGCCTCTGGTAAGGGGAAGAGAGGAGAGAGAGTGGTCATGGTGATAAAATGAATAAATCAATAAAACCAGAGAAGGGACTTGCATGGATCAATGATAATGATGATGCCCCATGAAGAACCCTATGAGAAGGATTAACTTTAACTTCTGTAATATGAGGTAACAGAAGGATAAATAAAACTCCCTTTTACCCCTTACCATCAAAGTGCATGGCACCATCTTGATTGTCTTCATTGACAGGGCTTCTGGAAACAACAAAGAAGAAAAAGTGAAAATAGAACCAGTCGATGCTCACCTTACAGTAAAAAATAAGAAAAAATGAAAATCATTCTCTTTTAATTCTTTTCTCTTTAATGTCTGCTCTGATGAAAAACGTCAGAAGACACTAGAATAGGCTTAGCCCTATATCTATGCTACAAGTGTTGCCAAGAAATGGAGCATCCGGAGCCTGAGCACAGAACTGTCCGTCCACAGTGAGCACATACAGTGAGTCCATTGCTTCAGGGCAGCAACAGGTTTTTTTGTTTTGTTAAAACAGCACTATGTCAATCATTCAATTCTGGGATTCTGAAGGCATTTGCTTGGTTTATGGTATAGAAACCCAGGAGAAACCAAAGGACTTGTATGCATGCATATAAGCCTAACCAATGGACATAGACAACAGGGGGGTGAGGGCATGAGTGGGGGACTAATGGGGGGATAAGGACACATATGTAATACCTTAATCAATAAAGAAATTAAAAGTCAATAAATAAATAAATAAAAGTAAAAAAAAAAAAAAGAAAAAAAACCCCAGGAGATTTAGTTCTAATCTTTTTTTAAAAAATTTTAAATGTATTTTATTTTATTGCTTAAAGTATTACAAAGAGTATTACATATGTCTCCTTTTTTTTCTCCCCTTGACCTTCCCCCGGCCTCCCCTACCCCCCAAAGTGTCTTGTGTCCATTGGTTATGCTTATATGCATGCATACAAGTACTTCGGTTGATCTCTTAACTCCCCTCCCCCTTTAAATGTATTTTTATTGATTTCAGAGAGAAAGGGAGAGAGAGAGCGAGAGAGAGAGAGAGAGAGAGAGAGAGAGAGAGAGAGAGAGAAACACCAATGATGGGAATCACAGATCGGCTGCCTCCTACACGCCCCCTACTGGGCATCGAGCCTGCAATCCGGGCACATGTCCTTGACCGGAATCAAACCTGGGACCCTTCAGTCCGCAGGCTGTCGCTCCATCCACTGAATCAAACCAGCTAGGGCTAGTTCTAATCTTTGACTCCTTTTTCTTTTCCAAACTTACTCCCCTCATTTGTGGCTTGGACTCCAAGGTGCTTCATTTCAAACCACTTCACTCCAACTGCTCTACACAGTTATTAATGCCTGGGCTTGGTAAATCCCTAATTATTTATGGAACATCTAAATTTTCTATTTTTATTCTCCAGTTGATTAGCATAGTTGGAGAAAATCGCCACTTTATCGATTCTGTATATTACAAATAATTGACATTTGATCTCGACTGTACCCTCTGCACTATTCTATAATCTAATTACCCTTTCTTTCTAGTCAACCCTCTCTTGCATCTAGGTCAATGGCATTTCACCACTTTCCTCTCCTTCTCCCCTAAAGTCAGGTGACCTTGTTTCTTACTTCACTGATAAAATAGCAGCTCTTGGGTATGAACTCTCTTAAGAAAATACATTCTGTAACCCACCCCCCCAAAAAACAAAACAAAACAAAACAATGTCTCTCTCACACTGATGAAGTCAGGTGAGCCAATGGCAGTGCATGACTAATGCGTCAACTCTCCGATCCGGAAGAATTGAAAGCATTTGTAATGAACAAAAAGGTTCTAATAGCAAATTCTTACTTTTCCTCCAATTTTAGAGCCCCCCCCCGCCCCCCAAAGAAACCCAAACCAAACCTTACACCGACTATGATGACCTTAGGAAAAGAACTGTGTAACCTTTCCTTTTCCAACCTCGGTCACTTCCCGTTATTTGTTATTTCTTCTTACCTCACTTTTCCTGTCTCATTACTATTAATAACCATGCAATGTGCTTTGTATACTAAAATATTCAACCATTGGTTCTGTTTTCACATGGACAATTAGACATACTGTGAAAACTATCATTGAAAATGTAAAATAGCACAAAAAGCGCGTTACACTAAAGCTGTTGAACACTGAGCATGAGAAAGATGCTCTTTAGTTCCCCTCGTTGTCTGGGGAAAACAGCCGAAAATACAGCTAGCTGAGTTCTGACCACTAGGTGGGGAGACAATACAATTTAAAATGCGATATAACTTTGGCCTCCACGACTTTGTTTTTAAAGCTATTTATTCTTTCTAATTTTCACCTGCCTCCAATCTCTTCCACTCTTGTGGCACCCTGACCTGAGTGAAATAATCACAAGTGACTTCTGGGGAGCGGGCAGGCGAGAAAGGCCACCCTGTCTCCTGAAACCCTTCCTGGATCCGAGGGAGAGAGGTGTCTCCTTGCCCTGGGCAGTGCAGACCCCACCCCCGTAAGCCTCACTAGTCCGTTCTTTCCCTGGAAAGCCGGTCCCGCACCCGCACCCGCAACCGAGCACCAGCCCCACTTGCTCTAGTCCCTGGTCCCAGGAATGCTTCCCTTTCGTTGCCATTATTATCTCCCCTCTTCACGGGATCGTTCTCATTAGTATACAAACACTGTTCTTTCTTTTATTTTGGTTAATCCTCACCTGATGATATTTTTTCTATTGATTTTTAGAAAAAATAGTGGGGAGGGGGGGAGGGGGAAGAGAGAGAGAGGAGAGAGAAACATCAATGTGAGAGAGACATATTGATTGGTTGCCTCCCAAAGTGCTCTGACCTACAAGGACCAGAGATCAAACCTGCAACCCAGGTACGTGCTCTTGATCAGAATCGAACCTGCAACCCTTCGGTGGGCGGGCCGACGCTCTAACCATTGAGCCCACCAGCCAGGGCTTTTATTTCTTCCATCTTAAAAAAAAAAGTGCAAGTCTTAATTCCGTTTTCTCACTAGTTACTGCCCCATTTCTTTGCTTCCCTCTTTTTTTAATGCGCTGTCTATACTTGAGTTTTCCAGTTGCTTTCCTTTCTTGTTCTTTTAAAGCCATTTTTTTCTTTCTTTATTGATTAAGGTGTTACATACTTGTCCTTATCCCCCCATTGCCGCTTTAATGAGGCCCGTGTCCCCACTACTCCTGAGACTTCCACCCACACTGACCTGCCTAGCGCTCGCCTACGGGCCCTCGCAGCCTTAGACACAGTCGGTCACTGCTTCCTCCTGGGGAACACTACCTTGTTTCTTGGTGTGTGTTTTTTGTTTTTTGTTTGTTTTGTGCTTTATTGGTTGTTCCTTTCTATTCTCCCTTCCTGATTTTTCTTCTCCCAGGACCCAGGGCTTGTTCCTTCTCTCTAGTTATCCTCACTTCCTTAGCGACCTGAACAGTCTTGTGACTTTAAGTGTGGAATATGTGCCTCTGACTCTCAAATGTATATTTTTACACCAGAACTATCTCTCAGACTCATCACTCTTATACCCAATTGCCTCCTCCACGTCTCCACTCGGATGTTTAAGAGACACCTCCAGCTTCACGTAGCCATGCCCTCCTGACCTTCCACACCCCAAACTTGCTCCCCTGCAGCCTCTCCCATTTCAGTTGATGGAGACATCATCCTCAGTGTTGCTCAGGCCAAAAGCCTGGGAGCCATCTTCCATCCTCATTTCCTTTCACATCCCGAATCCAAATTGTTTCAAAATGTATTCAGAATCTGCACACCACCCTCGTCAGACGCCCCCCTATGTCTTGCCTGCGTTTCTGCGATATCTGCCTAACTGCTCTCCCTGCTCCCACATTCGCCTACCGTCTCATTTCCCTCGCTCTACTCCAGCCTGTTACCTCCTTCCTAGTCTTTGAACATTCTAGGCCTTTGCTCTGTCTTCTCCACTTAGAACTGTTCTTCTACAGGTGTGTGCACGTCTAACTCCCTCACCCTGTTGAGTCTGAAGTGTACCTTCCAAAGAGGGAGCCACCCTCACATCTGTTGAAAGTTGCAACACACTGTCCCCATTCCCACCCTTGCATTACACCACCCAACCCTGCGCTATTTTCTCCCACAGCATTCAGTGTTTCCTAACATACTATATCCTGCTTTGTTTTATCCACTACTTCCTGAACTCTTACTACAAAAGCACAAAGTAGTGGCTTAAAAGTAATTGTTGAGTGAATGCAAAATAATTTATTAGCTCTTGACTCTCAGGGTGGCCACTGATTGGAGATGGGGAGGAATTGCATCCGCAGGCCAGCAGAGGGAGCACCAGGGAACACCCAGGTGTGTGTTTTGAAGGGTGGTGGTGTGAAGAAAAGCACAGAAACACTCATATTTGAAAATTTTACTTAAAGAGTTTTCCATAAGTTTCCCTCTCACATTAAATGTAAACTTTTGAGCCAGACTATCAAGATCTATTTTGCTTTCATTTCCTCTTTGTGTCTTATCTAGCTTCCTCTACTTGGGGGAAAGTTTCTAACCCAGATATTTCTTCATTTTGGAATTTACTTGAGCTCTCTGATGAGAGCTTAGAAGTTCTCACTATATAAAAATATTACATTATAGATGTCCTTTAGCTTTCATTTCCTCTATTATCTCCATCTGACAATTAACTTTCAGAAGCTCCAAATACATAGGGTGTCCCAAAAAATGGATACACACACTTTGAAAAATTATAAAGGCAGTATTTATTAACATATATTCCATTTTCAAAATTGAGCTATTTTGTGGGGACACCCTGTAGTTGATCTAGGCAATATAACCTCTAAGACTTTTATTCCTCTCCATCTTTCTTCTGAGAGTATGTATTTTGTGGAGTTGGCAACTCTTAGATGAATCAGACTTTGTAATTAGAAGTCCTTAATAAGATGGAAATAGGGGTAAGGTAAAGTTGATTACAATTGGTGGCTTTTGCTATTATTTTCATCAAATAAGAACTAGAGCATGGCTGATCAGTAGGTCCTTTTCAACTTTGCAAGAATTCCCTGCAAAGCTGGGAAACTGACCAGCATCCCTACGATATAGTCATACAGGTTACCAGGCTGTTTTTAAAATCCTTTCTTCCTTCTACAACATTTTACTCCCCACCCTATCATAATGGATTCCAGGGAGTAGGTTAGCACAGCAGGCCCACAACTGCTATTTTTAGAATAATCTGCTACCAACGTTGGCCCTTGGCTTGTATCTGGAAACACAGCTTCTAAAGAATTCCCTCCACTGATATGAAAAGCTGCCTAGTTGTAAGAGTGCTTTGCTGTGTCTAGACCAGTGGTCAACAAACTGCGGCTCGCGACCCACATGTGGCTCTTTGGCCCCTTGAGTGTGGCCACGAAGTTTCAATTGCACTGTACGTGCGCACCCGCATGTGGTATTTTGTGGAAGAGCCATACTCAAGGGGCCGCAGTTTGCTGACCACTGGTCTAGACTATATGAACACTGTGATTAGGATGAACGGCTGCCTCTTTTAGAAGTCTGGCATTTTGGTAGTTGCTAGGTAGCAGGTGCCTATATGACCAGCTTTCAATCAAAACCTGTCTCTACTAGGCTTTCTGGGGAAGCAGCATCACACGTGCATTGCGTTTTCATAGCTGAAGGACCTTCTCAACATGTCTGTTCCCAGCCCTAGAGCACAGTCCTGCTGTGATAAACCTGAGCCATCAGCACTATCTGTGGTGAGCCCTGTGAGTCCTGTCAGTAAATCATCACACATATGGGGGCTCTTGGGGACCCCCAGAAAGCAGGAATAGTGCCAAATACTCCTTTTCACATTTCTTTGATCGAGCTATTATGTACCAGTCTCCATGTCTTGTAAATGTTCAGGATTTCATGCTCAAGCTATTTAATACAACCTCTCACTGGAATTACACAGGACCCAGAAGCCTGGCTGAAGCCAGAAGCTGGGGTTGGGTCACATCATAAAAGTCAAAAGTACTAAGTTCAAATCAAGTGGGTTAATTTATCCAAGTAGGAAAGAAATTAAGAAAAGGACACAGGATGGATACATATGAAAGGAAAGTAATTACACAGAAATCAGGTGTATCGAAGAACACATATTAATTAGTTATTTTAATTAAACTAATATTTATTTAGCATTTATATGTTAGTAGGCAGATGGCTTGCATTCTTATTTGGTAGCTGGATATCATGGGGTTTTAGAGACTTAAGTTAGAATTTATAAACTTAACCGTTTGGAAGGTATTCAGTTCATCTGAACACAGGTCATTGGCCTAGAGAAGATAAAAGTCACTTATCTGCTCTAAAGCCTTCTGGGGACTGCTTTTGAATCTTCCCAAAGCATAATAAAGTGAAACATAGTGGAGGCTACCCATGACTAGCATGTTTCCAACCCCTGCTCTAAATTGTAATCATCAACATTTAAAGAAAGCTGTCAATCAGATATTATTACTAACAAACTCTATTATACAGATTATGAATATTAAGACTTTAAGTGCAAAGAACATCCATCTGGTAGGGGATTGAAGTGAAGGAAAAACAAACTGCAGCTCAATATTACTTACTTGTGGAAAAGGAGAATCATGGAAAGCAATTCTCTAGAAAAACGAGAAGATCTAGCCTCACTTGCCATTAAGATCCATGCTTGCCACAGTCTGAATACTTCAAATAAAAAATCCCACAACATTTCATTCTACTCCAATCTTCCACTTGCTTTTTCCTCAACCAGCTATTCTGGTAAATCACAAGTAAAGAGCCCATGTGTAACCACCCATGTAGTTCTGACATTTCTAAAATGTGCCCTCTAAGAAAATTTAAGCTTGAATAAAAGTTTCCTAGGTTTTTAAAACGGCTTGAAAAATGAATGATGAGAGAAAGCTTGTTTTACTTTGGACTCAGACTGACATTGGCTCAGGTTTCTGCTCTATCCTTGTGTGACCTTGGAGAAGCTATTTAGCTTCTGTAGCGTTCTGTTTCCTCATCTGTGAAATGATGATAACACGAGTAATTCATTACAATTATAGGGATTATATATGTAAAATGCCTAGCACATCATAAGCTGTCAGTAACAGATGGTAGCAGTGGTGGTGCTGATGGTGATAATGGTGTTGGTATTGGTGATGGTGATGGGGAAAAGGATGGTGGTGGTGCTGACCTGAAAAATGCTTCAGAACTTAAAAAAAGGCAGTAGAAATTTTCTTCCGATGAATGCTTAAGAGAAAAAAACCACTGTAAAAGCAGGTAAACAAGAGTTGCTCAAGGGTCTGGGGGTATGAGAGCAGCTGCTTAGACATTCTTTTTCCCTGTTAGCTGTCCACCTTGGTGTCCCCGGCATTTTACCACGTAACCCTCAGCATTCAGCCAAGCACTTTGGGAAATCTATGGCAAGAGACTGACAAAGAAATGACAAGATAAGCTTTTACTTACTTTAGATCTAAAGGAGGTTTAATGTTTCTGGGAGGTAGGCTTGGGACTGGCGGTTGTGTTGGGTGAGAAGCTGGCAATGGCGGTTGGCTGGCCGGATGGGATGGTGGAGGTGGTGGTAGGGAAGCTGTTGAGTAAGGTGTTTGGCCTTTGCTGTTACCTAAGAAGTAAAACAAACAATACCATGAATTAAGACAAGTCTTCAAGATACAAGAACTGGTTATTCCAAGTATGCAGAATTGAGAATTTTAAACATAAAAATGTAAGAAATGCATCCTAAGTTGAATGAATTAATGCTTTAAATAGTCTAATATTCCAAGTATTATGGGACATGGCATTTTTAATGTCTCATTTCTTTTTTTTTTTTAAGATATATTTTATTGATTTTTTTTACAGAGAGGAAGGAAGAGGGATAGAGAGTCAGAAACATTGATGAGAGAGAAACATCTATCAGCTGCCTCCTGCACACCCCCCACTGGGGATGTGCCTGCAACCAAGGTACATGCCCTTGACCGGAATCGAACCTGGGACCCTTCAGTCCGCAGGCTGATGCTCTATCCACTGAGCCAAACTAGTTACGGCTAAAGTCTCATTTCTTTTATTTTTTCAGCCTTAATGAGGTATAATCTACACTAATAAAAGAGAAAAATGGTAATTGGTGTACAATGATACCCTTTTCATTGGCTAATCAGGGCTATATGCAAATTAACTGCCAACTATGATTGGCAGTTAACTGCCAACAAGATGGCGGTTAATTTGCATATGTAGGCACAATGCAGGGAGGTGAAAGGGAAAGCAGGAAGAAGCCCCCTGCCACTGACAGTGATCAGAAACCCAGGGGGGAGCTAAGGGCTGGGGGGCAGGGCAAAGGTGGAGAATCAGGCGCCTTTGCCGCCCTGGCCAGTGATAGCAGGAAGTACGGGTGGAGCCAGCGATGGGAGCTGGACACGGTCGAAGCTGGCAGTCCCGGGAGCTAGGGGTCCCTTGCCTGGGCCTAAAGCGGAGCCCACGATCGCGGGGCCGCTGCAGCTGCGGGTCCCCGCTGCCCGAGCCGGACGCCTCAGTCAGAGGCGTTAGGCCTGGGCAGGGGCGGAGCCTGCAACCGCGGGGAGCTGCGGGTCCCCTGCCCAGGTCTGACACCTCTGCCGGAGGCCTCAGGCCTGGTCAAGGGGCCGATCCGGTGATTGGTGATCGGAGGGTGATGAGGGTCAACTCCTCTGGCCGAGGCATCAGGCCTGGGCGGGGGGTGAGCCGGGGATTGGGGGGATATGATGGTCCCCTTGCCCAGGCCTGAAGCCTGGGTCAGAGGCATCAGGCTTGGGCGGGGGGTGGAGTAAGCGATCAGAGGGAGATGGGGGTCCCCTGCCCAGGCATGATTCCTGGGCCAGAGGCCTCAGGCCTGGGCGGGGGCCAGAGCCAGTGATCGGGGGGAGATGGGGGTCCCCTGTCCAAGCCTGATACCTCTGGCGGAGGCGTCAGGCCTGGGCAAGGGGCCGATCAGGTGATCAGAGGGTGATGGGGGTCTACACCTCTGGCTGAGGCATCAGGCCTGGGCAAGGGGCAGAGCCAGAAATCGGAGAGGCCTGGGCTGGGGGCAGAACCAGTGATGGGGGGAAATGAGGGTCCCCTGCCCAGGCCTGACACCTCTGTCAGAGGCGTCAGGCCTGGGCAAGGGGCCGATCCTGCAATTGGAGGGTGATGGGGGTCAATGCCTGAGGGCTCCCAGTATGTGAGAGGGGGCAGGCTGGGCTGAGGGACACCCCCCCCCACCCAGTGCACGAATTTCGTGCACCGGGCCCCTAGTTGACAAATAAAATTCTAAGATATTTATGTGCACAACATGATAACTTTGTACACCTATATATTGTTTAAGAATCCCCACCCCAGGCCAGGGGATTGTCAAGGGCGGGGGGAAAAAAAGGACACATATGTAATACCCTTTGCAATACTTTAAGCAATAAAATAATAAAAAAATAATAAATAAATTTAAAAAAATAAAAACAAACAAACAAAAAAATAAAGGATTGATACAACAACAACAACAACAATAACAACAAAAAGAATCCCCACCCCCATGGAGTTAATTAACACATGCAGATGAAACTTAAATGTGTGTTGCTTCTGTAGATATTACATTGTGAACGGGATAAAACATTGGGAAAACATTTTCCCAGGATTTGAAAACTGTTACACAACTCAGCAAAGTAGTCACTCAATCACTGGAAAGTGAGTGAAGGTCTGACATATATCTTTGTTGTTTCACATTTGTCTTGTTAATGTAAGTGAAAATATTAATCAACATCCAAGTTAAAGCTACACTCCTTCATTAACTGCAACCATAGGTTGGCTACAGATGTAAAAATCAACAATGGGGCTATATGGAATTTTCAACGAAAAGTACTGTATATTTTATTATCGGTATTTTGTGTGTTATACATCATCCTTTATATCAATACAATTTATTACATGTATGTATGTAGACATAACACACATACACACGGTTTTTCCTGGAGAACTTGTTCCACATTTGCCAGCATACCATTGGTTATTTCTAAAAACTGTCTGGCTTCCATTGGCTAAATAATGAATCAAATCACTTGTCTCTGTATCTCCAGCCTTGGCTTGGACCCTCGTCCTCTTTGTCAGTCCCTGATTCACTTTCTGATTTCATATCTTATGCTTAGGAATTATACACATTGCCTGGTTTTCCTAAGAGTTTGTATTTCATGTCCTTCTTGCTTTGGGGCAATTTTTTGAAAGGCAAAGGGGGTGGCCTCTTGAAAAACATTTTGTTTTAGTTTCACATGTCTGAGCATTAGTGAGGTCATTTTTTTCATCTTTGTAACCATTTTTTTTTTTTTTTTTAAATATATTTTATTGATTTTTTACAGAGAGGAAGGGAGAGAGATAGAGAGTCAGAAACATCGATGAGAGAGAAACATCGACCAGCCGCCTCCTGCACATCCCCCACCGGGGATGTGCCCGCAACCCAGGTACATGCCCTTGACCGGAATCGAACCTGGGACCTTTCAGTCCGCAGACCGATGCTCTATCCACTGAGCCAAACCGGTTTTGGCTGTAACCATTTTTAATTGTATTATCTGTTCAAATCCTTTGCCTATTTTAAAAATAGTATTTGCTTTTCCTTATTGGTTCACAAAAACCTCTTTATTAAGGATCTTAATTGTTTTGCTTCTTACATGGACAACTAAAGAGAATAATTTGACTGCTTTGGCTCCTGCCTCTGCCTGTCCATAACAAACAAACAAACAAACAAACAAACACAAACTAAAAACAAAACAAACAACCCTAAACCTTGCCACAAACAATCAAATCTTAAAAATCTTCAAAACCTTTAAAGAAAATGTAGTACTTAACTGTAAATTTCCTTAATGGTCAATGGCAGTCTTTGCAATGGCATATTATACAAAAAGCTTCCTAATTCCTATCAGATATTTCCGCCTCTTTCCAAAGGTCCTCACTTGTGGTGATTATTAAGAATATCGCCCTCTCTCCTCACTGTCCCAGTCCTCCTCTTGGAGCGCTGAGATTGCTCAGGCCCTGCCCTCTGGACTCGGGACACTCCTGCCAGGCGCAATCCTCCCAGCAGGAGCTCACCTACTTGGTAGCTGTTTGGGGGGAGTTGAGGTAGAGAAAATTAGTTCCCTTATAAATCAGGTTTATAAAAATTCCTAACTGAAGATATTTTTATTAGAAATAGTGTATCAATTTCATTTTTGTCATAAGTTCAATATTTTGATATATGTCTTTTCTCTACATCTAAATCAACAAATACATTCTTTTATATATAATTTCTATCATTTAGAATTACATTTAGAAAGATCTTTCCCACCCTGAGAACATATAATTATTCACCTTCTTTTTTCTTCAACTTCTCTAGTATTTATTTATTTACATTGAACTTTTTAAAACTATTAGTAATTTATTTTGGAGTAAGGCCCGAGATCAGGATCTATTTTTATGGTTTTTATTGTTATTGTTGTTCTTAAATCATTTACCAAATGTCCCAGCCCCATTTATCTAATAAGCTATTACTTGCTGATTTGAAATGCCTCTGTCATTATGGAATAAATATTTACCATCCTATTGGGTTTGGCAGATGAGAATGGTATCTTGTTATTTTAATTTATAAATCATGTGATTTGATAGATCCAGAAGTGATTTAAAAGCTGTACACAAAGAGAATAAGCAACTGTGAGTGGATGTTATGAACCATTGTGAACATATGCCACTTGTGACATCTTTTCATGCAAAAACACTTGACAAGCAGGAGGTGTTACCAGATGAGAGCAATCTAAGGGCTGGAGGCGAGAAATTACAGACGTGGTTTGGGGACTTGGAAACACTACAAACTGACTTAACCCCCAAATCCACATGCTTGCTCATCTTTACAGAGATTTTCTGAGTGGGCCTCTGAGGTGGGCCCCACTGCTCTGTTTGCCTCTATTCTCCCTTCCCTCACTGTCATAACTGCAGCTACCTGGAAAGAGCATGCCTGCCTTTCCCCTGGACTGGGAACCCAGGGGTCCCCCTGCAGCTGGGGGCAGCCACCTGGCCACAGGCAGGGGAGAGCGTGCCTGAGAGCGCAGCAGAGCCAGAGGAAAGCAGGGCTGAGAGGAGGAGGGGGACTGGTTGGTTTCATGAGGCTCTAAGCCAGTTGTTACGTGCCCTGTTCCTCATGAAGCTTGGGAGACACGTGCTAAAGTCTTCCTAGGCTCCACCAGCATTTAGCAGCGAAACATTTGATTTTCAAAATCTGTGGTCACTTTCAAATACTACCAGGAATATATTTGCATGCATACAAAATAATCTAAGAACAAGCACCTTAGTTTTTCAGGGGAACAAAAACAAGTAGACATCCATTACTGTAAAGTGATTGGCTCTAAAATCTCAATCTGAACTTTTTTTTTTTAAGTAATCTGACATGTAATTAGTAATATTGGAATTCTCAAAAGCAAACATCTAACATATTGTGATGGAAAGAGTGGGTGGATTATAACAAAATAAGTAAAAAAGAAACAGAAACTTTAAATCTATAGGAAATTTATGATATTAATGATAATAACATAAAGTAATCACTTTTTTTTTTTTTGGCCAGGTACCAAAAAAAAAAAAAAAAATTCTAGGCATTTCACATTTGTAATCTTGGGTATATGTTGTTAGTTTGTTTCCATTTGACAGTTAAGAAAACTATCCAAGTTCAGGGAGTTTGTAAATGATAGAAGTTGGGATCAAACTCAACCGGAATTTGAATCCTAGGCAATCTATATATATAAAAGCCTAAGTGACTGAATGACTGGTCGACCGGTCACTATGATGCTCACTGACCACCAGGGGGCAGATACTCAATGCAGGAGCTGCCCCCTGGTGGTCAGTGTGCTCCCATAGCCAACATTCCATGGTCTCTCCCTCTGCAGCCAACCTTCCACCGCCCTTATCTCCCCGCTCGCCAGCCACCCCACCTGTGCACTGGGCCTCTAGTTTCTTATAATGTCTTTGGCCTCGCTGCCATGTTCTACTGCTCCTCAAAGCAAAGAAATGGAAATTATTGGTAAGTTCAAACGAACATGTTAATATGCTCTCCTAGGATCTGAGTGTAAGCCCAGCTTTTCCAGTGGGTACCTTTCCTCTTAGTGGAATTTCATAAGACTTTTCAGTTTCAGGCAGAGCAGAACTGGCTTTGGAGAAGGCAAAGTAATTCTGAGGCACATATTCACACATATGGGGGTTTTGAATGTCAACTTTATAATATATATCATAATTTGACTCTGGAAACTAGATAGCAGGAAAGTAGACATTTAGGAGCTAGTAGAACATGGGTCCCCAAAGATGAATGACTGATGTGAGCTGGCAGGAAAAAAAAAGTCTCAAGGAATGGAATTGAGGAATTTGAAATAAAGTCATTGAAGAACTTAGAAGATATAAAGTAAGTAAAATAATGGAAACAATAAGCTTAGAGTTTAGTTAGCATCCAGAATTGGAGATATAAAATTGAGAGGTAATACCCCAAACAGATCTATTTATGGATCTTATCCTCCAAGGCTTAGGTGGTGTTGCTTGTGTCTTAAAAATATTGGACCTTTGCCCTAGCTGGTTTGGCTCAGTGGATAGAGCATTGGCCTGCAGACCGAAGGGTCCTGGATTTGATTCCGGTCAAGGGCATGTACCTTGGTTGCAGGCCCCTCCAGGCCCTGGTTGGGGCTCATGCAGAAGGCAACCAAATCAATGTGTTTCTCTCACATCGATATTTCTATCTGTCTTTCCCTCTCTCTTCCACTCTTTCTAAAAATCAATGGAAACATATCCTCGGGTGAGGATTAAAAAATGATAATGATAATAATAATAATAATAATAATAATAATAATAAAGTAAAATACTGGACCTGAAAAGACCACTTGGTACTCACTCCTTCCTCAAAAATGACAGAATTGTGTAGGGGTATGGGCCCCACAGCAGTGGGCAGAACTTGACTCCTGGACAGTGCAGGATGACTTTGTGACAGTAGCTAATCAGGTAAATTTGCCACCTAATGCCCACTCTCATCCCAAGTCAGATCCAGGAACTTAACAGAAGCTTAAAAGTTCGAGAAGGATGTGGGGGAGGAAGAAGCTCTCCACTACCATTCAAAGTCCTTTTAGCTGCTCTAATAAAATCGGCACAAAACAGATGAACAAGAGAAGGTAAGCAAGTTTCATTACATATGTATGCATGGAACTCCACAGACACAAGAGGCTCCGAAACGGAAAGGTAACTGAGGTCTGTGTGACATTCTGAGCTAAGGATGAGGTGAGGCCCCTTGGGGCTTCCGAGGGGAGGAAAGTCATTGACAGGACGCTAAGAAGAGCAGTTGTTCAATCATTAGACGTTTGCCCTGCCTTATGGATAGGTCATACAAAGTCATTTCTGATTCTAACTTACTGTGAGCGAGGCCCCTAGTTTATAGTCTTTAACGGAGAGATCAAAGTTTCTTGTGCACCTGCGGGGTCTCAATTGCCTTCAGCTCAAAATAATTCACAGGCCAAAGTGGCACATGTTGGGGAGGCCTGTTCTGAACCCCTGCAGGGAGAAACCGGGTATTTTGCTAAAAAAGTCAAGTGGAAACTTGACTTACGTTTTGCTGTAACATTGGAACTTCCACAACAGATGTAATAATTTTAATAATAAAATTCTTAACGACAATAAAAATGAGACTAATGGCAAAAACCAAAAGAGAACTCACAGTACTTGAATTAGGGAACAGTTCATACTGGCTACAGAAAAACAAAATGAGGTGGGTTGGGAATGGAGGGGAGAGAAATTGCAAAATCTTACAGACACGAAAAAAGCTCTGAAGGATCTGGGAAGTTAACAGTCTCTGGTTCAAACTTTTCATCCTCTTTAAGTTTGGAAGCTCAGAAGAGGCTTTGCACAAACCATATGCCTCAGCTCAGGCACACCCGGATGGGTGGAACTCCAAGGTCATTTTATGAGGAGGAAACGGCTAGGAGGGGCCCTCTATGAGTCAGCGGTACCAGGAGTTATCTGGCCCTGCCCTGAGGGTGATTCCGGATTCACTCAAACACAGACCCCCCCCGAAGTGATGGCATTCTGTCAGCATCTAAAACTCTATAAACAGAAAAACAGAATTGAGGAAAAAGAAGGAATGGGGAGAAGGGGAAGGGATGATTAATGAAGACACAATAAAGGCGCTAGTATCCTCATAGAAGAAGGAAATTGCATTATTTCACAAGCTTTGCACTTTAGATTTTTCTGCAAAGCACATACTGGTTTTAGATATTGTTACATAACACTTTATTTTTTTATTTTTTTTAAAATATATTTTATTGATTTTTTACAGAGAGGAAGGGAGAGGGATAGAGAATTAGAAACATTGATGAGAGGGAAACATCAATCAGCTGCCTCCTGCACACTCCTTACTGGGTATGTGGCCGCAACCAAGGTACACGCACTTGACCAGAATCGAACCTGGGACCCTTGAGTCCGCAAGCCGACGCTCTATCCACTGAGCCAAACCGGTCAGGGCTGTTACATAACACTTAAAACACAAAGGTCTGTGAGGATTCAGGAAAGGCATCCCCTAGATTCTGACATTTATGACTTTCGACTAAGAAGGTACCTGTAGTCTTCACGTCCCAGAACGCTAAGGAGCATTTGGAATTGTGGTGCTCCATTTCCTTTTTAGTCTCTGATTCCTTCACAAAAGACACTGCATCGTATTGCCCTCGATTACAATAAATCCCTGACCCTGGGCCTGGCATTTCTAGTTCTGGTTCTGCTGGGATGCCTTGGAATTAGGCCAGGCATTAGAAAACGTGGACTTTACACCAGCGGGCTTTCTGTCTTTGGCAAATAAGTTAACCTTCACATGATTTAGTTTTTCCACCTGTCCAATGGCAGGAATACGATTCCAGTCACTTCACAGGAGTCTAAGGATCAGAAGAGCTGATATACACGAAAGCATCCTGAGAAGTCCGAAGCATTGTGTGAACAGGAAATATGATCACAGAAAGGAGGGCTGCGGATAAAATTATTACCAAGTTACCCTGACTTCAAATATTTTGAAGGCATTTATATATTTATTTATGCGTTGGGAATTGCTATGTGCCTGCCCCAGGATTTAGACGTTGAACTGGTAACTCGGAATACAGACTTTTAGTTTCTCTGGGCCTGGGGAGGCATGTAACTATTCCCCATCCAAATGGGGAAAAGCTCTAGCTGCTGTACGGCATTTCTGGAGTCTAACTGGTGAAGTCCACGTTCACTGATTTGTAAGTCAACCTACGTGCACACACCATGGAACCCCTAGCACACTCACTCACACCTCAGGACCGAGTCTCGCGAAGACCTTACCACATGTGCTGGTGTCATTCAGACCTGATTGGACTCCTAATCTCATCCAGCACTGGCTGTAGGACACGGGACATTTATTTCCCTTCCCTGGGTTTTGTATGCCCTGCCTGTTACGATGGCACAACTGATTCCTAGCTTATAGGATGACTTTGAGAATCATACATAATATGTGCACCTGCCCAGGATATAACAGGCGATCTACTTATGAATTATCCCAGAACCTAGAACTGTGTTCTCTATGAACAGGCCTTTAATAAGCCTCTGAGGGCACTGTACTCCCATATGCGTAGAGGGAGTGAGATACTCAGACTTTTAATAACTTAAACTTTTTTATTCTAAACTGCCACTTGTGCCTGACACAACATGCTAATTCTGCGCATCTGCCCACTGCGTGGACAGCAGGCTTCTGAAGAGCCAGGGCGCTTTCAGTGCAGTGTGGCTGGCTGGCCGTCTCCCTCATAGTAACACCCGGCAGCCTCATGCTGTCCAGAGAGCTGTTCTTCATTGTGCACAGAGCACTCCCACGTGCTTTCTTATACTAATGTTCTTTTCTTTAAAATTCCCATAAATGACTCATTTATTTATTCATCTTCTTCCTGGTTAAACGGTAACTGTCTGAAAGCAGCTCTACTCTGTCAGCACCTGGGCATGGCCACAGCACTGGGCAAATTGCCACAGCAGGGCATTTCCTTCTTTATTGATTTAGACTTTCTTTTTCCCTTAGGAAAAAGTACCGAACTTAAAATATTTTGTTACCAAATAAATATACACACAGTCAAACATTCAATAAAAGAGGGAATACGGAAAAGAAAACCTCACATCTAGATCCCAAACCCCAGGCTCCATCCCCAGAGACAACTGTTATCAAACTCTTATGTGTCTTGCAAGAAATATTCCATTTGTTTTTTATTTTTATTTTTACACAAATGTAAAATATAATACATTATTCTGGACTTTGCTCCCTTAACTTAGTTTTAAAAAGAGATTGTTTTGCCCTAACTGGTTTGGCTCAGTGGATAGAGCGTAGGCCTGTGGACTCAAGGATTCCAGGTTTGATTCTGGTCAAGGGCATGTACCCAGTAGGGAGTGTGCAGGAGGCAGCTGATTGATGTTTCTCTCTCATCGATGTTTCTGACTCTCTCTATCTCTCTCCCTTCCTTTCTGTAAAAAATAAATAAATAAATAAAATATATATAAAAAGATTGTTTTATATTCTCACAAATAGGATGATCAGTTTTCATTTTTATTATTATTATTTTTTTTCCCATAGCTGTGGAGTTCCCTATTGCATGGATTTACCATAGTTTTTATTTGGCAGGTCTCATCACTGATAGACATTTAGATTATGTTTTAATAACTTTGTCAAGATGTAATTTACTGGCTTAAAGCATATAATTCCTTGGCAGTATATTTACAATTGTGTGCCCATCATTATAATCAAATCTTAGAACATATGAATCACCATAAAACTAAGCCTGGTACCTACTAACAGTCACTCCCTCTCTCGCCCACTCCTCAGGCAACCACTAAGCTATTTTTGGTCTCTATAGGTTTGTCTGTTGTGGACACTTCATATTAACAGAATCATACAATATGTGGCCTTTTGCGACTGGTTTCTTTCACTTACTTGTTTTGCAGTTTATGTTGTAGCAGATATCAGTACTTTATTTTTGGCTCAATTATAGCCCATTGTATGGGTTATCACATCTATTTATCCATTCATCAACTGGTGGGCATTGAGTTGTTTCCACTTTTTAGCTATCGTAAATAACGCTGGTATGAACATGTTCGTTCGAGTCTTGGTGTGGACATGTTTTCATTTTTCTTGGGTATATGCCCAGAGTAGAATTGCTAGGTAACTCCATGCTTAACCTTTTGAGGAACTGTATGTTGTTTCTTATATGTTTATAGTTTTGGATTATTAGACAATCACAATTATAAAATTATTCTTGTACTTATTCCTTTGACCGTAAGTGTAAATGTATCTGTAGGATAAATTCAGGAAAGTAAAATTGATAGTTCAAAAGAAACCAACAGGAAACATTTTGGTAAATAATGCTAGTTAGTGAGACTTGTAGGTCTTTTAGCCCAAAGAATACCTGTGTTACCATAACCCCACCAACATTGTGCATTATCATACTTTTTTAGTTTTAACAAGTCTGATGGGTAAAAAAAAAGATATGACATTTCAACTTGAATTTCTATGTTTAAAAGCGAGGCTAAGGATCTTTTCATACAATTTTAAGACATTCTATTTGTGTGTGTGTGTGTGTGTGTGTGTGTGTGTGTGTGTGTGTTAGTTAAGCAGCTGAAAAAATGAACGTTGTCTCTTTTATAATTGGGATTTGATCTAATATAGAATATCATTGACAATATAGGCATATATTTAGGTCAAAGTAAATTTCCAGAAGATCCTCACCAGCCTTCAAAGGTAAGAACTTGAAACTTCTGGGTCACTGGGTTAGAAAATCTAGTTTTATAGAATTTTTCCTTGCCTTAATTCAGAGTTCTCTGCCTTTATCTTCAAAGGATTTGTAAACTCATTGTGGATGGAAAATTTTGAAAACTAATTTAGTAGAAAACAAAGCACTGCAACGATATTAGTAAGAAACCCTTTGCTTTGAAAGCAAGTTGCCAAGAAAATGTTGATTAGCTTAGAAGAGTCCATCAAAATGGAAAAAGAAGTAATACTGAAACATCAGTTTTTGCATATAGATAATCAAAGTTAGGATGAAGGCGAAGAAGTAGAGATCAAAACATACATGATCAATTAGAAGAAACTAAGTAAAGAAAGGCTTTGATCACTATCTTAAACTTCCCCATCTCAAACTGAACTTTAGCCTTCAATGTCTCTGAATATTTAAAAACCCAATAACTTTGCTGGCTACCATATAATTATTTGCATAATTATATTTAGTCATGAAATGTAAGTGGTTTTGATGAATGATTTTATTTATTTTCAATTCATAAAATAACATGAAACTGAATTAGGCAGTATTTTGACAGACAATTTCTGACTTTTGAATCTTTTATTTAAAAAAAGTGTTAAGTATTATTTTAAAAAGAAAAAAGTGAGGATATAAGAAATGTGTCTTTTTGGTCAGATGCTCAGAGCTTACAGAGTGCCTCTTTCTGGATCCATGATAGAGCATAATTGGGCAGGAGATAGTCACTGAATTTCTTTTCTTCAAATGCTAACGTTGTTTAAAAGTACACTAATAACTTGCATGGGAGGAAAGAAAGCACTAGAACTCGTTTTAGAAACATCCTCAGATTTACTGATTCTTGTGTTAGAGAAATAGTGAATGTTTTGGGTGAATGAATACTTTTCTAATAAAATCAATATAACCCAGAAATAAAGCATCAATGAGCAGAGAAGGAGTAAACATAGATGCTACAGAGACAATATCACAGCTCAGAAGATGGGCAAGTAAAACTCAAGTATCCACGGAAGCCAGGCAGGAACCTACATTTTTATCCTGAGCTGAGAGTGTGACTGGTGATCAGATTAATACCCTGCCTCAGTGGGGAGATAAGAAGTGGGGGTTGGGGGGTGAGGTGGAGGGAGGTTACCACAGGGTTCCTGCCATTGTAAACATGTGAAGAACAAATCTAAATTTTTCTTTAAAAATCTTCCCATTTTTGCCTGGCTGGCATGGCTCAGTGGTTGAGTGTCAACCTATGAACCAGGAGGTCACAGTTCAATTCCTGGTCTGGGCACACGCCTGGGTTGTAGGCTCCATCCCCAGTGTGGGGCATGCAGGAGGTAGCTGATCAATGATTCTCTCTTGTCATTGATATTTCTATCTCTCTCTCTCTCCCTTCCTCTCTGAAATCAATAAAATATATTTTTAAAAAACTTCCCATTTTTGAATGTTGACAACTAAGACAACTAAACAAAACAAAACGAGTAAAACAAAAAAAGACTCTACACACCAAACAAAACACATTTATGCTCTACATTAATCTGAGTGACGCCTTTTTTTTTAAGTAAAGGAAGAGGAAATTGCCATAAAGAAACAGTTTATTAAGGGAAATTGCCTAATCATAGGTTCATCCGGAAAGCCGGTTTTTCCCCCCTGTTAAAACGATGAGATTTTAAGGGGGCACATTAGGCCATCACAGGCACAAGGTCACGATGAGTTGAGAAAAGAGAACCAGAACTGCCAACAAGAAGCCAGAGCTTCCTGCAGCGCCAGCACAGAGGACGAATCACTGGGCAGGCGAAGTGACCACAACCCAGTGTCGCTGTAAGAAGCACAGCTGTGTGGACAGACGAGTGGAAGTGAAGGTAATCGGTTCAGCTAATGTTCGCACTTCTGTGACAATGACTGTTATTGTTGTTGCTATTTTTGCAAGATCATCTACGCAGAAGAAAGGAGGGACCCCGAGTCAAGAGACAGCACAAAAGCGTTAGATGGTAAATGGAGACCCTGAGAAGAGAAAGACAGAAGAAGGGAAGGGCCAGAAGAGAAAATATAAAAACTAAAGAGAAGCTCCTACTAGAGTTGTGATCTCAGGTCTCTCCCTCTTCCTTCCTTTCTTAAAAAAAAAAAAAAAAGTATTTTTAATTACACAAATAATATACTAATCATTTCTGGAAGAAGTTTTACAGTACAGATAAGTAACATTTCACATGGCTTCTCATTCCCTATTGCCCTCTCCTTCCCAGAGGCAGCCTCTGTTTATCTTTACTGAACTTTTTCTACAAAGTTACTCACCTCTGTTCATATGCATAGAAATATCTGATTAAAAAACTAAATATTCCTGTCCGCTGAACATTGTATTTACATATACAGAGACCACCTGATTCTCGGAAACTGTGGCCAAATGTTTTGGGATGCTCCTTGGTTTGTCTCCCTGCCTTGATTTCTAACACTACGGCCATGAGCATCCCCTTACATGCTCCTCTGTGTACATATGGTTGGAGATTCCTAGGAGAGATTCCTACAAGTAGGGTTGCTGAGATGAAGGACTTGCACACTTTCTGCTCACAGAGTTTCTGTGAGAGTGTCCTCCAGTGGGGCTTTGGCCATGTGGGCTTGCCAAAAGCTTCCCTCCTCCTATCTTCTTCAGGACTGGACATTTTAAAAATCATTTTCTAATTTTACCAACACAATCACCTAATCTTGCTGAGCCTTTTTTTTAACCTGTAAAATGATATAAATTCTACTTCACAATAACGTTATGATATTTATGTCAGTTGACAAGAGTGCTAATTGCAAGGACCTAGCTCACAGTAGATACCCCATAAACATTCATTCCCTTCCTTTATTACAGATTCCTTAGTGAGGGAAAATATAGTCAAATTGGGTGCAATTGTGTCATTTTCTTATGGTGCTGATAAAACTTTGCAATTAGTAGCATGTGTTTAATCATTGAATAAATTCACCTTTTAGTCCATATTCATATTCTATTTTTTATTACAGTTTTCTAATTAGGAATATTTCTTTATAGTTCAGCATTACTATGTTACTATGTTCAATGTTGTAACTCTATTTCCCACTACATTTCTTTTCTCAATCAAATGTACACAGCAATCATAGAAAAACTTTGTGGGTACCTTTATCCAAAGATAAAATATTAATAAATTTTATAACATAGTTATTTAAAAGATAAAATATTTTATGTTTTAGACACCCCAACTGAAATAGGACTCCGAGTTTCTGAAATGAATCATATTTCAGACTCTTATTCAGTTGTCAGAATTCACCTCTTCATACACTGTTATTAGGTTGATTATCACACTGCGGTCTATTTAGAGTGCTTGAGAATCATGGGTTTATTTAATAAACAGGTTCTAGAAACCATCCTTAGAGATTCGGATTCAGATGCTTTTGGGTGGGACGCAGAGGTCTGCCTTCTGATGCTGATTTTTTCTTCTCCTTTATTTATTTTTGGTAATCCTCACCTGAGGATGTTTTCTCATTATTTAGAAAGAGTGGAAGGGACGGGGAGAGACACAGAGAGAAAAACATCAATGTGAGAGAGAACTATCGATTGGTTGCCTCCTGCAGGGCCCCAACCAGGGTCAGGGATCGAACTTGCAACCAAGGTACATGCCCTTGACCGGAATTGACCCAGGGACCCCTCAATTGGCTCTATCACTGAGCCAAACCAGCTAGAGCTCTTCTCCTTTAAATGAAATAGGACAATTCCAGTCAGCTAATGCTAGTATTACTGATCTAGTGAAAGGTTTAGCTTAAGGTATAAAAAGATGTTTTCAAGGTGAATGCTTAAAGAGAATTAAAGAATAACCTGGAGGTAGCATTTATTCACATTTGTCTATTATCATATAAGATAGTAGTTATTGAAGCATAAACCCAGCACCACCAGCAGCCCAGCAGCCCGTGAGAGCTTATTGGAAATTCACACTCTCAGGCCCCATCCCAGATCCACTGAATGAGGGACGCTGGGGCCGACAATCCTGTTTTAGAAAGCCTTCTAGGTGACGCTGCCGCACCGAAAGTTTGAGAATCACTGGTGTGGAATAAATGGGGGACACCTTGTCGTATTTGAAGGCCAACATAAAAATGTAGAAGGCTGTGAAGAGACTGGTAACTTGAAGTAGTCATCAAACTTCTAAGCTGTGCAATGTCTTGCCTGACATGTACAGGGTGGGGCAAAAGTGGGCTTACGTTGTTCATATGGAAAATAATACAAAAATTAATCAATAATAATATAAGAATGAATGCTGTGTTTTGTGTATGCACAACTGTAAGTGTACTTTTGCCCCACCCTGTATTATTATGACAACCTCTCCTTGTTCAGTCTTAAAGCACAAATTGTTTATTTTGTAATTTTTATATTTTTAAAGGCTTTTAATTGATTTTTAGAGACAGAGGAATGGAGAGGGAGAGGGAGAGAGAGAGCGAGAAACATCCATGTGAGAGTGAAACATCAATTGGCTGCCTGTTGCATGCCCCCTTCCTGGGACCAAGCCTGAAACCCGGGTAACTTTTTGGTGCACTGGGTGATGCCTAACTAACTGAGCCACACTGGCCAGGGTAACACATCTTGTTTATTTTTGACCCTCAATTATATTGTTCCACGTACTAGCTGACACTTTCAATTAGTACTTCATTCTTTGAAAGTCCCTTGCCCTTTCTACAAGAACCAAACCTTATATGATCCAACCATAGTTGTAGTGAGAGAACCTGGTGGTTAGGAACAGGAAAAGCCTCATTAAAAGGCCACAGTGCTACCCATTTCACAATTGGATGGATGGGGAAGTGACAAGTAGGAGTGGAGGGTGAAGAAAGGCAATGGGGGAAAATCAGAAGATGACTTGAGGAGATGACAGAATGAAAAGACTATAAAAAAGCAAAGTGACCAGGAGTGCTCTTTAATGTACCATTTAGAGCAGTGGTTCTCAACCTTCCTAATGCCACAGCCCCTTAATACAGTTCCTCATGTTGTGGTGACCCCCAATTTCATTGTTACAAATTGAACATAATTAAAGCATAGTTATTAATCATAAAAGAATATGTAATTATATATGTGTTTTCCGATGGTGTTAGGCGACCCCTGTGAAAGGGTTGTTCGACCCCCAAAGGGGTTGTGAACCACAGGTTGAGAAGCGCTGATTTAGAGAATGCTGGCAACCAGTTTTCTATCCAGAACGGGAACAGACCTGGGCAAAGTGGATTCACCAAAGGGAGTGGAATCCCTTTTAACTACGTATGGAGCGAATTACCAAGGAATTCAAATCTCTGATCCTAAAGACATAACCACAAAACCATGGCCAAAGGTAACATTTAAGAACAACATGGGGATCCTGACCAGTGTTGCTCAGTGGTTGAACGTCGACCCATGAACCAAGAGGTCACGGTTCCATTCCAGGTCAGGGGACATGCTTGGATTGCGGGCTCAATCCCCAACACAAGCACGTCTGTCCTTTCACATAATTAATCATGTAAAATCTCGCAGTTTGCGATGATCAGACGATTAGTCTTCATTTGGCACGGGTTGAGAGTGGCTTCACTTTAAAGTGCCAATCTTTGCAAAGGTGAACGCTGCTTGTCTCTCCAGGAAGTCATAAACAGCGGGAAGAGAAACAAAGATGGAAACATGAGAGTGTTTCAGAAATGGGGTTTTCTGTTAAAGTGAAAAGCAACATAAGAATAGCAACACGGCCTCCTGATTTTCTGATTCAATCATCCTGGGTGCTAGTGGTTTGGTTTGGCTTCCCGAGGCCATTCTGATGGAGATGGTGTAGGCAGTGAAAGTACAGCGAAGTTTCCCCTGAGATGCAGGGGTGAAGACAGAGGCTAGCCTGGCTTCCTGAGCCTGGGGTGTCCATTTTTATTAAGCATCACCCATCTATGGGAGGGGGGTGCTTCCCCTCATCCTCATACAGAATGCGTTTCAGACTTTGGAAAATGTGGACTATCTCGGGCATGTTGGCCCTGGGAACACGGAATACAACTTTTTGTCGGCTGTCATTGTTTCCAGGCACCCGTGGCCCACACTTACTACTTCAGTACCATCCTGAATTTAGTAACATTATACAGCGGCCCTGCGGGCTAGAGCCTGGACACCCAGACTGGTTTCCTAAGGGCTGTGGCTAAGCACCAGGTGGTTGTCTTTGCTGCTGCCTTCTTGCTACAATGTCTTTGCTATTCAGAGAGGCTTCTATTTATTAACAACTGGAAGAGGTCTGTACCTTACCCATTCCTTTCATTGCACAGGTCCCTAAACCAGGCAGGCACCTAGGGGTGATCTAAGTCACCTCTCTCGTTTTGCAAATGAGAAGGTATTCAAAGAAATTGCTTGTTCTGGATCACCCACGGTTGACAGAGTTGAGCCCCAGATGTAGTCTCTTGACTTTAAACCCAACTACACCATCCAATTTAAGAACTGTGGGCCGACTGGATTCACTAGGACTTATGGTGCTCACACTGGTGGCTGTGATAGAATTAGGGAATTGTTAGAATGCAAAACTATCTTTTCCCAGTAGGTTTGTCAAACTTTGCAATTGCTTTAATGCAAACTTTTAAACCTTAACATTTATATGTACAAGGGGGCTGCTGTACATGCTTCCCCATCTCTCTCATGTTCTGAGGCTGCGTGTGCATGTGTGTATGCTTCTGAGAGAAGGTGCCTGCAGCTCTGGCTCTGAACTACAAAGTTGCTGAAGCTGGTAGAAGCTGCAAGAATACCCACTTCCTACTTTACTGGTGACATATTTTTGCAAAGCTGTTCTCACTCAGCTTCCCCATCTCAAGCAAGTTGAGATGTAGAACAATGCCTCAGGTTCCTTTTTATGCTGCTTCTGCTTTGTACAGTAAAACAACTTTCCTGGCAAACATGAAAGATTTTTCGCCAGTGAATTTGAATTGTAAGTATTATCTGCTACTCTGCATTTATCTCATGTAGCATTTCCTCCAAAGCTAGTTCCTGGGAACATTGGCCTAAGCTATTTTGAGAGAAAGAAAGAGAGAGAGAGAACAGAATAGAGCTCTGTGGTCAAATATGATTTGAAAAATTGCTGCAAAGTATATTCTCCCTTTGATATTCATAATACACAGTAGTGTATTAAAGACCATAAAAATGAATTTAACTTTGCTAGGATTTCTCAAATATGCCAAAATTACCCTAACCCATCACATTTGCTGCAGAACTCTCAGTAGATGGGCAATGCTGAGGTAAGCGCCAGCCTTTACCGAGTGCCTTCTGTATGTCTCATGGGGTCCCAGGTACTTTATGGAATGAAAATGTTTAAGGCTCAAATAGTCAAGTACAAATTCAAACTACCGTCGGAGACTCAGGGTTCAATTTTGGTCACACCTCTTACTACTTGAATAATTTTGGGTAAATTGCAACAATCTCTGAGTCTTAGTTTTCTTCATTGCAAAATATAATGTGTGGAGAAAAGGGGGGAAAATGCTGGTAGAATATCCAAATAAAGTAAAAGAACATGAGCAATGCTTAAGTTTTTTAACTCCACCAAGATTCAAAAAAAAAAAAATACAGAAACATAACTGTCATTATGTTTTTAATAACAACTGAGGCTCATTTTTTAATCTCTAAAGGAATGTCACCTGATATTTATCATTGGGTATAATAAGAAGCGTTCCCCTCCATATCTTTTAAAATCCTGCAATAGTTTTCTGATAGGTACCTGATAATTTTCTCATAAGCTTAGGAAATCTCTTATTTTAGGAAATGTATCTTGTGGAACACACAGAAAATGCATGAAGTTTTAAAATCTTTCTAGCCCTGGTTCTCCGTGGGTTTGTTAGCTGTTCCCCATGGGAACGTAAGCCTGATTCACATCAGCTAACTGGAGCCTCTAAGCCCGCGGTCACAGCAGGCAGCCTTGGCAGTGTGTTTTCTCTGTCCCAGACGCTGTTCTGAAAGCTCTGCTTATGGAAACACTCAGTAATTCCTCAGAACCCTTAGAAGTTGGGTAGCATCATTGTCCTCCTTATAGGTGATGAAACCGCAAATTATTAATTTATCCGAAGTCTGACAGCTACTGAGGGGCAGCGCTGGGAATCGAACCCAGACAACCTGGCTCTAGAGCTGGCCCACTGACCACCGCACCGCTCCCCTTGGTGGAGCTGGACAGCAGTATTGGGTGGAATTCCTGGGGGTGGATAGGGAGGGCAAGAAACATGGGGTTGAGTAGGAAAAAAGAAAAAAAGATGAGATCGGTTTCATTCTTAGGGGACAGGGAACAATACGCAGGGTTTATCTTTTCTGTAACTTTTTACTCCCCACTTCTCCGGTGGATTCTCAGTTACAGAGAAGCTCCCTCCGCTACACCACTAAGCTCTCACCTCTCTCCACCTCAGCACACACGCATCCATTCTCCCGCAGGCCTCTGTCTGCGGCCCTCACTGGCCTGACTGACAACCTGCTCTCTTAGGGGCTCAGCTTAGGCGTCAGTTCCGACAGGAGCCTTTTCCTCTGACCCTCCAGGGATATTTAAGTTGGGGGCGGGGGAAGTAGAAGAGCCCATTGGCTTGTCTGTGGCTCCTATGACAAGACAAGGTGCTCCTTCCTAGGACACAAACAGGAAAACTATATCAGACCCTATCATGCCGCTGGAAGAAAAGAGTGTGTTTCTTTCTACCCGAGCTTTGCCTCTCGTGTCTTATGTTCACGTGCCTCATCGTTCCTCCTACGTTCTCCACCAACACCGAATTCCTACTCCAATCCTTGCACTCTGGTGCGAGCAGGGCATCTCTAGTAACAACCCGGTGATGAGCATATGCAGGTTGGGTGTTGACTCTGACTCTCAGGAAGTCCCTGATGTGACACTGGCCAGTTCCAGGAAGACTGTGTGGGCAGGAGTCTCATCACCACTATGGTTATCTGGCCAGGTATCCAGTTCCTTCGGGGGCAGAACACATGAGAGATGGAAGCAGAGATTCTCTAGCAACCAATACTGGTGCTGCTGCTGTCTCCATGGAGTGGTAAGTGGGGTAGGTGTTACCTACAGAATGCTGGGCTCATTAACCCTGACTACATCGGTTCTTCTACCTCTCCTGTCTCCACTCTGAGTATGTTATCATGGCGTGTGATAAACCCTCTCACTGAAGCTGCCTTCTAAACCAGGCTATCATACTTTACGGTTTTAATTTTTAGTAGCTATTTCACCAGAATAAGTCTAAGAAATTACGTAAGTGATTATTTTTCTGTAGATTTTTGAAACAGGATTTTAGATATTGACTGGCTCAGCTATGCATTCGTTCAACCAATGCTTGTCAAGCACGCAATACGAAGACATGTTGCTGAGTGGAAGGGATGTGCGGATGCATGGGGCCTGGCCCTCCCTTTCATGGGACTCACAATACACAGGGGTTCAGGCACAGAACTAACACACACTATGTGGGATGTAATGTGCATGATATCGCAGGAAACGTTCCTTTAGTTTTGGGGGTGTAGCTGACCTACCAGCTGGTCATTAGATCAGTGCTATTCAGTAGAATGTTCTGGGATGTCAGATATGTACAATACCGGTGCTGTCTTACACTGCAGCCACCAGCCACAGGTGGCTATTGAGCATTTAAAATGTGGCTACGGGAACTGAATTTTAAATTTTATTTAATTAATTTAAATTTAAATAGCCCCCTGTGGCCAGTAGCTTCTATATTGGAAGTTACAGGTCTAGATAACAGTCTATTAGACAGCAATGTAAAAACTCGGCAAAGCTTTGGGTCCCAAGAGGCAGTCTGAAGTGTCAACAGTGTAAAGAGAAAACTGAAGCTCTTATGAGCATCAGACCCTTGGAACAACCTTCCTATTTCACTTCTCAAAACCCATCATTTTCTAATCAAAGGATCTTTCAGATCACCCTCTTCCCATCTCCACGGCCACCTCCTCATTCAAGCTCCTGCCTGTATCACTTCTCTAACTGCTTCTAGAACCATCCTTCACAGACATCAAATATGACCAGGTCACCCTCTTATTTAGGCAAAAGCTTCAAGTCCTTAACATGGCCTGTAAGGCCTGGCCTGTGCCTACCACCCTAGTCTCATCTTTTATTGCTTTTATTCCTTTCTTCCATTGCAACCTCATTTACTTTATCATCTTTTTATTGTTCGTTAAACAATCCTGGAGTGAATGGAGAACAAGGGGGCAGGTACAGAGGCCACTGGTGTGTGTGTGTGTGTGTGTGTGTGTGTGTGTGTGGTGTCAAATATTAATGACCACTGCCATTTGGTTTTGCCAAAATTTTTCTTTTGTTAATCCTCACCTGAGGATATTTTTTTCCCATTGATTTTAAGAGAGTGCAAGGGAGGGGGAGAAACTGAGAAAAAGACATCAATTGCTTGCCTTCCACATGGACCCTGACCTGGGCCAGAGATTGAGCCTACAACCAAGGTACGTGCCCTTGACCGGAATTGAACCTGAGAGCCTTCCGTCCACAGGCCGACGCTAACCACTGAACAAACCGGCGAGGGCTGGTTTCACCAAAATTTGAGGAAGTTCCTAGAGACACTGTGCAGATGCCTCTAAGCAATAAAAGTAAATGCTTTCATTCAGGCCCGAGGTCTCTCTTTGTTTAATATAAGTTTTAATTCAGTGGAAGGCTTTCCAAGAGATGCAGGCCACGTGCATCATTTTAAGTGGGTTAGTGTGGCCTATGCAGGTGCAACATGGGAAAACTGAGCTCATGTTAGCACCATCTCACCCTTTCATGACAGCTCCAAACCAGGTGAAAACAAGGAGCCATTGTCACGCACTTTGAAGGTCAGAGCACTTGGCATGTGGGTGACGTCAAGTCAAATATTTGGTAAAATCAAGTGCTGTTGCGAGGAGAGGCCTGTCTTCCCACCACTACTTTCCCAGGACAGTTGGCACCTCTGCCCCACACACTTTTGTGCTACTGTTCCCTTCTCTGCCTGTTGTTGGTATTAATTTTCTAGGTGTTTCAGGATATTGCCATTAACCTCAAAGTTGTTCAGGGCAGAATTGTCTCCTAGAAGAAAGGAAACGAGCTGCAGACAGGCCTGGCTCCAAGCAAAACCCAGTTGACAAAGTTTGTCTTCCCCTATGTCTCCTGCTGGTTTTTGTTTCTCCTTTTTAGGTTTTCTCACTTTGGTCCAAGAAGGAAGTAGTTGGATCCAAGATGCCTTTAGTGACAAGTGCAAACAAGCGCACTCTATGCACTGAACTGCTGGGACCTATCCTAAGAGTCCTGGCCCCTGACAGGAGGACTGGCTGGCATTCCTGGCGTGTTGGGGATGAATCCTGCCCAGCAGTGCTCTCTGACTTCACACGGGTGAACGGCCAAGGCCAGCTCCAGTGGCCCCCCAGGCCAGCCTGAGTCCACAGCTGGGTGGTTAGAATGGTTCCCAACAACCGCCTGCTTCAAAGTATCTCCACCCTTACCTTCTATGCCGTCCAGAGCTTCCCTAAGGAAAATGAGTTACCAGCGCTGCTCAAAACAAGCTATTCCTGACTTCATAAAACATGAACAAGTATTTGCCACTAAAAGAAGAGCTTAGCCCTAGCTGTTCTGGCTCAGCGGATGGAGCGTCAGCCTACAGACTGAAGGGTCCTAGGGCACATGCCTGGGTTATTATTTTAATATTTAAAAAATAAATAAATAAAAGAAGAGCTTATTTGAGTGACTTTTTAATTTAAAAATATTTTTATTGACATCAGAGAGGAAGGGAGAGAGAGAGAGGTAGAGACATCAATGATGAGAGAGAATCATTGATTGGCTGCCTCCTGCACGCCCCCTACTTGGGGATCGAGCCCGCAACCCAGGCATGTGCTCTGACCGGGAATCAAAGCGTGACCTCCTGGTTCATAGATCGATGCTCATCTACTGAGTCACACCGGCTGGGCTGTGACATTTTTTAAATTGTTAATGTGCATAACTTTCTCCTGAGCAGGTTATTAAAAGTGGAGATGACCAGGCCCCCTTTATACCTGAATTAGAAGTTCTGATTTGGGAAGGGGGTTGGTAGAATTGGCTGGTAATGGTAGAATTGGGGTGTGTGGGGGGGTGATCTTAAGTTTTTAAAAATCTTATTCCTACGTGGATAGTCTACAGGCCACACTGGGGAAAAACACTGCCTTGAGAAACGATGGGTAAAAAGGAAATTTTGTAAGTGGTGTCAGGAGAGATATTTTGACATGATGAAAACTTATTTCATCTCATGGCAAACCCAGTCCTATTTGGCAACTTAGAAGAAAAGTCAATTTTCAATTTTTAGAAACAACATAGTAATGTATTAAAAACTGATTCTCTAGACAAATTTCGTGAGCATATCAGAAAACGTGATCATGTAATCCACAGTTCCATTTAATCCTCATAATAGCCCGACAACAGAACCTACTTATGTTAACGGATGAGGCAAGTGAGGCTTTGAGAGGCTAAGAACCTTCCGTGGGTCCCAGAGGGAGGGGCAGAGCTTGGATTGGACCCCAGGCGCTCTAGCACAAAGCATCTGCTCTGAACTCTCCCTGGTGCAAAACACTGTGTCAATGCCTGGTTTTTCAAGACCATGAAGAGTGCTCCTGTGTTATAGGGCATAGAGCTCCTCCTAGATCAGGGCCGATAGTGCGGGCAGCAAGCTCTCTTATCAACTTCAAGGAGAGATTAACAAAAGTTTCCAGTTTACAAAAATACAGCGACAAGCCTGAACAAATGTCTGTTTTTATCAATGCCACATCCACCCTCCCCTTTCATCATGGGGCTCACAGATGCGGGGATCTGTCTGCAGCATCAAAACTTGAGGGTGCTCTCCTGCAAACCGTGTGCCTTTGAAGATCAACTGCAAAGCGTTACACAAAATAGAGGCACCCTTTAGTTAAGGACAACTGCCTACCTGTCTTTCGCATTGACTTAATTTCTTCTATGTGCTACAGGAACATGGGCCTATTTTGAAGATTAGATACACTAACCTTGTTGAAGAAAAAGAGGGTGTGTTACGAAGTGATGAGTTATCTGGTTAGTGGGGTAACCAGGCCAGTGCAGCTGCACTCGGGTGCTGATCGGGCTCACAGCATAGAAACACCCAGGGGCTTTATCTCTGCTCAGCCCTTAGCCCTCCTGCCCAGGTTCAGTGGCGGGGCGAGGGCGGGGCTATCACCAGCCACGGAGACCTTACAAGGGAACCAGCGTGGTCACATGGGCAGGGGTGTGGGCTCCTTTGTCATTCTGGCCTCTGTCACAGCAGCAGTTCTTACACCGATACATACTTATTCATGTTTTCAAAGTCTGTTTATCTTAGCACTTCGGTTTTTTTCTTCGCCTTGAGGACCGCCATAGTTGGTTTTTAATTCAAGGAATAGCAATTATATGTGCCATGTGTAAAAGACTATGCTGAAATAACCTGAAGGCCACTGCAAGGCAGAAACTGAGAAAAGAAATAAAAATAAAAGGGAATAGAGAAGAGGAAAAGGGTAGAAAGGAAAGAGAGGGAGAGAGTGGCAGGAGTCCTTGACTCCAGAGTTCTATGTGGGGAACTCTTCTGGTTCAGCGATTTTCAACCTTTTACTACTATTCTGCAGCACACCAAAAATATATTGTATGTTTTGCTGATCTGAGAAAAAAATAGGTATATTTTTTCTTTTTTAAATGTTTTCTTTTTTATATATATATATTTTATTGATTTTTTTTACAGAGAGGAAGGGAGAGAGATAGAGAGTTAGAAACATCGATGAGAGAGAAACGTCAATCAGCCGCCTCCTGCACATCTCCTACTGGGGATGTGCCCGCAACCAAGGTACATGCTCTTGACCAGAATCGAACCTGGGACCTTTCAGTCCGCAGGCCGATGCTCTATCCACTGAGCCAAACCGGTTCCGACAATAGGTATACTTTTGATTCATTTATACTAGACAGCTATTGTTGTGTTGGCTGCTGTCATATTTTTATTTGACAATCTAAGGGAAAAGAGGTCAGTGCCCCTGACTAAATAATCAGGGATTGCATGTTTTAAAAATTCTTGGGGCACACCGGTTGAAAATCCGTGTTCTAGGCTGGTGGTCAGGGTGTGTACAATTTAACCACTAACTGTCAAAATACTGAACTAGCTACATCCCTCTAAGGCAGTGGTTCTCAACCTTCCTAATGCCGCGACCCTTTAACACTAGAAAGACTGAAACTTAGTATATACCTATATTGCCCAAAAGCAGTCAAAATGACTGCATTGTGAAAGGATAATATCGGAGCACTCTTCACTTATGTTCCTTAGCTTTTCCAATAACTCACTTCTATTCGACATTTCTTTCATGAATTTAGGGCGCAAAAGAAATAAAATAAACAACTTATTAGAACAAGTATCACTGCATAAAGATTCGAATAACAAGTACTAGTTTAGCTTATTGAGCAACTGCAACTTATCAAGTATCGACAATTTATCATGTACTTGTATGTTATCATGTGACGGTAATCGAAAAAAAATGAAAACTGTTATTTCAATACAGAGCCTAACTGGTCATATAAGAAATTTACTCAATTCAATAATAAGAGTCATTTGATTATTTAAAATTTCCCCAAGCAGTCAAAATGACTGCTTTTGGGCAATATAGGTATAACACATATATATATACCAGAAATGAAGGAGGGGGGAGGTAACTACAATTATTAATAAACGCATTTATATGTTGTACAAAAAGTCACAAAATTCTAAGACATTGTGTCCTTATATACATAATTGTTTTTCTAATTGAAATTAAAAAGCAGTCAAAATGACTTCCTTGGGCAATCTAGTGTTAATACAGTTCCTCATGTGGTGGTGACCCCCAACCATACAATTATTTTCGTGGCTACTTCATAACTGTAATTTTGCTACTGTTATGAATCATCATGTAAATATCTGATATGCAGGATGTATTTTCATTGTTACAAATTGAACATAATTAAAGCATAGTGATTAATCACAAAACAGTATGTAATTATATATGTGTTTTCCAATGGTCTTAGGCAACCCCTGTGAAAGGGTCGTTCGACCCCCAAAGGCGTCGTGACCCACAGGTTGAGAACCGCTGCTCTAAGGGCTCCAGAGGCTCCTTAGAGATCCCTGGACCTCTTTATGCTCCAGCAAGTAAAAGGTTAAGCCTGACATAGCCAAGGACTTTTAGGACTCTGGTACCAGCCATACAGATGTTAGATATTTGAATAGCACCCTAACTAAGCAAATTTTTAAGATCAACCATAGGAACCTACCTGTTTGCTTAAACAGGTCACTCACTCATTTCCATATTTTGATATAATCACTAACTCCTAGTATCTTATCTCATGGTATTTTGTTTTGTTTTGTTTTCAGAAAAATACCTGGGGCTTAGAAACCCTACCTCTTTCCATCATCCCCTTTACTCCTGGACGAAGTGTAGTCATTCTCTTAGACTGCAGCATTTCTCATTGTGGCCCAAGAATGACCTACCTTCGAGCCACCTGGTGATGTTGATAGCTATTCCAATCCCTGGGTGGTTCCTGGGAACTCTGGGGGCATTCTTATGCAATTTTAAGTTTGATAACCTTTGAAATTATGGCCCAATTTTGATGGTCTCTTGTCCTTCTGAGAGTATGATGTACATATTGGTGGTCAGAATGTCTATCCATTTTGGCTCTCTCCTTAGAGACCCATTTAATGTTACAATGACCAGGAAGACATGTAAGGGACATTGGTTTGCATGGGAGTCCTTGTAATATTTTAATCCAGAAAGAACCTGAAAACTTTCAAATTCTAGGTCTGGCAAAAGAAAGCCGCTCTCCAGCGCTCTTATCTTCTAAGAGGAGAAAACAACCTGATTATCACACCCATTTGGAAGAATTCAGATACTGTACTTCTATCAGGATTGACCAAACTTTTCCTGGATGCATTCTATTCATCAGTAGCTTATTCGTAGTAATATAATAAATATCGATAGCAATACAAAATAAAACCACTTCCTCCCACCTGGCTATCCCTTTCAACTATCTCCTTCCACTCCCAGAAGAGGTGGTGAAGATACCTTTGAATAAGAAACATCTGCTTATATGCAAAGGAAGACCGCAGCTGAGTTTAAGGCTTTGGGTTAGAGACAGTTAGGCTATTCTGAACAAAAAAAAAAATGAAGAAAATGTCCTTATTTTTCTTAGCCATTGAGAAGGGGGGGTCAAGAAATGAGGAAAAGAAGGAAAATGGTGAGCAACGGGGGAGGGGACAGGAGCCCGAGTTGCAAATACTTAACTGCTTTAAAACAAAGTTTGTGGTGCCCTAGTAGGTTTAGCTCAATGGATAGAGCGTCGGCCTGCAGACTGAAGGTCCCGGTTTTGATTCCAGTCAAGGGCACATGCCCAGGTTACAGGTTGGATCTCCAGTGGGGGATGTGCAGGAGGCAGCCAATCAATGATTCTCTCTCATGATTGATGTTTCTATCTCTCTCTCTCCCTCTCCTTTCCTCTCTGAAATCAATAAAAATATATTTATAAATAAATAAATAAATAAATAAATAAATAAATAAATAAATAAAAGGTTTGTGGCCCACATGCCATCTCAAGTTTCTAGCTTCTATGCAACATAAACTCCTTCCTCCTCACCCCTTCAGTGAAGTCGGTCGTGCACAAACATGCCTTCAATGAGTGGTTTGCAGTGAGAACTAAGGAAAAGCACCATGTATTGTCGGGGTGACTGCGGTATGGCCCAGGGTCAGTCAGGCAATTCCTAAACCCATCCAAGGCAGAAAGAGCAGGAACTGAAAGTCAGAAGTGAGCCTGAGAATTCAAACCACTTGGTCCTTCATTGATCTGTGGAGACTACTAGATTTTTCCATTAGGCATGGCTGGTGTTTGAAATTAACTTGATCCAGATTTTTAAAGACCATGCCAATTGCTTTTTTATTTCCTACCTTAGCTTTTCCATTTCAAAGGCATGACGGCACATGGAATTCGCCATGTTTTCTTAGTTCAGAATTCAGCAGCCTCTTTGGTCACATGCCTCCATAACCCTCAGCATTTTTCTGTGGGTTTTACTAGCCTATTTCACTGACTCAGAAGAAAGGAAATTTGTGGCAATGGTATGGAGAAATGGAAAATAACAAGATTTAAAAAAAAAATCTTAGCTTAGAAGATGAGAATGAAGAAGAAAGCAAGAAAATAAAAGGGAGACATATGGTCAGGGCAATGGGTCAAGGTTATTTCCTAGGCCTGGTGGCACAGGATGTCTGCCATAGACTGAAGGTTTGTGCCCCCCAAATTCATATCTTGAAACCTAACCCTCAATGTGATGGTGCTAAGAGGTGGGGCCTTCAGGAGGTGGTTAAGTCATGGGGGTGGAGGCCTCATGAATGGGATTAATGTCCTTTTAAAAGAGACTCCAGAGAGCTCCCTTGTCCCTTCTGCCATGTGAGGACACCGTGCGAAGACAATCATTTTGAACCAGGAGGTAGACTCTCACCAGACACTGAGTCTGTCAGTGCTTTGACATTGAACTTATCAACTTCCAGAACTGTGAGAAATAAGTTTCCCTTATTTCTAAGCTGCCCAGTCTATGGTAATTTTGTAATAGCAGCCTGAACTGACTAAGATACTACCTCACCTTGTAATGGTCCACCCACACAGTCGCACAGTTGGTCCATTAGATAATTACTCAGACTTTGTGGGGAAAGTAGAAGTTCCCAACTGGGAGGTAGAGATCTGGCAGAAGGCCTAGAAACCTCAATTAGTTGCAGGCCACTCAGCCAGAGGATGAGTTATTCCTCCCCCTGAGGATTAAGAACTCAAAGACAGCCTCTTTCTATAAAATAGGGAGGTTTCCTGCTTGGATCTAGAAAATTGTCTTTAATTTAGAGTAACACGAATGACTGAAATGTATTTTATAGACTTGCCTTATTTCTCTTCTACATCAAACTGCTTTTGAAAAAAAAAATGGCTGAGGAGCAAGTCAAGGTGTGTGTGTGTGTGTGTGTGTGTGTGTGTGTGCGTGTGTGTGCGTGTAGCTTTTTTACCCAATCTAGATGAACCAGAACTAAGGGAGAAACAGGGTCCTGGAGAGGCTGAAGTCTAGATCCTCAGGAACTGAGAGTACATGCAAGGGGTACCCCAACTTCTTTAGGGTGACAATTGGGAAGAGAAACAGGAAATACTGTAGGGTTTGAAAACAAACCACTTACTGAGGGGGCTTTTTAAATCTAGGATTCTTTTACCACCTAATAATAGTTAAGCATTTTTTATTCCAGCATAAGAGGAACAAATACTCTAACTCACTTTGGCTATCTGTGCTATACATCTGCCCAGCCATTTTTTTTAAGACAAATTTTTAGTTGCTTGGCTTTACCACACAATTACTTTGGGAAATACAGTGAGCTACCTTATTCAGAGGATTGTAAGAAAATCAAGAAGAGAAAGCAGTGTTAAGTGGAGAGAAGCTTTCTCCTTGCCCCTCTTTGTCTCAGCACACCTGTGGGTAGCCCTGGGAGGCACAGGCTGGTGGCCAGGAACACAGGCCCAGGGGCCGGGAGCACGCCAGCGGCAGGCAGAACGAGCCACCGCACTGTGCAGTCAGCAGCTATACGCCGACTGTTGAATAAAGACAAACAGCTGATTCGCCGTGCAGGTTCTGACTTTGGGGAAAGAAAAACCTCACATGGTTTTTGTTTTTTTGTTTTTTTTTTGTTTTTTTTTTGTTCAGGTTTTTTTCTATAACCAGATGTCTCATCTTCGGTTACTTTTGTCTGATAGTATCTCTAGCTATTGGGTGTTCTAGATGTTTTTTTTCTACCTTTGCTATGCCAGACAGCACAAAGCCTAATAGTTTTTCTTTAGTAGCAATTGAAATAGAAGAGCATATGCTTCTTGTCTATTTACTAATGCTGACATAGCAGTTAAAGTCTCCAACTTTTGGGCTACTTTTCTCTTCCTTCTTTCTCATATGTTGGAAAAGCAACTACTTTAGTGCTCTAGATGGCTCCCTGGGCTTTAGAGCCAGATCATAACATATAATTGTGCTTTCTCTAAAAGGATATGAATTTGTGTGTTCTTAAAAATTTCCAGATAGCTTCATAAAAATGGGTAGCTGGGTTTCTACTCCTGAGTTATTCTTGTATAAAAGTTAATTTCATTTTCTTAAATAAAAGCCATATGCACAAAGTGGTGCTTTTAGACTATGTACCCACATTCAGAAATAGTTTCCAATAAGACAAAGAATGGCCGTTAGTGGCAACTGCACATTATGGGTAGCTCATTGTATTTCCCAGTCCTTTAACACTCACACTCACTTTGGGTTTTATTTGACTGGGCTTAGAAGTTATTTTAGCAGGTTCTATGAAGCAAGGCATCCCTGCCCAGTGAGAAGACATTCGTTTTACTCTTCTTATCTAGTTGTTGTTTTTTAATTTTATGTGTGTAAGCACAATTGAAGTAAATTAGAAAGAGCTTTTATGTATTTGATTCTGAGACCTGACTTTCCTTTTAATCTCCTCCTTCCTTTCTCAAGTAATTGAAATTTCATTTTAATGTTTTTACCTTCATGGGTTGTATGATTAGTTTAAGAATGAACTAATTTTGATCCAATTTGGCATACATTATAGCATCTCATGCCTTTCATATTTCAGCCACTGTAAAAGAAAATATTTATTTATGTACAAATCTTCTTGGATCTAGCACAAATGCTACTAATGTTGAAATAATGTCAGTTGACTGGCAATCCATATCCTATCTAATAATAGACAAACATGGTAATTAACCGTAACTTCGCTACCTTTCCCATTGGCTAATCAGCGAGATATGCAAATTAACTGCCAATCAAGATGGCAGCCAGCAGCCAGGTAACTGAAGCAAACAGGAGGCTTGCTTGCTCCAGTGACGGAGGAAGCCAAGGTTCCCCGCCTTCCACCGCCCAGCTCTGAGCTGCAGTCTAAGAAACAATGTTGCAAATATAGAAGCTAAACAATCCCAAGAAACCTGCTTTCAGCCAGCCGGCCTCTGAGCTGGAGCTAAAATAGTGTTTCAATTATAGAATCCAAACAAACCCAGATCAGCAGCCGAGGTCTCAGAGCTGGAGCCGAGCCTCAGAGCTAAAGCTGGCTCTCAGTTCCAGTGACAGCCATAGAAGGTAAATAAATCCCAGAATTAAAAAAAAAAGAAAAAAAGGACAGGTTGGGAGCTTCAGTCACCCGCCAGCCTGAAAATGGCCCTCAGCCCCTCACGCATACTGGCCAAGCACCCCAGTGGGGACCCCACACTGAAGGGGGTGTGGCCAGCTGAAAACAGCCATCATCCCCTCACCCAGGCTGGCCAGGCACCGAAGTGAGACCCCCACCCTGATCCGGGACACCCTTCAGGGCAAACCAGCTGGCCCCCACCCGTGCACCAGGCCTCTATCCTATATAGTAAAAGGGTAATATGCCTCTCAGCACCGGGATCAGCGGAGCCACAAGGCCTCCTAAACCTGGGATCAGCGGAGCCGCGAGGCCTCCTGGCCCCTGGAGCAGCATGACAGGCAGCAGCGCCCAAACCCCCTGATCGCCCTGCGGCTCTGTGTGTGACAGGTGGCAGGGCCACAACCTCCCTATCCGCCCTGCTCTGTTCGTGACAGGGGAAGGCGCCCCAACCCCCTGATCAATCCTGCTCTGTGCCTGATAGGGGGGAGCTCCCTCAAACCCTGATTGGCCCTGCTCTGTGTGTGACAGGGTGTGGTGCCCCAACCCCCCCATGGGCCCTGCTCTGTGTGTGATGGGGTGGAGCCGCAACCTCCCCATCGGCCCTGCCCTGAGTGTGACAGGGGGGAGTGCCCCAACCCCCTGATCGGCCCTGCTCTGTGGGTGACAGGGGGCGGTGCCCCAACCCCCGGATCCGCCCTGCTTTGTGTGTGACAGGGGGCAGTGCTCCAACTCCCCTATCAGCCCTATTCTGTGCGTGACAGGGGGGAGCTCCCCAACCCCCTGATCGGCCCTGCTCTGTGCACGACAAGGGGGAGCTCCTCAACCCCCTGATTGGCCCTGCTCTGTATGTGACAGGGTACGGAGCCCCAACCCCCGTGATGGGCCCTGCTCTGTGCGTGACAGGGGGCAGCACCCCAACCCCCCAATCGGCCCTGCTCTGAGCCTGACCAGGGGCTGCAGGGCAGGCACCTAGGGATTGGGCCTGCTCTCTGCCACCCGGGAGCAGGCCTAAGCCACCAGGTTGTTATCTCCCAAGGGGTCCCAGACTGTGAGAGAGCACAAGTGGGGCTGAGGGATCCCCCCCCCCCCCGCCAGTGCACAAATTTTTGTGCACCAGGTCTCTAGTATATATATAAAAGCCTAATATGCTAAGTGTCTGGTAAGTTAGCTTACTGCTGGGTCCAGCCAATCGGGACTGGGTGAAATGGGCCGGATACTCCCTGGAGCTCTCCCGTGGTCCCTTTCCAGCTGGACAACCTCCCGCAGACACACTCAGGCCAAGGGACCCCACCGGTGCACAAATCTGTGCACGAGGCCTCTAGTATCTCTATATTTTCCTTTGTAAGTGGCTTAACAACATACCAACTCCTGTCTCTTGATCACAGGAAGTTGTTACCATGGGGTAAATCATGGCATGCTGCTGCAAACGAGCTTTTACAGAAATTTCTCTTCCATAACTAAGAAAAGTGACTGTCCCTCTTATAAGCAGGGTGAATATCTCTGTAAGGAAATGTTTTCCTATAAATCAAATGGTGTGTGGATTATTGCTGTGCTCACATCAATTTTAAAAGACTATCTGGCATCTGAGCGGTTAAGAGAAAAGAAATCAAAGATCAAATGGAGCACTGAGCAGGGAACTGAGAACCTAGCCCTGCTGAGGGGCCTTCTCAATGGCAGGATAACTTAGGCCGGAGGAGAAATAAGGTGTCTTCCCCATATGTCAACCCCAGTGGCCCTCTCCCTCTCTTGGCTCATTTTCCCATCCAGTATTCCCTTCCTCTCTTAGTCTCAGCATAAACTGACTGGCTGGTAAAGGCTTACAATAGGACTGCTGTCTGGAAATTTGCAGGTGAGCGGAGGTCAGGTGCTATCCACAACCCAGAGATGAAGCTCCCTCAGGCCCCTGGGTCTCTCCCTTGCCCTGCTGCGATTGGGTCCAGAATATTCTTCAGAATAGAAGACTTGGAGAAGGGTTAGGAGTGGTCCTCCAAGTCCTTGACTAATAAACATAGACCAGAGGATGTAAAACCAGGCTGGCTGTGGGCACTCAATTCATGTGCGTTTCCTCTGTTCCAATTGTGGAGGGGCCAATTGATGGTCCTTTAGAAATATTGCTCACCCTGGATTATAATGGAAATATTGAGCTGGTATTAAATAATGAGGGAGGGAACTTCTGGCATGTTCTTCCTCCAATTCCCAAATAAAATAGTGAAAACAAAATAAGGCGAGATAAGCATTATCTCAAATTCACTAGTGGTTACCACACAAGCAAAGGAAAATAACCTCATTGGATACGTTTCAAAACGTGGTGGCTAAGGGAGGAGGCAGAAGGTTCTGGTGCCATGGGAGGCAAGTGGAGCTTCCCATGTGCTCCCAGGCTCAGGAGCAGCACTGCAGAGACAGTGATCCTAGAAAAACCTCTGCATTCTCCCTCATACGCTCCAGCCTGGAGGCATGAACTTGGGGGTGACTGAGCAGCTTGGTCAAGAGGAAAGTTCTAGCAAGAAAGCCCTAAGTGCTGAGACAGGGTCACAGCAGAGGCAGAGGGGGCTGAGCTGTCATGGTGGCCTGGCAGTGCCACCAGGCACTGGATGAGGCCTCAGATAATGGAACAGAGTCTGGATCTCTAGCAAGGACTGCCCTCCAGACCAGCACAGCTACCCTTCCCTCCACAGAAGAGTGGATTAAAGGCAATGCAGGACTCAAAGCTCGGCTCTCAAAGGAAGACACGTGTAGCACCCTGGTTCAGAGCAAGCAGATGCATTTATCATCCATCAGTCACAAAAACGGTGTGACCCCTCTGCATGTGGAACCGAAAACCCCTGAGCTCAGAGGAACATCATCTCTCATAAAATACTGATGACAGAATGATTGACACAGACATGTTGGCTAAGTTTTAAGCCTTAAGAACAGAGATTTCTTTGGGAATATAGATAGAAAAGTAAATCATTTTCAAAGATAGACATTCAGGATGGTCTCAGACTTCTCCTCAGAAAAATGAAATGCCAGAAGATAAAAATAAAGACCATGTAGATTGCTTATGAATATGACAAAAACATTGGATAATAAAAGCCCAAAGGATGTTGTTGGCATATGATACAGCAGAAGGCAGGTTGTTCAATAGGGCAGACTGAGGAGCTGGTTTATCTTAGAAGAGCAGAAGAGAGAGTTTTAGAAGACAGAGAGTAGGCAGCTCTTAAGATCTGACCTTGGACCAGTGCGATTAGGAAGGGCAGGCTCTCCCCAAGGCATTTCTATTACGGAGTTAAACCCAGGTAAGCTGCCAGATTGACAGTGAGTGTTTCCTCAGAAGTTTCAGCCAGGGATAGAGGGAAGACTGACAGGTCTCACGGAACACAGCTTTCCCAGGGAAATAGCCCGGGCTTGGGCTAGAGCTAAAGGTAAGGGTGGATGCCAGCCACAGAGCATGCACCAGGCTCCTAGATAATGACAGCAAACAGCATGCGGAGTGTCTGTTGCCATCGAAGCTAAGCCATGCCCACCGGTTCTCAACCTGTGGGTCGCGACTCCTTCGGGGGTTGAAGGATCCTTTCACAGGGGTCACCTAAATACATCCTGCATATCAGATATTTACATTATGATTCATAACAGTAGCAACATTACAGTTATGAAGTAGCAACGAAAATAATTTTATGGTTGGGTCACAACATGAAGAACTGTATTAAAGGGTCACGGCATTAGGACGGTTGAGAACCACTGCTTTAGACAATGTCCCACTCCACAGAGCTTCGCCCCCAGCTCCCCAGTGCTCTGAAAGAGCCCCGTCTGTGAGATGCTTCTGAAAAAGTATCTGCTTGTTTGGTACCTTGCTCTTAGACTCCAGTGCGCACTCACGTGTCAATGCTTATAGAAACCCTGGTGTAAGAATCCACCTGTCCCCGAGGTTCTCAAATGTGGTTGAGCAGTGAATCCCTTTGCCCTGTCCTGGCTGGGAGCAACACGCCGATATAAAGCTTGGTCTATAAATACCTAATGGGCAATGTTCAGAGAGTACACGTGAAAGGAGACTGCGGAGAAGAAGAAAGGTGACAGCTTTGGGGTCTATGAAGGATAAACTTGACCCCTCCTAGAAAAAAGTTACTTGCCGGCGAAAATAGGCCAGAGGCCTTTTGGTTCAAAACCGCTGTCCATGTATAGAGTGGCACACAAGTAGCTGAGGAGGGGCCCATTGCTAAGCCATCTGGGACATTGACCTTGCCCCTTCGATTGTCAAGATGCTTTACTGGTCATTCTTACAGCCAACACAGGAAAGATGAGTCTTACTTTCTCCCCAGTGTTAAGAACAAGCTTAGGAAAAAACAAAACAAAACTGGATGGACTATTTCCCAGCAGGGCTTGCTCACTCCTACACACAAACCACAGATGGCCAGGGCGTCCTCACAACCCAGGCTGTGCGGGCCAGGCATGCACGGGACGCTGGGAGGAGGTCCTTTCACCACCGGCCTCGGAACCGGAAGGGGCCAGGAGAAATGTTAGTTCAAAGAACATTCTGATATTTTGGATTGTTTAAAAATGTTGGGCCTTTTGTAACCTGTAATGGTTCCGGGGCGGGTGGGGAAAGGTATTAGTTCCATATTCAGAAAAGCACCACGTTATATTCAAGTGTTTGGTTTACAAGAAAATCAGCTGAAAATCTACAAGAAGGACTCTGTGCATAATATTCATTTTGCATAGAAATGCAATTCAATTGAGCACCAGGCTATTGGTAAGCGTTATCTAGTTGTTGAAAGAGGACTTGCTAAGCTACAGAGAGTATTAATCTTAAACTCTGATTAAAGAGATCCTGGTGGGAAGACAAACCTGAGCAACTAACAGGAATATTTTATTTCTGGGCTCCAAATAAATAATGTTAAGTGGACTGGTCTGTCTTCATTCAATTTATAGCAGTATTTATAGTAAAAATAAAAAAAAATAAAAAAAAGACTCATTTCAACCAAGAGATGAAGAGAGGTAGAAGAATGAGGATTCTTTGGGTTTCATTTATGCTTAATTTATTATCTCATTCTATCCCTAGCATGTGTTTCAAGAGAGGGAGCACAGCAGGGAGGGTCGCGATGGGGACCTAGGCTCTAGAGGGAGGACAAGGTCTGTTTCCACTCAGTCGCAGTGCAGCCTGGGGCAGGTTACCTAACCTCACAGAATTCCTGTTTCATTGGCATTAACAGGGTAATGAGTATCATATATATAACATGTCCTCAATAAGGGATACATATTTGTAATGGTTACTATATTGGACAAAGATGATAAAGACGGAGGGTAGATCTGAAGATGAGATTTAAGGAATTGGACACGAATCTTGAAGGGAAAGAATCAGGTGGGAAAGCTAAGAAAATAGTTTTAGAGTTTTGAACGCCTACAAAATGATTTGATGAAGCTTTAGTTAATTTGGACACTATATGCTTTCTAATTCTGGTATTTTTTTTAACCTTCCTAGATGGAATGCTAAATTGCTTAGCATGATTAAGGAAAATAGTAGTGGTAGGATCCGGAGTCAGCAGACCTGACTTTTTTTTTTTTTAAAAATATCTTTTTATTGATTTCAGAGAGGAAGGGAGAGGGAGAGAGAGAAAAAAACATCAATGATGAGAGAGAATCATTGATCGGTTGCCTCCTGCACACCCCGCACTGGGGATTGAGCCCTTGACCAGGCATGTGCCCTTGACCAGAATCGAATCTAGGACCCTTCAGTACACAGGTCGACGTTCTATCCACTGAGCCAAACCAGCCAGGGTAGCAGATCTGCCTATTAAGAAATTCTCTGTGTTCAGAAAATAAATGTTTATTTTATGATACATATACAAGACTCTTTTCTGTATAATGTTCTGACTGCAAAAGTTTGGAAATAATACAAACTGTTAAATTAATTAGGTGAGTCATCCACTTATCAGAATACTGTGCAGCTTAAAGAATAATCAGTTACCTCTCATTAAAATGTGGAAAGACATACAGGATTTATCAGTGTTTTTAAGAAACAAAGATCAGAGCATTGCATATAATATTCTATTTCTTGAGTAAAAATTGGGGGGTGGCTAGTATCTGTATTTCTATTTGTTGTGTAAACATAAACAAACTTTGGATAGAGGGGGAAGTAGAAGAGTGGTTGTTCTTGTGGGGCCGAGGCCTGGAAGACCCAGCAAAAGGCAGGAAAGGACTGAAGACACCTTTTCACGATGTTCCATTTTACACCTTTTTACACTTGCTGTGTTTTTGAGATAAATGTGATTTCTATTTAAAAACAAATTGAAAAAAGTGAGTGCTTTAAAGGGATGTTATTCAGAGTTTAAATTTATGAAACAGATTGTTTTATCCTGACACCAACTGGAGGTCACTTTAGATTAAAAATTGAGTTCTGATTTGTGAAAAGGTGGGTGAAGAGGGAATGGGGTCCATTTTGGAACATAACATACACCCAGGGCCCAGAGGTTGGAAGTGGGGTACACTGATGAGAGGTTTTAGAATCCAAACCGTGTGGTGGGGACCTGCGCAGTGGGGAGGCATGTAAGGATGGGGGAAAGGGTTGTAAAGGGAAAGAGAAAGGCAAGAATCAACGTGAATACTGAGCAATTGTGCCTGGGTCCCTGGGAGCTACATTGCACTGAAAATCAGCTCATTGCTGACCTTGACAGGACTGCAGAGCCAGCAAGAGGACTCAATTAGCATCTGTGAGAACTCATTCAATAGTGTGACACCAGGTAACGGGGTCCCACCATCCAATCCCTGTAGGACACAGCGAGGGAGAACTGGGAGCAAGCTCCCAAGGATTCCTGCCGGACCTCAGAACAGTTTCCTTGGCGTGAAGCAGAGCCATGAAATGGAACGAGTGACAGCACGTCTTAACACCTGAGATACAGAGAAACTAGGAAAGAGAGATAAGAAGGGGCCTTGTAGAAGGTCTTCCCCAAACTAACATTTCTGAATTAGGGACCAGTATTGAAATGGGTAGGTGACAAGTGCAACAAGCCTGAGTCTTTCTAGAAGGTGTGGATCCTGGGGTCATTGCACACCTGCTTTCTGCATGATAGATTAATAAGAGGCTGGGTCACCAATCTGTTGATCAACACTGAAAATGCTGATCTCAGGAAGATCACAGATTGATTGCAAAATACTTCTATGAAGCCAAAAAAGAAGAACAACCTTATGCCTAGAGCAGCTTTAATCAGACCATGCTTTTGTAAGGAAAAAAATATGTCCAATAGTGGTGTGGTCACTTGTCAACACCAGCCCCACCCCCCCAATACACAGCAGTTACACATTATTTGCCTAAAATACTCATCATTTCAGGCATAAGTGAGTTACTCTCATGGCTATGCAGAGTTACAACTTTTTACCAAGTCCCTCAGATCAAATGATGGGAGTGCCATAGAACTGTGGAAACCTCTCTGCTAGAAAATGCGCTGTCCCCCCAGAAGAAGAATGTACCCCTTTTCTGGCTTATTATCTGAGCTATGTATTACTTTATGAATCAGAGAAGTTCAGAGAGCTTTACCTTGAGAAATAGGAAGCAGCTGGACATAAAACAGAAAGTGCAGTTTCACAAGGGCCCTGATGCCCTCTTATTTGAATGTTGGGCTTAGGAAACATGATGGAGTTGTGGGCATTTATAGTCCCTGGGAGGAGGGGGTCTCTGAACCCTGCACTGTTGGCGTTTGGGGCTGGATAATTGTCGTGGGGAGCTGCCTTGTGCATTGTAGGGTGTGTGGAAACGTCCCTGGCCTCTGCTCAGTAGATGCCAGTAGCACCCTCCCGCTGTGACAATGAAAAGTGCCCCCAGACATTTGCCAAATGTCCCTGGGGTGTCAAAATCGCCCCCGCATGAGCATCGCCGCCTTAGGGTTTGCCTCATCTGTCCGTCTAACTCCTTAGTGGTAGTACAAGTGACACACCACAGTCCCATTCAACAGAAATGAAACCAAACTAAGGAAGTCAATGAAAAGATGATCATTAAGCGAAACCACGTATCAAATCAAATGGATGAGTTTGCCTCCACCCCCCAAGCCAGCCCTCCCTCTCAGAGCTCCCACACCAAAGCCAAACCATCCCAAAGAGGTGGTCACCCCCACAGCCACCGGGGATGGATCCTTCCTCATCACCAGCTTCCCCCTGGAGCGAAGATGCCTGCTGCTGGGGAAGCAAACGCGTGAAGTAGAAACGAGAGAAGCACTTACTGTTCGCAGGAGCAGCTTTTCGGAATTTGGCCAGGTCCACGTGGGGGGGTCGGCTGGGCTTCGGTGGAGGGGGGCCCAGGACAGCCAAGGGGGGCAGGGGCTTCTGCTTAGGGGTGGCGAGACTCTTGTCTCCCCTTTCCTTTTCCTGACCTTGGCCCCAGGGCCCGGCCATCGTCACCTTGGAAGGTGTCTTAGGGAGCAAGGCAGGCGGCTCCTCCTGGCTCATCTTGCCCAGGAACACGTTCTTAGCAGCATCCACCTTCCTGTCTTCTCTCCTGTCCTCGGCTTTTCTGGAGAGGCCCGGGGCTCCCCTGCTGGCGGCCGGCTTCAGGACCACGCCAGGGAAAGGTGAACTTGACGTCTCGCCTCCTTGGTCTTTGGTGTCTGGGTCTTCCCTCGCTGGCCTGAAAGAGCCTGTTTTGGACCTGAATCCTGGGGGGGCCGGGGGTCCTCTGAGTGGAGACGCGTTCTTAGTGGGGCTCTCGCCTTCGTGGGGGTCATCGAGACTGGGGGATGGCTTCGGGCCAAAGGGGGGCTTGGGGAAGAGGGGCTTGGGCTCCTGGTCCTGGGAGGCTGACCCAAACTTGCCTTGCACCCCAGACAACTTAGGGAACACTGGCTTCTGGTCGCTCTCCTGGGCTGCAGGGGGAAGCCTGGGCTTCGGGCCCGGTGGCTTTGGGTCGTGGTCTTGGTTGACACCAGCGTGGAGCGCCGGCTTGTTCCCAGGAGGCCGGGGGAACGCGGGCTTGGCATCTTCTCTGGGCGGGTTGGGCTTGGGGCCTACGGGCCTCAGAAAGGCCGCTCTCCCCTCGGGGTCTCTGGGGGCCGGGGATCCAAATCTTTGGCCCACTCCCGCGGGCTTCAGAAACGGGGGTTTGGGATCCGGCTCCGGCTTTTCCTCAGGAGGAGGTTTCACCCCCACAGGTGGCTTTGGGACCCCAAACTTGGGCATGCTGCTGGGTCCCGTCAGAGGGCTGGCATTTCCTTGGTTGTTGAAGAAGTTCTTTTTGGCTTGGAGTCCTGAGGGGGAATTCTGCCCGGTGACCTTGAAGGGTCGGCTGCCGGCCGAGACCTCCTCCGTGGGGTCGCCCACCGCGCTGAACTTCGCCATGAGAGACTTCACATCTGCTTTTCCATCCTACAAGCATGGGGAACAAAAACCGGTGAGAACAGCTCGCCCTTCACAGTTGAAAATGCTGCACTTGACAGGGTTTCCTGGTTTGAGGCCGGCGGTGCTGCTGATTGGGTAGCGAGATATCGTAACACTGGCCTTCCTCTATGGCAACATACGTTGTGAGAGTTTCTGGAAGGGGGAGGGCGCATGTGCATGCACTTTTTGGGGTTGTCTGAGACTGACATGCTCATTTTTGTTTGTCACAACTCATTGTTTCCCCTTCCTGCCACTGTTTCTCTCGCTAGCTTGTTGAATTGACCGTTCCCTTCGTGTTTGTCTACTTTATTTCACTCGAAAAAATAGGGGAGTCTCTAACAAACGACTTCTTCCATATTTCACTGATGAGCCTCTTAAGTAGAAGCTGCACTTAAAAAATGAAAGTAAGCCCATAGGTTGCATGTTTTCCGGGCATGGCCTTGCTCAGCATCTCTGTGGTTCGCAGGAGTTCTCTTGACCCACCCACAGTTCAGGTCAGCCTGCTAACAGGGAGACGGGGCAGAAAAAGCCACTCATTTTATGTGTAAGTAATAAAAAAGAGTTTTCCTACTGACTTTTCTATTTAATGCTAATGATTTAACTGGAACCAGTGCAGTGGGCAGCTTGTGTTCCATCCCAGGACTGGTCCTGTCTAGGGGACACAGTCTGGGGCACTCAGGGGAGGTGACAAGGATGCAGAGACTGTCTGGGAAGTCTCATGTTCCGACTTCTAGCTTCTCCGGTCTTGCCTCTTCTATAATGACACCGGCCACTCCTTCTCAGAGCGTCTGTCCTCCTTGTCTATTGCTTAGTAAAGAGAGCAGGCACTGAGCCTTCTCTGTGGGTATAGTCCCACGTAATCTGATAGAATTTATGGTGTGTTTGGTCTGTCTCTCAAATGCAAGTTCTAGAATATTCTAGATCTTTTAGGATATTTGAAAGTCTGAAGCTTTAAAAAAACACACATTGGAGATACACGCGTGACCATCACCATTTCTATTTCTGTGCTTTCAGATTCACCTAGAAAACGCTTTCTTCCTTCCCACCCCCACCACCCATTGCCACACACCCAAGCACTTTTCATCTCCCAAGGGCCCACTTGAATACCACAAAACCAGACCCTGTCCGGTTGGGGAGATTTGCTCTGTCCTCTTAACTGCTGTATCACCTCAGACACTTATACATGTGATGCAAATGTGACTTCCTTTCATAATAGTAGGAACCATTGTGTAGTGTGTACATATGTGTGCTTGATTCTGAATCATGCTTGTACCTGTGTGGCTCATCTCCTGCTTTGGGGGGATGTCAATACCTAACTCCATTTCCCAGAAAAGAAACGTGAGGTTAAAACTGCAAGAGGACATAGTGGAAAGATCATGAGAACTTGGTTGGAATCCTAGTTTATTAGTTGGGCGTCCGTGGCATCATCTATAGCATGGGGCTGATGACACAGACCTGCCAGAATTGTCATGCACAGTAGAGATGGAATTTGTCAAGTGCCTGCCCGGCCCACAGCAGGGGCTCATTAGATGGGAACTCTTATCATGAGGAATGTTAAGTAGCACATTCACGGATGCACAGCCAGCAACTGTGAGCACAGGGATGCAGACTCAGGTCCCTCTGAGGCTCCGAAACCCAGAATTTGTCTCATTTCTCTTTGTGTCCTACAACACCTGGGCCCCGGCCAGGCTTTTCATACAGATTTGGGGAATGCAGGTTGGCACTGAGCTGAATCCTGTGAACAGTGATTTTCAAAGCAATGATGCCCTCAGCAGGAGTTTGTCTCCTGCCAAAATGCAGCCCGTGTGTATTTGCGGGTTGGGGGTAAGGAACCTGGGCAGGCGATGAAAACCAGATGAGAGAAATAGTTTCCAGCTTGAATTTTGCTCCTTTAGTTTACTACCCGATAGCCGAGTCTCTGAAAACATCTTGTTTTCTACCTTGCCTCTCTTGAGCCCCATGGTTCCCTCAAGTCCTCAGTCTATCCAATCGATCCCTGAAGACCTAGACCAGGGAGAGTTTGGGTGTTGGGGGTGGGGCTCCGGGGAGGAGAAGACAAGTACCGCCCTGTGCCTCCAGGGAGATGGAAGCTGCAGAGAACTTCAAACCTGAGCACAAGCAGCATAAAGAAGTGTCAACACCAGCCCTGACCAGTTTGGCTCAGTCGATAGAGCGTTGGCCTGCGGACTCAAGGGTGCCGGGTTCGATTCCAGTCAAGGGCATGTATCTTGGTTGCGGGCACATCCCCAGTGGGGAGTGTGCAGGAGGCAGCTGATCGATGTTTCTCTCTCATCGATGTTTCTAACTATCTCTCTCCCTTCCTCTCTGTAAAAAAAATCAATAAAATATATATATAAAGAAGTGTCAGCACCAGAATTTGCTCACCACCAGGAAGAAAGTCTGTTTCTGGGGAAGCATGCTTTCACTCTAGACTTACTCTAGGTCTATAACTTGTTCTAGATTTTGTAACAAGAGGCCACAAGGCAGAGTGGTTAATAACACAGGCTCAGGAGCCAGACCGGCTGGGTTTGAATCTTCCTAACTATTTAATCTTGGGCAAGGAACAGAAATTCCCTGGGCCTTCATCTGCTCACCTCTGTCGTGAGAATAAGGCCCTGTGATAGGGCGGCTGCTGGGAAGAATAAATAAAGTAATATTCATAAACACATGGAAGAGTGCCTGGTACATAGGAGGGCTTGCTCTTTTTATGCAGCAAGTCAGGCTGTAGAAATCACCTAGTCCACCTCCTCCCGCAGGTCGGCGAGGAACAGAAACCAAGGGATTTAAGTGAGTTCCTACTTAATGCTAGCAACTTCACATCTTGAATTTCACGGGGGAAACCCCAGGAAACACACTAACCCATTGTCAAACTCCACGTCCTGGTTTTAATTTAGAAAATATGGAAGTGGTTGATTTGCCATTGGAACTTGTCTCAGATGTCAAGCCAGGCCCAGGAGGCAGGTCAGCGTCTTGGTTAATGACACAGGCTCTGGGATCATCGACTTGGCTGAACACCTTGACTTTCCCACTGACTGGCCATGCGATTTACCTACTAAGTTGTCTTCACCCATAAGATGCAAATAATCACCGTATCTATTTCTCACAGGGCTTGTTTTTCAAAAGAGGATTACATGGGTTAGTGTGTGTAATGTTATGCGATCAAGAATTGCTTGTCTGCCATCATTGTATCTTCTAATTCACCAGTCACATTACATCATTTCCTTCAGGTGGCCATGTTGTGAAGTTATAGTTGTTACTGTCATGTCCTAATTTTAATTATAGCTGAGGCAAATACCGCTGGATAACATAATAGAGTTAGTATGTTTGAGTTTAGTTTATGCGCATTCTGAAACCTTTCACTGGATGCTGAAGGACAGGTTAAGAAAGAGCAAGTTCTTATGTTGTTACTGAAGAAATGGTAACAACACCTGAGCTTACTAATATGTCTGGCAAATCAAGTAGCCTGGACTTACAACTATTTAATCACTTATACTGACTGCTTAGCTTTAGAGGTTATTTTGTAATTATCACTGTTAATAAGTTTATTAGATAAAATTTTAACACCCAGATTAACCATTAATCGGAACAATATTAGCCAGATTTCTTCCTTAATGATAGAAAGTCAAACATGATTTAACTTTTTTGTTTTTACATTTTCCTATCTTGACTTCATTGTAGGTTGAACATTCATTTCATTTTCTAGGGCACTTTTTACTTAGAAAATAGGGTGGGAATAATGTATAATTGTATAACAGTGATATGAAGACACCTTATCAATGTTTGCTTTTTATTTTTATTTTTTTAATATATTTTATTGATTTTTTACAGAGAGGAAGGGAGAGAGAGAGTTAGAAACATCGATGAGAGAGAAACATCAACCAGCTGCCTCCTGCACACCTCCTACTGGGGATGTGCCCGCAACCAAGGTACATGCCCTTGACTGGAATTGAACCTGGGACCTTTCGGTCTGCAGGCCGACGCTCTATCCACTGAGCCAAACCAGTTAGGACAATGTTTGCTTTTTAAAAATAATGTATTTTTTATCTTTTCAATTCCAGTTGACATATAATATTATATTAGTTTCAGGTATACAACATAGTGACTAGCCATTATATAACTTACAAAATGATCACTCTAATAAGTCTAGTTCCCACCTAACACCATACACAGTTCGTACAAAATTATTGACTATATTCTCTGTGCTGTATTTTATGTCCATGTGACTATTTTTATAATTGCCAATTTGTACAAAAAGTCTGCTTTTCATTTTTTTATAATAGAGTATACTCTAAAACCTATAAATAAAAACTAAATAATACGAAGGCTACAACTGGAGATTGTTTTTAAAGTTTCTTATCTTCAAAAGTCTCATGTCTGTAGAGTGTCATTTTGTAAAGCACACAGGAAATAAAAACATCCATGGGTCGTGGCTACGGAATAAATATAAAATAACTTTGAAGCCTGAGTTCACCCCTTAAGTTGTGTTTGTGTCACTTTTGTCATTAAAGCATGAGGAGAACGGGCCGTGCTATGGGTGCTGTTATTTTCCCTGAGGAAAGAGTGAAGACAGGGAGTACATAACCTGGAGTCCCTTTTCCCAAGCTACTGAATTATTCCCACTATGAGGGCTGAGGCATGGGGACAGACTGTATTCTTGTTCTAACTAGCCTGGCACTTAGACTTTTTTACCTTTTCCAGTACTGTGACACGGCCTGCATACAGAGCTGGACATTTATCAAACATCCAGACAACCTGACTACCCCTTGAAGGACTCAGCTAACCAGGCCATCTGCCATCCATTGTCCAGACCACTGGCCATGACCAGAGCTCCTGGTACCCATCCTCAAGACCAGCGGTGGCCAACTGGTGGTCCATGAGGTCCGAGAGGTTGGTGACCACTGCTCTAGACCACCTGGCATCCCTCATCCAGACTGGCTGACATCTGACTGATCACTGTCCTGGACCAATCTCAGGCTAATAAATGCAGGACTGATTATTCTCAAGAATGCACTTTTTACAGTAAAAACTCAACTTCTCTTTCTTCTTTGGAACATCTGGGTTTTTGCCTAGCTGTGTTCTCAGTCTACAAACTCTAAGACCCTTGAATAGATCTTTATCATTTATTTCTAACCACAACCTCAGGTTCATAATTCATTCAATATTCCCTAGATAAAGCCCATGGAAAAAGAAGAAAATTTCACTTGATTACATGAATACTTTTAATTAAGGGAGAGACAGGAAATATCAATAGTTTACCCAAACTGATATCTTTTTTTCTTTTCCTTCCTTCCTTCCTTCCTTCCTTCCTTCCTTCCTTCCTTCCTTCCCCCCCTCCTTCCTTCCTTCCCTCCCCCCCTCCTCCCTCCCTTCCTTCCTCCCTTCCTTCCTTCCTTCCTTCCTTCCTTCCTTCCTTCCTTCCTCTCTTTCATCATTAATCAATTTTGCTGTGTGTGGGCTTTTAAAATTATTTTATTGTTATGTTGGACTAGAGGCCCAATGCATGAAATCTGTGCAAGAGTAGGCCTTCCTTCTGGCTGCTGGCACCAGCCTCCCTCTGGCACCTGGGTCCTGGGCTTCCCTCCAGCTGCTGGCAGGCACCCAGGACCCCGGCAGCCACAGCTTCGTCTGGAAGGTTGTCCAGAAGGACGTCCGGTCTAATTAGCACATTACGCTTTTAATATTATAGATAACATGTCAGTCCCTATAACTTATTTGGTCTGAAATGCTGATTACCACTGCCACTGTTTCCAGGAACAGGAGCTCAGGAATAGTGGCCTCAGGGGGTAACAGGAGCCTGCAAGGAGGTGCAGATGTAAAGAGAAAATGTTCCAGGAAGCGCGTCCCAGGCTTGCTCAGTCATCAGAAATTGGAATCAGGGTGTATGGAAGAGGGGAATCAGCAGGTGAGGAGTGCTGGGGCGATGGCTCATGCTGCTCACACTTAGGATCCACTCGGCCAAGGACTGACCAGAAGGTATCACAAAAAGACTGGGAAGCGACAGGTTCTTTGTAAAGCCAGATAACTTACCAGCCCTGAGGTAGAAAAGAGGCTGGTAAGAATGTGTAATAGACTCAAGCAGCTGTCTGAGCTGCCATAATATTCAGCCTCACTGGTTTATGTTGTCTAGGTCAAATAAAGCAACAGCTATGTTCCTCATGATCAAGTCCTCTGAATACACAACACACACGCGCGCACACAGACACACACACACGCATGCATAGTGGTTGCTTGTCTTTTTTCTCTAAAGAGACTTGATTTGTTATACCTAGTAAACTTGGAAAAGGGAACTGTCTATAGATATATATAGAAGTCTAAGTGACTGATCATCCGTCTGTCGACCAACTGACCAGCCTGTACATATGATGTGTACTGGCAATTTAAAAATAAATGTTGACTCGCGCATGCACGATACGATACGTATAAAGCTCTCGCTGGTACCAATTGCATGTGTGGTTTCGATCTGTCATTGTTGATGGTGAATTTGGTTGACACTTCTATTATAGAGAAAGGGTAAATAGCGATATTAAAATATTTCTTCTAATTAATTTCCTTTCAATGTGCACAAATCCGTGCACCAGGCCACTAGTTTTAATATGAAAATCAACTTTTTAAGAACTCTTTATTCTTAGCAATTACATAACAAAGCTACTCTAATTGTTTTTAGTTGTGAAAATCAAGTTAATGGAAGTTGGCTGAAAGTCAGTACTTGATGGTAGATGGTAAGTTCCACCATCTATATATATAAAAGCCTAAGCAACCGTTCAACCGCTTGACCAGTCGACTGGTAGCTATGATGCGCACTGACCACTAGGGTGCAGACGCTCAACACAGGAGCTGCCCCCTTGTGGTCAGTGTGCTCCCACAGCGGGAGCGCTGCTCAGCTGACCAATGAGTGCCAGATGCCAAGCTCACGGCTGGTGAGTGCAACTGTGAGCCTCTCCGCGAACACTCCCCCTGTGCACCCCTCCCCCACCCAGACCGGGACCAGGATAGGGACCAGCATCGAGACGGACCAGGTGCAAGCCCTTGGCTGCTTCTTGGTCATGGGCTCATCAGTATCGCCCTAGGACGGGCGCACGGAGACTGCAGTGGAGTGGCAGTGAGCCTACCAAGTGGTGGTGGTGGCAGGCGCAGTGGGGCCAGGATGAGAGGGAGTGGCACAGCACCCAGCCTGGGCCAGGGCTCCTCCCCAGCCACCTGCCACTTCGTGCACTACTACCTCCATCCCTTGGGGGATGTAGGACTGCTGTTTTCCACCGATCCCCATAGGCTGAGGGACCCCAATGGTGCATGAATCCGTGCACTGGGCCTCTAATAGATAATAAAACTGCACTAAACTTTTTCATCCTTATCAACACAGTCTAAAGAGTTATATGCTTAAATGTGTGTACTCTGTTTCCCCAATGAGATGTAAAAGCAGGGACCTGGTTTTATTTTTTCCCCTCAAAAAAGCACCCCTCTGCCACCACCCACCCAAACAAGCACTCCCCTGATACCTGGCACAGTTCTTTCCAGAATACTGGGTGGGGGCAAATTAGGTTTACAGCTGTTCATATGGAAAATAATAAAATAATGAATAAGCAATAATGCAAGAATGAACTCTATGTGTCACATATTCACACATAGTGAATGGGCTGACTTGACTTGAATTTCACCACGCTTGAGCCCAGAGATAACTGTGGGAGAAATGATTTCCTAAGCTTCTTAAAGAGTGTTGAACCCCGGTCACAGATCTATGTTTACGCACTCTCTCCCTAACAGTCTCTACTCCATGGCAAACGCTCTGTGAAGGATTCCAGTTGGCTGAGCCTCTGAGGCTGGAGACAGCACCAGGCCCCTCTTCAAGAGGATGTGGGAACATGCCTCTCACCACAAATTGTGTTGTTGGGGCAGGAGCAGGCTGCTGCCGACTGGGCCAGGGCACAGGTAGGAGGAGCAGGTGGTGAAGGCAGCAGGGTTGGCCCTGGTTGTGACAACCCCTGACCAGTGAGCATGGAGATGGAACGGCAGGCAACCCCAGCGGCCAGCTCTGTGCTCTCAGGTGTAACGCAGGAAGGAGAAAACACCTGGCAGAGCTCAGAGGGGGTTCTCTCTGGGAGCCATGTGCTCAGGGTTCCCTAAGGAAATGGCCTGAGAAAACCTCTGCAGATGTCCCTGTGTCACCATCATGCCCTGCGTGTTAGCTCAGGCAGCTGCTCCTCTGACCCTTTCCCGGCTCCTCCTGGTTCTCTCTTCTGGGGTAGATTGACATGAGAAAGCAAGGTGGTTCAGCAATTGGTTAGCTTAGGTCAGCGGTTCTCAACCTGTGGGTTGCGACTCCTCTGGGGGTCGAATGACCCTTTCACAGGGGTCGCCTAAGACCATCAGGAAACACATTTATAATTACATATTGTTTTTGTGATCAATCACTATGCTTTAATTATGTTCAATTTGTAACAATGAAAATACATCCTGCATATCAGATGTTTACATGACGATTCATAACAGGAGCAACATTACAGTGATGAAGTAGCAACGAAAATAATTTTATGGTTGGGGGTCACCACAACACGAGGAACTGTATTAAAGGGTCGTGGCATGAGGAAGGTTGAGAACCACTGGCTTAGATGGTGATGGCCCACCTTGCGCAGACTGCGTCACCTTGAACTCTCACGTGTACTGATCCGTTAGGCTTTTGTGTACACTCTGTCTTTAAAGACCAAGAGCTTGAAAGTCGCCATCATTATACAAATTGTAGCCTTTTCTGCCTGGTTATCCCACCAAATTGCCTTTGCACACAATGTTGACTTTGATGGCTTATGCATAAATGGATGAGGAAGTTAATGTGACTTTGTATGTGTTTCTGGAGTTTGTTTTGCTCTAAGTTTTTGGCTTCTTGATGCTGATGGAATGGTGACAGGATGTAGAGAGTACAGAACACCAAAAACAGTCCTGAAACCACTTATTTTTGTTATTCTGTTTTTATATAATTTTCAGCAAATTTAGTTTATATTTGCTTAGGATATAATTCACTTACCCTGCATTAATTAAATATACCAAATTGGAGGAGAGTCATTTAGATTTTGACTAGTGAACATGGAGATAATTGAAAATTGTCTTCATTGATATCTTACTAATGACTTACTTGGATGTGAGGGTAATATTTAATGTACATACGCCATAATATAAGTCCTGTCATTTTCCCTGTACTTCCAACTTTGTCACCTCAAAGGGATCTTAATTTCATCTACTACTTCTTGCACTTAGTCTATTTTCATAATATGAAGCAGCAAAAGAAAACTCACTTTGCTAAAAACATGACATTTGAAACAAAAATTTTTGATGGCAGAGAGATACTGTTTGACATGGAAAATAAAAATATTATGTTCCCTTTTTTTTCAGCACCCAAATCCCTCTGAACCCACATCAACACACACACACACACACACACACACACACACACACACACACACACACACACACACACCAGTCGGGGCAGCAAGTTCCGTCTGTCCTTGACGAGAAGTTAGAAACTGAAAGTGTATGGTCTGCATGGAGCGGGGTGGGGGCAGGGGTATGAGTCTCTGTGGGGTTTTCTAGAGACTTCCTTCCCAGCATGTGAAAAGTCCTGTGTGAAGAGAACAGCTTAGGAGAGGAAGACTCAACAAATGAATCAAGATAGGTGGCATGTGCTTATCAGTGCGGGATCCACAGTTGGACGTGAGGAAAGTAAAAACTGAACAGTAGAAATGGAGGATTATGGAAGATTCCACAAAGAGAGACGGACACTATTTTGGAAACTCACTCCACAGAATATGATGATGTGAAACCCTCTCTCTAACTTCCTCCATTCCCACTCTACCTCTTCTCCTTTTACTCTTTGAAGATACTGCATTCAGTATTGAGTAATCAGGATTAAAAACATAGTCACCTCACACCTCTGACCTCACTTTTTCTCTCCTATAAGTCATAGCAACAAGACTTCACCATAAGACAAGCAAGTTTGCTCATCTCTTGCATCATGGCTCTTTACTGTGGGTTGCACCGTTTCTCATTAAAGTTGTGATGTTCAAAATTTCTAGCCTTTCATGGTGTATATCCTGTTCTCAGCACCTAGCCTCCCCTTTCCCACGCCTCCTCACCTTTCCTAGGTGCGTGACGGCTTCAGCTACTCTGGGTCTTCACTATCCACTCATTTCTTCTGAGAGTGCTGTGACTCCTAGCTCCGGTGTGTGGCACTTTGTCACTATCTAGTGTAAAGTCTGTGTTTTATTAAGATCACTTATTCCCAGGGTACAATGACCTCAACAGTCTGCCCCCCAAACATGTGCACTTGTATAGTTAGCAAAAAATTCTGGAGTTTGGTATTATGCACATACTAGGGGCCCAGTGCACGCATTTGTGCACCTTGAAAGGAACTGTGGGCCACGAGGCTGCTGTGGGCACAGGGGAAGTGGTTGTGAGTGGTGGCTCCAGCGCCAGCAGCAGATGCGAGCAGGGCTGGCGCCGGCAGCAGGTGCGAGCACCAGCCAGGACCGTGGCGCGGGAGCAAAGAATTTTCAGTAACCACCAGAGGCTCACCCCGATGACAGTCACCGGTGCCCCGCCTTGGTCTGGTGCCCCCGCTCACCTGCTCCACCATCCTGCTGAGGCTGATGCCACCATATTCCACCCTCTGCTGCCTGCAGCCAATGCCTGCCATATTCTGCACTGCCCCCTGGTGGTCAGCGCACGTCATAGTGACCGGTTGTTCTGGTTGTTCAGTTGTTTCACTGTTCGGTCTATTTGCATATTCACATTTTATTATATAGGATTGCTAATTTTATTATCAGAGCTATTATTCACTTTTTAAAAATCTTCCCCCCAGGATATTTTTTTCCATTGATTTTTAAAAATAGTGGAAAAGAGAGGGAAAGACAGAGAAATATCAATGTGAAAGAAATACATTGATTGGTTGCCTCCTGCATGTGCCCTGACCAGGGCCCAGGCTTGGGAGGAGCCTGCAACCAAGGTATGTGCCTTTGACCAAATCAAACCCAGGACCCTTCAGTCTGCAGGCCGATGCTCTATCCACTGAGCCAAACTGGCTAGGGCTGTTAATCACATTTTCAAACAAAATTTTATATACAGTATCTCATTGGATTGTCCCAAAGCCTGGTTATTTCTTATTTTTATAGAAGGCTAAACTAAGTGCAAGCATGTGGTAGGAAGGAGAATTGAACCTAGGTAGTCTGACTCTAAATTCTGTGTCAATTATCCATAGAAATCATGCCTTTCTTTTGTTCTTGTGTAGTTACTATTTTGAATTTAAAATCTTTTAATAGTTTCCCTCTGATCCAAAACATTTTCTGTTAACCCTAGTAATTGACCTTCTGTCCAAGAATCCCTAATCGTTGTAGGTGACGTGTTAACATTTTTGTTTTGCACATGGAGGTGATCATAGCAGATCTGAGCTAAGCAAGAAAACAGAGCAAGAGTAGGGGACAGAGTGGGGCTCTAAGCCAAAACATCTGATTGACTTTGAAACATCACAGGCATTCTGGAAAGGGGAAACAAGTACGAGAAGACAAACACTTCTGCTTGCTTTTTTGATGATTGGTCTATGCATGTGTTGCTGTAGGGGTGGGATATTTAAGCAGACAACTATATTAAGTTTCTTTCCCCCTAAACTATCCACTGAGGCAGTGAGATGAGTCATCCAAACAGATTTCAGAGGCCTAGTGCCCCATTCAGGTGCAGCCATTGTCACCCTGGGGTGGTGTTTATTGTTCTCCTGGCTTTAGCTTGGACTCATTACCAGAGGGAGGCTGAGGGTGTGAACCAATATGACTCGGGAATGAGGCTATGATTTGGGAAGGCCCATGGCAAAAATGAGGTAGATGGCAATGCATTCATATAAAATTAACTTTTCTGTCCGGATGACAGACAAGCAAAAAAAAAAAAAAAAAAAAAAATTAAAAAAAAAATGTTCGCATCTATGGTTAATTCAAAGAATAGAATAAAAAATGAAAAAAACCAAAAACCCGCAAAATCCCTTCCTGTTCTGTAATTTTCTAAATACTAAATGGTTTTCTAAGAATAAAAATACCACAGGGATTTACCTCTTGTTTTAAAATAATTTTCCTTTTAATTAAACAGGCAAATTTTTATGTTATGGATATTTTACCATAATACAAACCAAACATTTAGAAAAAAATAGTTTACTATTTTTTGGAGAATTATTAAGTTAAATGAAAATGCTGTAAATAATAAAATTGTTTCAATATTTTCCCATGTTGATATGTTTTCTTTCTTTTTGTCTGAGTTATAGTGATTGGTAAATACAATGGCAGTGACTCAAAAAGGAGGAGAAAACAGCATTTCAATAAGACCATGCTTATAGGTGAACATTTTATTGTCCAGAAATATGTTCATTTCATTCAAATATTTTTTAAAACTTTTATAACGTTTTAAATGACTTAAGTGTGGCTAAAATACAACAATGGGTCAATGCCAAATTTCTAATATGAATAAAAACAATAAAAAACTCCACCACACTGACCCAATTCATCTTGCTTTATTCTTCAAAGGGTTTCTTTATAGAGAATCACCAGCCTGGCAGCTATGGCTGCTATTGGGAGGGCGTGGCATCCCATGGTGTACTCAGCTACAAAAATGATTAAAAACCTGGATCCTCTAGGATCCTGGATCTGTCTTGCTCTGATCCTCATATTTTTATTTGATCTGCCTCTTGCTCCAACAGTATTTGGACGGAACAGACCCAAGGACACCTGACCACCCTCCAGCGTCTTTCCAGTCATCACCTTCAGAACCATCTCAGCCATCCTCAGAACCAGCCTTTCTTTCTTCCTTTCTTTTTCTTTCCTTCCTTCCTTCCTTCCTTCCTTCCTTCCTTCCTTCCTTCCTTCCTTCCTTCCTTCCTTCTTCCTTCCTTCCTTCCTTCCTTCTCTCTCTCTCTCTCTCTCTCTCTCTCTCTCTCTCTCTCTCTCTCTCTCTCTTTTTTTCTTTCTTTCTACATTAACTTCTTCTTGTCAAACAACCATGAGCTCCCAAATTTGTCAGAATTATTCCACGGAGCTGGAGGCTGCCATCAACCACCTTTCCAACCTGCATCTGTGGGCCTCCCACACCCACTTCTCTCTGGGCTTCTCTTTCCACAGTGACAATGTGGCTTTGGAGGGCGGGGGCCACTTCTTCTGTGAGTTGGCAGAGAAGAGGGAAAGGGCGCTGAGTATCTCTTAACTATGCAAAACCTGCCCTGGTGGTTTGGAATAACAGGGTAAACGAATGTATTTTGAATAGTCTATTTTGCGGTGAAGATAGGGAAAGCAGAGGATATGGTAGAGTTATCCTCAGGGGAAATTTTCCATGCTCTCTGACCCATCTTTGGCTCAGTGGATAGAGTGTCAGCTTGCCCACGGAAGGGTGGTGGGTTTGATTCCAGTTAAGGGCATGTACCTCGGTTGCAGGCTCAGCCCCAGTCAGGGAGAGTGCAGAAGGAAACCGATCGATGAATCTCTCTCACAGTGATGTTTCTCTCTGCCTCTCTTCCCCCACCCCTTTCTCTCTCTAAAAATCAACTGAAAAAATATCCTCGGGTGAGGATTAACAACAACAACAACAACAACAAAAAAGATGCAAAACCAGCTCGGTGCCTGCATCCTCTTCCGGATGTGCTCACGCCTCCCCAGGAAGAGTGGGTAGCACGCAGGACGCTAGGGACGCCGCCATGGCCTTGGAGAGGAACCTGAGCTCACTCCTTCTGGAGCTGCAGGCCCTGGGTTCTGGCCCCGCAGACCCTCAGCTCTGACTTCCTGCAGAACCACTTCCGTCTTTCATAAGAAGAGGAGTGACACCTGACTCACCTCCGCAGGCTGCTGGGCCCCAGGCTGGGCTGGGACAGTATCTCTTAGAAAGGCGCACCCTCAAGTGGACCAGGAGCCTTCGGAGCCCAGAGGCCTTTGAGGGGCCCTCTGCATCTCCTGGTGTCTGACTTTTGCCTGAGCCACTCCTCAAAACCACTAGCCATTATTTTAACCACCCTGGAGCCATCTCCCATGCAACAGACCAAATGGAACCAGTAAAGCTTTCTGCAGCAAGAATGAGAATGAGGAGGAGGAGGAGGAGGAGGAGAAAAAGAAGGAGAAGGAGAAGGAGGGAGGAAGGAAGGAAGGAAGGAAGGAAGGAAGGAAGGAAGGAAGGAAGGAAGGAAGGAAGGAAGGAAGGAAAAGAAGAAGGAAGATAATCAAAATGGGCCTTAAAGGTAGACCCATTTTATTTGGGAGCATTACCTTACAATCATAGTGTTTGAGAAAGAAGAACTTGCTGAACATCAGTGAACTCAAGCTCTTCATTTTACAGGAAAGGAAACAGGGTAAGTGACCTATGCAGTCACACAGCTCGTAGCGGCAGCACAGGAATCTGGGTCTCCTTGCGCAGCCACTGGGCTTCCCGCCGCCCTGTGCTGCATGACCTGTGGGTCACCGCTTCTCTTGCAACTGTTTCCCGGGCACAGTCCCACCAATAGCAGAGGGCTCCGGGGATGCCTTCTGGCGCCGAGCCCACAGCAAACCATGAAGAGGTTAATACTGTTATCTCCACTTTACAGATACAGGAACCAAAGCGTGGGGCGGCGCAGTCATTCACCCGAGACCCACAGCTGGTGAGTGGCAGAGCCCCTATTCAAACTCCGATCTTGAGTCTGGAGCCACAGTCTTAACCACAAGCCCTGGGACCGCAGCCTAAGCCAGGCCAGTGCGCCACCGTCCTCCCCCCACACTCTTGTTCTTAGAATGTCACCTGGAGGCTGCTTCTGCTAACACACCAAACAAATGGAATATTCTGCCTACTTCCCCTGACCTCTCTCTCTTGCTGACATGGATACCGAGGGAGGGAAAACACGATTCTTCAGGCACATTAGGACTAGAAAAAGCTTCAAAGCAATCGCCTGCTCTTAGCATCCAGACCACCAGGTGGCAGTGTGACTGCCCCCTGAGGCGGCCATAACTTTCAAGGCTGTAGAATTTGCCCAGAAACCAGCCTTTCTGAGCTTGAAATCCAGGGAAGGGGCCCCTGGGTGTGGGCAGGAGCCGAGGAGCATTGGAAGCCCAGCTGCAGTTAAACACACAAGCGGGCAGCGCGGATCCGAGCCTTTAAAATAATGTCCCAAGAGACAGGAAATGCCTCCCAGGCTTTCCTCTTTGAAACAGAAGGCTGACTTCTCCTGGGTGTCCCTTCAATACAGCTCAGTTCCTTTGATACTCATGCTCACCTTTCACAGAGCATTTGTAAGATGTGGTTTTATTGGAAAGAACAGCCCTCTCCCCCTCCCCCTCCCCTATCATTCATCATTAATTTCTTGGGGCATTAGAATATTTGAAGTTTGTGCCTCTCCTGGTAGATTGATCTAAGTCAGTGGTCGGCAAACTCATCAGTCAACAGAGCCAAATATCAACAGTACAACGACTGAAATTTCTTTTGAGAGCCAAATTTTTTAAACTTAAACTATATAGGTAGGTACATTGTTATTAACTTAATTAGGGTACTCCTAAGCTGGCCTTTGCTGAAAACGTCCTCAATCTGATTGAGGTATGTTCGCTGAGGTCGACCCCTTCCAACTCTCCCATCCACACTCATCTTGTATACTTGTTTTGTCCATCTCCTTTCGTTCATCCTCTCTATATGTCCAAACCATCTCAACATACCTTTCTCAATCCTCAGCACTACATCTTCTTTCACTCCACAACGTTCCCTAAAACTAACTTAATAAACTTTACTTAAAGTTTTAAGTCAACTTCGCACTGTTCTCGCGCGCCTGCACGTGGTATTTTGTGGAAGAGCCACACTCAAGGGGCCAAAGAGCCGCGGTTTGCTGACCACTGATCTAAGTGAAACCTCTCCTGACAGCCTCAGCCTGGGGCAGAAAAGCACAGGCATGACTTTGCCTGTGTTCACAGACCCATCTATTTTCCTACACAGAATAATCTCTCTGATGACAAAATATTAAAAATGGCCAATATTAATGATCTCTAGTATTATATGTTATCACACCATGAATGTATGTAATTTGTACACTTACAACGGCTCTCTGAGGTTAGTGCTCTTATTATCCTCGTTATTTTAGAGGAGGAAACAGGCACAGAGAGGTTAAGTGACTCCCCCAAAGTCACACAGCTGGTAGGAGGCAGAATCAGAGCTTCCTCTTCTTCTTTTAATTACCTTTTGGCCAAAATCGGGGGTGGGGGGGACAAGACCTTGTGAATTCGTTAGAAGAGGCAGCAATTTATACAAGAGAGCCAAAGGTTCTAACCAAATGTGGGAGTTAGTGCTGCTCTGAAATATTTCCCGAGAGGATTTGCAGCCCTCCGCCACCCACTGTCCTGGTTTCCTGGGATTCCCGTGAGAAGGCAGGGTTGATGGCAGCAGCGTAGCCCCTGTTTTCGTCTGTGTAGAAATTTCCCATGAATCCCCACCCCCTGCCAGATCTTAAGGTCCGGGGGAAATGGAAACTTGCTCCTTCTCATCAGAAAAGATGGATGAGCACAGGCTGTCAGAAGCAGGATGAATGAAGCAAGTTGTCTGTGCCCGATGGGATTCTGTGTCTGGTTTGGGGCAAGCCTTCATCTCATCCCAGCGGCACCAGAGGTTGGAATAGGAACACGTGAGGCCCTATCCAGTGACAGAGCGGCAGATGACACACTTTTATCTGCGGATCACCCTTCCGCTACAATGAGGCTGGGTTTTCCTGCCTGACTTCCGCCTCTCCTGCTATCTTCCAACTGAACGTGCCTCTCTCTCAGCCTTTCCAGCCAGCACAGTCTGTGCCGCCGAATTTGGAGGGGGCACCTTCTCCTGCTGTAAAGAAAATGGCACATTTATTTGAGAGAAGAAACCTGGGCATAGCTGTTACCTGACTCCGGCAGAATGAGGTGGGAGCGGGGCCTCCTTCAGTGGGTTTTCCTGGGGCCTGGGGCGGGCACCCTCTCACTTTTGGCTGTTGTGTCTGCTCAGCACAGGGAATCCAAGGACTGTGGCCCTTTCTGAGGCCTGGCCTCGGGGATGTCCAGGGAATGTTTGCGATCCTCCCCGCCCTCCCCCCAGGCTGACTTAGACAAGAAAAGTGCTATTATGTCCTCAGGATATTGAGCAAGAAGGAGGAGAGAGAGAGGGGAAGTGAAAAGTGCCTATTCAGCCTGGACACTTCTGCTGACATTCCCACCAAGCACGTGATATTTTAAAGGGCAAAACCAAAACCAGGTTCTCCTGCCTGCTCCCAAGGGCATCTGGGGAAAAGCTGAAAGGCTTTGGCTCTGTAATCTGTTTGCATACTCAGGGCTGTCCCCTGCAGTGGAGGTCAATCAGGGAAGTCCACCTCAAAACATGGAATCTATAATAATAAAAGCAAAATATGCTAATTAGACTAGACAGCTGAACGACCTTCCGGACAAAGCTGCGGCAGGCAGGGCAAAGCAGAGGTGGCCACCACAGCGGGCGGGGCCCAGGCAGAGGCGGTTAGGGGTGATCAGGCAGGCAGGAGAGCAGTTAGGGGTGATCAGGCAGGCAGACAAGTGGTTAGGGGCAATCAGGCAGGCAGGCAGGCGGAGTGGTTAGGGGTGATCAGGCAGGCAGGCAGAGTGGTTAGGGGCAATCAGGCAGGCACAGGTGAGTGGTTAGGAGCCAGCTGTCTGGATTGCAAGAGGGATGTCTGACTGCCGGCAGTTGGACTCCCCCTGAGGCATCCTGGATTGCGAGAGGGTGCAGGCCAGGCTGAGGGTCCCCCCCTCCATGCACAAATTTTGTGCACTGGGCTTCTAGTATTCAAATAAAAACCCATGCTGAGAGACTATCATTGGAACCAGGTGGGATGTTAACAAACTGTTTTTGGTAAGTTAACCTCCTTTACCATTCATTCGTTCATTCATTCATTCACTCATTCACAGACTCATCAGTCATGAACATTAAGCGCTTACTGCATGGGCCAAGCACGAAGCTGAGATGAGACAGGTGAACAGTCAAGGTTCTTTCTCTGAGTGGTTTATAATCTTGCACGGCTCATGCAGGAGATGGCCACGCTCCTCCCCAAACACTCATCCTCTGTCTATAGTGGGGATTGGAAAACTGCGGCCTACTTGCCCAATCTGGCCTATGGTTTGTTTGCATAGCCTCTCAAGCTAAGAATGGTTTTTATATTTTTAAAGAGTTGTAAAAACAAACAAACAAACAAAACATAAAAGAAGAACAACAATACATAACCAAGACTCTACGAAGCCAAAAATACTATCTGGCCCTTTGCAGAGAACGTTTGCCGTCCTCTGTCCTATAGTAAGAGAATTCTTGCTTTTGAGCCAGGCATACAACGGAACTGAATAGAACATTTCCGAGCCCTTCTGGCCACTAGATGACTACGTTTTGGCCAATGGGATCAAAGCCGAAGAGATTTCTGTAGTGGCTGGGTGGAACTTCCCCTCCCTGCCGGCTGGACTGCCGTGTGGGCCTGAGCCGTCTGGCTCATTGACTAGGTAGGGCACTGCTCCAGGGATGGCGGAGCCAGAGTCCGGAGGAGCCTGCGCCCTGCCCCAGGGAGCACTCTACCATCTCTGAATTTTGCTGGATGGTTATGAGGGCAGGAAAGAAGGGAGAAAGAGAAGAAATGTTCACTTTTAAAAGTCAGTCTTATGTGTCCTCTCCTCCCGCTAACTTCCCTGGGAAGCTAAAATAAAACAAAACCCCTCCCCCAAATCCAGAACTTGCCTTGCCCCCATAGATGCACCTCCACTCTTTTCCCCCCACCTGGTTAACTCCTATTCATGCCCCAAAACTCAGTGTAGGCATCACCTCCTTCTGAATTCGGCCCCTCAAGACCAGGTCAGGCACCCTCGCTCTCTGGCTCCTGTAGTGCTTTTTAGTTATTGGAGGCAGCTATGCTTCTCGCACTAGACATTGAGCTCTTTAAAGGTGGAGACTATATCTTACTTGTCTTTAAAAAATATATTTTTATTGATTTCAGAGAGGAAGGGAGAGGGAGAGAGAGATAGAAATATCAATGATGAGAGAGAAGCATTAATCGGCTGCCCCCTGAACATCCCCTACTGGGGATCAAGCCCGCAACCCAGGCATGTGCCCTTGACTGGAATCAAACCTGGGACCCTTCAGTCTGCAGGCTAACACTCTATCCACTGAGCCAACCCAGCTTAAGGTTCTTATTTGTCTTTGATTCGTAGCTCCCAGGACAATGCCTGGCACACTGCAGGTGCTTTATAAACACTGTTGAGTGAATGATTTTATTAGAGGCTGAGAGTGGCTTCCTGTTGTGTGGGCAGCTGCTTTTTTTTTCCTCATGCATTTATCCCAGGAAAAGGTAAGTCCAACAATTTATATCTCTGAGAAGAAGAGGTACATTTTGCTTTCCAAAATGCGGGAGAAGAAATGTACATATTTACAAAGATTGTATCTTTAAAATTTGAATGTTTTATTTAAATTGGATGGTAGTATTGCTTGCTGATAGTGTCTGAAAGGTTTGAAGATTTAATAAAAAGCCATGAGGTGAGTTTAGTAACATAGCGAAACATTCCTGAAGTAAAAGGAAGTGTAGCTACTTTCTTAAATCTACCTTATTATGTAAAAATAACCACCCCTTTTGTTCTATTTTTTATAAGTGCTTCTCACAAAGGAAAATTGTGCAATAATCTATTATGTTATAACAATAATATGATAATGATGATAAAAATTTCATTTGGTTTTCCCCATACCCCTTTATGTTATGTGGTTTATAATCAATACATGCAATAGCCTATTTTACTGTATACTCTGGATATATGCAACCAATTTTCTCAACCAGCAAATTAATGTAAGACTTTCAAGCAGTAGTGCTTTTTCCCTTCACAGGGGTGGGGAACCTTTTTTCTTGCCAAGGGCCATTTGGATAGGATATTTATAACATTATCTGCAGGCCATACAAAATTATCAACTCAGCCCTAGCCGGTTTGGCTCGGTGGATAGAGCACTGGCCCACAGACTGAAGGGTTCTGGGTTTGATTCCGGGCAAGGACACACACCTCGGTTGCAGGCTCGATCCCCAGCCCTAGTTGGGGAGCCTGCATGAGGCAACCAATCAATGTGTCTTTCTCACATCGATGTTTCTCTCTCTGTGTCTCTCCCTCTCCCTCCTACTCTCTCTAAAAATCAACTGAAAAATGTCCGCGGGTGAGGATTAACAGAAACAAAATTATCAACTGAAAAATTAGTTTCTATATTTGGTCAAACACTTAATTAGCTCATCCTTAATGCCTTGGCAGGGCCAGACCAAATGATTTCAAGGGCCTTATTACAACCCGCAGGACAGATGTTACCCACCCCTGATTTAGAGGAAAGGATGCAAATTATGAGGGGCATACTGTCTTCACAGATAATCCTTCTTGAGATGGTGTTAACCAAAAGCGGAGCTGGAAAAAACTACTTGCATGATGTAATACTGGGTTATTATTCAAATTTCTACTTTTCATTAAATTTTTAGTTATTTACTAAAGCTTTTCATAAATTACAAGGAAGCCAGAGTATAAAATAAAAGAATGATTCAAAGGTTTCTTAAATCAAGTGTTAGATCTTACATTATATGTGCCAAAGAATGATAGCTAACACCTCAGTGCCTCTGGATATTTTATTAAATGCTCAGTGCTCTCCTCCTCACTCAGCAAAATAAATTCTAAGCAAATGACAGTCTCAATGAATAGCTCATTCTGTGTGGGTTTGAATACTAGGCCTTTTCTCCTTCATCCTGTGCAGCTCTATTGTGCAACACAAGGAAATAAAATACTATAGGAGGAAAATTAGTGAGTTACATAGTGGGGGCGGAGGAAGTCAGCTTACTCAACTCATCACTCCCAGTATCAGCATCTATTTAGTATATCAGACTTTTTGTTTTTATCATTCAGGCAAATTCTTTTACTCTTCCTATCTCATCTCTTCCTCCCCTCTACCCCAGACTGAGAAATCTTATCCTACTTCTATCTGGCCAGTCTAATTACTGCCTGAAGCATTGGCCTGTTTATAGACATGCTTGCTTGTTTGTTCTCTAAATTAGAATATTGTACTTACGATTGTTCTTATCCTTCAGCAATGATAACCCTTATTTCCCCTCAATTAAAAAATGATGCCATTAATATTCTAGTTCTTAAAGGAGTAAGTGACATGAAGTCCTTGGCCAATCTAGCCACCTTCTGGGGAGAGAGGTGACCTGTGGCTCTGCTGCCTTGTGAAAGCCTCCAGGGACTTACTCAGAAAGCAAAGCCTGGACGTGCCTGGGCGTAAAAATGACCTGGCCTTAAAAAAAAAAAAAAAAAAGAAAAAAAAGAAAAAGAGAGAAAGAAAAAGAAAATGACCTGGCCTTGTGTTAGGCTTTAGCGCAATCCTGTCGGCTTCCTTCCCTTCAAGGGTCTGGGTGTAGTGCAACGACAGAGGGGGTGGGCTTCAGCCTTCTGCTTGCTCCACACAGGAGTGCATCTGGCAGGAGAGGTCAAGCCTGGTCTTGGCCCCAGGCTCAGGAGCAGCAGGGAAAGCACAGGTGAACCCACACCCGCTGAAAGCAGGCCTGGTGGTCAGGCGCTTTGTCTTTAAGCCAATCACGTCCTGATCCCACATCAGCCAAGGTGTGTATTCCTAGAGTGAGTTGGCCGTCTGCTGTCAGAAACCCGCACCCAGACATGACAACCAGGGTGAGAGTGGATCGCCATGAAGGAGAGAAGCCAAGAAACAGGTTCTGCTTATTTTCTGACTTTGACAACTGCCTCCCCTTCCTCCCCTCAAAGTGCTAGAAGATGTTAACCAAAAGGTAGCGTCCAGGTTCAGACGTGAAAAAAGGGTGTCTTTTTTCTACTTTCCTCTCCCCTACCTCCCTCTGACCCCAACCTCCTTCCCCTAACCAGCTCTTTCTTGTTGCTCCTCAGGAAAGCAGAAAACTAGCTGATCGACAGCAAAGATTTTTCTCTCAGATTCTAAGATTTTAAAAAATGCATTCAAAATAAGAGATGGTATGTTGACGTTAAGAAACATCGAAACTGGCAGAGAATTTATGTGCGTTTATTAGAGCCAAACTGCCCGGAAGCAAAATCTCAGCAAACTGAAGAAATACTCCAGAGAATAGCAGTTTTGCAGCTGATTTTACCCATTAGAATCAAAGGAGGAGCTGTAAGGAGGGTTATATGAAATCTATTGATGGTAGACTGAGGGGATCGGAGAAAGCAACGCAAGGAAATTTCTAGGATTGAATAAAAAACAAAATAGTGGTGCTAACACTTACAGCATATAGAGACGGTCTGCAGAGAATGAGATAACGATGAGGGTTCTGTGGTCTCGTGCGCTGGTGCTGAGAGGTCTAGCAAAGATTACTCTGATGTTTCAAAGGCATGTGATCTTAACTTCTTTAAAAACTGATAAAAATCGATTTCAGAGAGGAAGGGAGAGGGAGACAGAGATAGAAACATCAGTGATGAGAGAGAATTCTTGATGGGTTGCTTCCTGCACTTCCCACACTGGGTTGGAGCCCGCAACCCAGGCATATGCCCTGACCTGGACTAGCACCATGATCTCCGGGTTCATAGGTTGACGCTCAACCACTGAGGCATGGTATCTTGGATGAAAAAAGACAATAGATAGGTTCAGATAAGATAAAGACTAACTTTTTAAAATTTGCTAGAGACCTTGGCTCCAGGTAGGACGTGACTACCCAGTATGACCTGCTTTTCGTTAGGAACTTTTATGTTCATCCCATGTGGTTACTTCTGGTCTCTGAATTTGTAGGGCTCACCACGCAGGCCTCTCCTGAGCCCGTCAGGTTTAGTATGTGGCCCCTTTTTGGTCCACAGGTAACAGGGACTACAATTCTCAGGGGTTCTTGCTGTGTGGGGTTCTATTAGGAGCAAACCTTTTAAAAGATGCCAGCAATCTTTGGGAAGTGGGTGTGCATGAGTCATGCCCACCTTCTCCCTTCTTAAGTCTCTCCTAAGTTTTGGTCATGCAAGATTTTTCATTGTGTATGGGTAGCAATACAATATATTTGCCCATATATACCTAATATGTGGATATTTATTAGTGAATTCTGTTGATATCTTTATCTATCTATCTATCTATCTATCTATCTATCTATCTATCTATCTATCTCTATATACATACATACACAGTATATATATACAGTGGGGCCTTGACTTAAGAGTTTAATTCGTCCCGTGACGGAGCTCGTAACTCAAATTACTCATATGTCAAATCAATTTTCACCATTACAATGACACGTGATGCTGGGCTGATGTTGTGGCATTCACTGTGACGTTCGCTGCGCCAACAAGCGGTGGGGTATCTGAAGCTGGCTCGTAACCCGAATTTTAGCTCGCAACTCAAAGCAAAAAATCGGCCGAGAGATGGCTTGTATCTCAAAAAACTCGTTAGTCGGGACACTCGTAAGTCAAGGCCCCACTGTATGTATGTATATATATATATATATATATATATATATATATATATATATATATATATATATCCCAACGCATGATATTGGGCGGCATCACCCACAGACATGCAGCCCTGCCTTGACACCCAAACCTGTCCACACAGAGATCCAGCGAGCCTGGCCCAGCCCCCAAACCCTCTGGCCTTCTCTGGCTGCTTCAAGCCCTGACCTCAATCCCTCCAGTTGCCTTGGGCTGGTCCCGCCTTCTCTGGATGCCTCCCCACTTCCCCTCCCGCGCCCCCCCCCCACTTCATCTCCAGAGCAATGTGGCAGCACCCCCCTGTCAGGGCACTGCAGGAGAGCATGGAAGCCTCCCACCTGCTGTGCTGTGCTTCTTCCCCTGGCAGGTGGGCCCCAGGCCACTCAGAGTGCAAGCAGTGGGGGGTGAAGGACTGGTGGGGGGGGCGCTATGGGCTCTCACCCCCTGCATGGGATGGTCCCGCCTCCTCCGGGCACCTCCCTGCATCTGCCTGTCTCTGGAACAATGCCCCAGCTAATATGCTAATGACCTGGTCGTTACCCATTACCGTGACCTGCTCATTAGCATATTAGCTCTTTATTAGTATAGATTATTTTGTGAATATACTTTATCCACTATAAAATATAAACAAAATATAGAAAAGATGATATTCTTAAAATGTAATATTTCTAACAATTTCTCGTCATGCTCAACAAACTGTCTTGAACCCTCTTTCTGGTGTATTCCCTCCACTTTGGAGACCACTTGAAAAGAGTGGGGAGAGAAAATCGTAGCCCTAGAAGTAGGCAAAGGGCATTGAGAAGCCAATGAAACTAGTGTTCCCTACGGTTGGCTCCACCCATTCAAGGGGGTTTACAAAGTTTGCCCTTCTGCAGGCAAGTGCAGCCACGCCCTCTGTCTGATTCAAAGCCTGCCTTTTCACCCCATTCTGCCCCAGCTGCATCGCCTCTCCGGGGTCCTTGCGCTCAGTTCTAAGGCTCTCGCTGCTGCTCTCTTGACCGGGTCACCAGCTAAGGGGCATTTTCACCTGAATGTCCAACGGACCTGAGACTGAAATATGAGCCGAGAATCAGCGTTAGTTGCCCTTCTCTGACTCCCACGCTCACATCTCATCAGCATGCCCTGTTTCTTCTATCTCACAACTCTCTTTCATATCCTGTGTGCCCTCCTTCCCCAGTGACTTCTTGCCTCTTAAACTGCTGTGGCTTTTTACGGACGCGTTCTGCCTCCATCCCTTTCTGCTCAGGGCTGTCAAGCATGATCTTCCTATGATTAATTGGATCGCGTTTGCTAAAGGCTCTTCCGTGACTCTCCAAACTTTCAGAAAAAAAAGAAAATTAAAGTGATAACTCCTTAACCTGGCCTATGAGGTTCTCCTTCATCCATCTCTAACACATCTCCAGTTGCATCTCGCTCAGCTTCTACTTCTCTCTTTTCTATACCTTCTTCAAACTCCACTCAGACCCCATCCCCTCAATTCTCCCAGAGCCTCTCTGACCCTCCCTCTGAGCTGCTTAGAGTGTTCATTGAATCATGGGATAATGTTCCACATCTTGGTTCCGCTAGAACTTGCCAGGGGGAGGGTCAACTGTTAATTTATGAGTGTCTTTAGAATAGTGGTCCTCCAACTTCCATGTTCAGAAAAATAACTGGAGGTGCTTTAAAAACTGCAATTTCGGGGGGGGGCGGGGGGGGGGGATGGGTTACCGGGGATAAGGACACATATGTAATAACTTAATCAATAAAAAAAAATAAAATAAAATAAAAATTGTGTTTTCTGATTGAGGAGGTTAGGTTGGAGAGGTCTTCAAAGTTATGTTTGTGTGATGGTCCAAATCTACTTCTTACATCCATCCAGTGGCTCTCAACCCTGGCTTCCCATTACAGTAATTTACTCTTGGCAAATAGTGATGACCAAGCACATGTGGTTTAATTAAAATACAGTATTTGGGCCCTGGCCAGATGGCTCAGTTGGTTGGAGCATTGTCCTATACACCAAAAGGTTGGGGGTTCTATTCCAGGTTCCGGTGTGCAAGGTAGGCAACTGATCGATATCTCTCTCTCTCTGTTTCCCCCACTTCCCCTCTCTCCAAAACCAATAAAAACATATCCTAGGGCAGTGATGGAGAACCTTTTGAGCTCGGCATGTCAGCATTTTGAAAAACAATAACTTAACTCTGGTGCCGTGTCACATATAGAAATTTTTTGATATTTGCAACCATAGTAAAACACAGACTTATATTTTTGATATTTATTTTATATATTTAAATGCCATTGAACAAAGAAAAATCAACCAAAAAAATGAGTTCACGTGTCTCCTCTGACACATGTGTCATAGGTTTGCCATCACTGTCCTAGGGTGAGGATTAACAACAAAAAACAAAAACACAGTACTTGGATGAGGTGCCTGAGCACCTGTTTTCTTTAAAACTTCCATATGATTCTAATGGTCCATCAAGATCCAGAATCTGAATTACCTTGTACTGCTTCCAATAATAGTCCCCCAAAAATAGCACCTCCAAATCCCTGAAACTGTAATCCATGGCAAAGAGGAATTTTCCAGAAAGAGACTGCCTCAAGGATCTTGAGATGGGGAGCTATCTAGGATTATACAGGTGGGCTCAATGTACTACAAGGGTCTTATACAAGGGGGGCAGGAACATCAACGTGAAAGCAGCCTGAGCTTTGAAGATAAATGGTCATGAGCCAAGGAATGTGGGCAGCCTCTCGAGGCTGGAAGAGGCAAGACTCTTCTCAAGTCTCCAGAAGGAACCCAGCCCTGTCTGCATCTGGATTTTAACTAAGTATGAACCATTTTAGACTTCTGACCTACTAAACTGTAAGATGATAAATCTGTGTTATTTCAAGGCACTAACTCTGGCCTTTTGCTTATACCCTAAGTGGTATTGTTATGTAACAGACTAGAGGCCCGGTGCACAAAAATTTGTGCACTCGGGAGAGTCCCTCAGCCCGGCCTGTGCCCTCTTGCAGTCTGGGCCCTCTCGGGGAATGACCACCTGCTGGCTTAGGCCCACTCCCTGGGGGATTGGGCCTAAGCTGGCAGTCAGACATCCCTCTGGCAGCTCGGAAGCCCTCGGGGATGTCCACTTGCCAGCGGGGAGTAGGCCTAGCTGCAGTTGGACATCCTTAACGCTGCTGAGGAGGCAGGAGAGGCTCCCACCACCACTGCTGTACTGGAAGCCATCAGCCTGGCTTGTGGCTGAGCAGAGCTCCCCATGTGGGAGCACACTGACCACCAGGGGGCAGCTCCTGCATTGAGAGTCTGCCCCCTGGTGGTCAGTGTGTGTCACAGTGACCAGTGATTCCCAGTCACTCTGCTGCTAGGGTCAATTTGCATGTTACCCTTTTATTATATAAGATAAAGGCTTAGTGAATGGGTGGGGGCTGGCTGGTTTGCCCTGAAGGGTGTCCCGGATCAGGGTGGAGGTCCCGCTGGGGTGCCTGGCCAGCCTGGGTGAGGGGCTGATGGCTGTTTTCAGGCTGGCCACAGCCCCCAGCCACCCAAGCTCTCAGTGGAGGCTGTCTGGAAGCAGGTATCTGGGATTTATTTAGCTTCTATAATTGAAACTTTGTTGCCTTTTGCGGAGGCCTCAGCCGGCCAGGGCAGGTGGGAAGCTTGGCTTCCTCCATCGCCAGGGCAACCAAGCCTCCTGCTTGCTCCAGCTCCGTTGGCTGCAGGCCATCATCTTGGTTGGGTTAATTTGCATATAGTCGCTCTGATTGGCTGGTGGGTGTGGCTTGGGTGTAGCAAAGATACGGTCAATTAACATCTTTGTCTTTTATTAGTGTAGATAACTTTACATATGCATGATACCTATCTATCCAATCATCCATTCACCTGCCTGCCCAGCCATCCACCCATCCGTTCAGAAAACATTTACTGAAAACTGACTAAAGGTGTGAGGCAGGGGCTGTCATCTCCATTTCACTGATGGGCTAAGAGGCACAGATAAATTAACCACGAGGCAGGAGTTGGACTCCCCCCCTCCCCCCACCCAACCAGTCTTTGGATCCCTAAGTGCACTGTTTGGTTTCTGTGGCATGTTACTTCTGGAAATTCTAAGTATTTAAATCCCAGGTCCTTTGGGTAGGGATTTAGATATCCCCATAGCGGACCGACAGAGGGAATATTTAGGTGCATGTAGAATTCTGCAGCACTTTTCAAGTCATAAAGTTGGTGAAGTTAGTTTGCCCTCCAGGTCAGAATGGCTGGCTCTGGGGAAGTCCTGCCTAGACTGGTGTTTGGAGTATTCTCTGGCTCTGCAGCCTGGGATATTCAGCAATGATTTGGCCATATTTTGACCACTTTGCTGAGAGTGGCGCCTATAGCAGCATAGCACCCAAGGTCTGAGATTGGTATGTAGCAGATTTCAAGCATTTTTAAAGTTGTACAAGGCTTTTTTCTAAATGAAATCTGTGTAGAAAATAGATATGTTAAAATCATTCTAGCAGAGGCAGGGGTGGGTATGTCAGAACCTCTTATATCCTCTACCCTAATCCTCTAATATATCTCCCTTGAGTTCCCAGGACTCCTCAGAACATTTTGAAATTACTAGGCTATGGTATTAATAGAGAGAGTGGACTGACCCCAGGTTGGCCATAATAAGACATGGAGCATAATCTTGTACAAATATCTTTGTATTTTAAAAGGAAAATATACTCATTTTACATCATGATATTGATTGATATTGACTAGGAAGAGGAGGAAGAAAAAGATGATGAGGAATAAGAGCTATTGATGAAGAAGGACTTATTGGGGGAGGCACTATGATAAAATAGAAAAATGTGCTTAACTCAGAGCCAACTCCTTCAGCCGCCAGCCCCAACTGCTGTTGCTCTCAGATTGCTCTGTTACCCTGGACAAGGTCCTTCATCAATTTGAGCCTCATATTCAAGGATTAAATTAAATAATGCATGCGAAACGTATTCTTGGCACATGGAGTGAACGAAAGAAATGCTGGATCAATCTTCACATCTGAATATGAGTACTCTTCAAGCTATAAGGCATTCTGTCAGGTTCTATGGTCAAGGACGAATAAGACAAAATTTATGCTCTCAAAAAAAACCTTAAGGCCATTTAGAAAAATGAATGCCATATTTCTGGAAAGTTCAACATACAGTGACTATTACAGGGTAGTATATGTTAGGTACCAAATAAGCAGTGCATACACGACACGTTATTATGCACTGAAGTGACCCTGAAATGCCACTTGGGGCCTGGGTAGGATATGGTGGATGGGAGACTAGGAGAACAGTGTTAATTAACAATGTGAGAAAGAGGGTTTATAAAGAGGAGCACAGAGGCTACATTACTCTCCAAGTTCTTCCTAGAAGGCTGGGAGGTGAATAGAAGAAGCACAGTTAAGTATTTCTCTTTTACAGTGTAGGGAACTGAGACAGGGAAGGCCAAGTTCTCAGAGAGTCAGCAATTCCCAGCTGGCCCCTCTCCAGCTGTGTTTTAGTCATTAGACCACATTGCCATCAGTCTTCAGTGGGATGCCTTTGAAAGGGAGGCTAGGTAAGGTTGAGTCACCCAAGTAATAATAGATTTTTATAAAGGGGATGGGACTTGAAAAGTGCAGGATGTAAGACAGAAGAGAGGCTGCAGGGATGCAGAGAATTATATCATCAAACTGTTTGGTCTAGCACTGAGCTCTTGGGAAATAGATCATATAGAATAATTAGGAGTGGTGAACTTTCTCTGAGCCAAAGATAAGAGTGGTTGAAAGAAGGAGACTGAATGATATCTATGTGAGAATTCACACACACACACACACACACACACACACACACACACACACGCCAATGCCCTTACACAGTCACTTTTTATTATAATGGACATTGCATTATTGTACAAAAGGGATCAATTTAACATAAAATTTCCTGGTATTATTAGCCTGTATTTCCTAAACTGCGGCACATGAAGCTACACAAGTAAGCTGCTGGGAAGATAAAACAGGGCTGATTTGGGACCAGTCTAACTCTTTGCAAAAACCCACGGATGACGTGCATCAGGTCTCAGACATGGTATCTGTGTGCTGTGACCACACAGCCAACCTCAGCCAAGGCTGCCAATAGACACAACCATCTTCTCAAATTAAAACTGAATTCTCATTTGAAACCACTGTAAGTGCAACTGTTTAGAGTAAATATTGTATGAAACCAGGCAATTTGTATGCAACTGAAGAGAGCTAGCAAATATTTGGCCGGGCAAATGAGTGGTTTGGTTTAGGAGGAAAGAGTAAAGGAAGACTTAGAAGTAGCCTCCGAAAAGCTGTCTGTAATTAGTTGATGGGACCGAGAGCCAGGGTCAGCATCTTCAGCAGGGTCAGTCTTCAGGTCAGCTCAGAAACAGGGTTCTACTTGCTTTCCCTTCTTCAGCTCATCATTGTCAGGGAGCCCATTTACCTATTGGCACTCATCACATTCTAGAGCCGTGGTTCTCAGCCTCTGGTTTCAAGACCACTTTGCATGCTTAACAATTATTGGAGGGCCACAGAGAGCTTTTGCTAACGTGGATAATAACTGAAAAAGTGTTCACTTATTTATGCATTTAAAACAACAGTAATAAATCATTACATATTATCATGAACAACACTTTTATGAAAAATATATTCTCTAAGACAAAAAATGGAGGGAGAGACATAGTGCTGTTCTATATTTTTGCAAATGTCTTTACTGTATGGTGTAACAGAAAGCAGCTGTATTCTCATGTTTGCTCTGCATTCGATCTGTTGTGGCATGTTTTGGTTGAAGTACAGGAAGATATGGCCTCAACGGGAAGACTACCTTAATAGCCTTTTCATGTGATTATGTGGCCTCTGGAAAATTCCACTGAACATTCAAGAGAGGATGAACAAGACCAATGCCATCTTAGTATTGTCATGGAGATAGTTTTGACCCTGTGGATTCCTTAAAGGAATCTTGCTGATTCCCAGGGGTCTCAGACCACACTTTGAGAGTCCCTGTTCAGGCCTTTCTCTAGCTTATATGGGCCAGATGTGTTTCCAGGGGAAATAATGTTTCCTGTTATCTATGGATGATTCTTTAAGGAAACTAAGTGTGGGCTCCAAATGTTTGACATTCAATCTTATTTCTAGATCTTCTAAAAATATCTCTACCTACTTCTAAAATCACTGCCCCATTCCCACAGCACACACATCAGATAGTCTGATTTGGTGTGGAACGCTGAGGAATTTGTGAAAAGGTCACTCATTAAGGTTGTTTTGTTTTTAATTGTATTTGTGTCTTTATTAAAATATTATTGGTGCATAAAAGCCTTAACTCCAGGCAAGGAGACACATTTGTGAATCTTCTATAATTTATATATGTAAAAGTATTTACTGGTGATCTCCCATGGGCCCAAGTCTTGGGTAATGGGATTACATTTGAACCTTGAACAACTTAGGGGTTAGGGGAGCAGAACCTCTGCTCAGTAGAAAATCCATATAACTTTTGACTCCCCCCAAACTTAACTACTAAGAGCCTACTGCTAACCAGAAGCCTACTAACAACATAAACAGTTGATTAACACATATTTTGCATGTTATGTATATTAAATACTGTATTCTTAACATTAAAGTAAACTAGAGAAAATATTGTTATGAAAATCATAAGAGAAAATACAGTTATAGCACTGACTGTATTTATCAGTACCATAAGTTTGTGTTGTCTGTTTGCAAGATGATTACTAACACTAGACATCAAAAATGAAAAGATGTGAAAAAGCAAATCAAAGTTATGTGCAGGTAAAACCATTCATGCCTTGATAATGAAGAAGCAAAAGTATAGCCTAGGGTAGTTGACACGATTGCTACGTGATAGTAAGGAAATCGCCAAAAATTTTTCCAAAATGTTTATTGAAAAGAATCTGTGTACAAGTGGACTCATAGAGTTCAAATCCGTGTTGTTCAAGGCTCAACCATATAAAAGTGAATCACACAGTCCTATTGGGCCAAGAAGCTCAGAGTCCTTGAAATATGAAGAGGTCATGACAAAATCACACAGCTCATAAGCACAAACTCAACAATCAATTCAAATTCTCTGGAAGAAAAGAGGTTAATGTGGGTGCTTGGCATGGCACTGCTTTCCTGCTCATATTATAGCCAGGAATGAAGGCAAGAAGTGATGACTGTCAGAAAGCCTGAAACGGAGCGGGAATTATGATAACACCCCAAGGAACAGCCTTTCCTTTCAGAGTCAGAGCAGGATCTGAAAAATATTTTTCTTGAGAAATGAACAAAGGTGACATTTTTACCCCTTGGGCTTAGAAGTGGGTCAGCACACATTTGGAAAATAAATAACTCCTGGCTGATTCGATGCAGATGTAATCCACAGCTGTCTAAGCAGGGGCAGAGCGGGTGTCAACCACTTGCCATACATTTACATGTAAGCATGTCAGAATTCATGAAACGTGGACTACTTGTGCATAAAATAGTTTGTTTCTCTTTCTGCTGTTTAAATCTTTACTTTCTAAAAAATATTGTGGTGCCAGATAACTGAGTATATAGGAGCTGCCATCATTATTCAAGAAACACTTGTTAAACATTTTTGAGTGCTTCGTAGGCACCAGGTGTTACAGTGGGTGAATAAATGATAGCTAAAAACCCTGTGATAGCTACTCATTTGCAGGACTTTTAGCTAATATTCCATCAGCTGCTATGAATTACATCAGCATATATATTTCTTAACAAAACTGCAGATAAGCTTCCAGAGTAGTGCTTCCCAATAGGATTATTTGTAATGTAGACATGTCCTATATCTGTGCTGTCCAGTATAGTAGCCGTTAACCATATCCTGCCATTGAGCACTTAAAATGTGATTAAGCCCTGACTGGTTTGGCTCAGTGGATAGAGCGTCGGCCTGTGGACTCATGGGTCCCAGGTTTGAATCCGGTCAAGGGCATGTACCTTGGTTGTGGGCACATCCCCAGTGGGGGGTGTGCAGGAGGCAGCTGATCGATGTTTCTAACTTTCTATCCCTTTCCCTTCCTCTCTGTAAAAAAATCAATAAAATATATTTAAAAAAATGTGATTAATACACCCGAGGACTGAATTGTATTACATTAAATTTAATTTTAATTAATTAAAATTTAAATAGCCACATATGAATAGTGAGAACAGTACTGAACACCACAATTCCAGAGAACCAGAACTATACAGTATACCTTCGTTTTCTAAACTCAGCCACATGAATTCTAGGCATGTAAGAGGATTTTAAAAGACACTTTTCCATTAAATTATATTATTCATGTTATTATGAAGGCTCAAATCTGAGTTCATGTGAAGATCAATACGGCTCTGAAACTAAGAATAGATTTGAGAAAAATGATAGAAGATTTATGTGACTAGATCTCTGATTTAAAGTGGTCAATGCATCTTGGGAAATCTGGACATTATGGACTGTCATAGACTAAAGAAGGTAGTGGGGCTTTTTGAGATTATAAAAATCTATCAATTGAAAAATTAAGCTATTAAATAACTGGGCAAATGGAATAGGAAATGCAAAAAGTAAAGACCACATGTGGCAGATAAAAATCGGGAGGGCTATCTCCCCCACGGAGGTCCAGGCCCACACCAGTCCCCTGAGTGCAGGGTTTCGTGCCAGGAAGAGATGTCTCCATAAATTCTGGCAGAAAAAACCAGCAGGGATTGGAGTCCCAGAAGTTCCTCTAAAGGGCCCACACATGGACTTACTTGCTCTAAGTTCCAGTGCTGGGGGACATACAGGGAGGAACTGAGTAGCTTGGAATCAGGTGAGAGTTGGAGGGGCAACTTTCTCCCAGACAGAAGTCTTGGCAGATTGTTCCTTTTCTGAGCCCTTCCCCGAAATAGCTAGCAGGTAGGCACCATATCGGAGTCTCCATCAACCTGGCTAATACTGTAACTTTGCCCTAGTAATTCCCTGAGATCCTACCTCACACAACTTGTAGGCCCACTCAAATCGTTTCCAGTGGCTTTTCCATACAAATGGTCTGTCTTGGCCCATGGTTCAGACTTTTCTAAAATCTCTCTAACAAGCAGCATCTGCGTAGGTGTGCCCTGTACATCTTACTAAGTGGCCTCAGGCTTAGCACTAGACACAGCCATTCTTGGTTCACAGCTTTGCCTCTCCTGAGCACCTTCAAGCCCATCACAAGGAGTAGCCATCTGCATATCACTTTGTAGCTCAGGCTGGGTGGCCCAGGTAGGGTACAGATGGCAGCTGACCTTGGCCTGCACCTCCTGGGAGGTCCCAGAACTAGCACACTCAGTGGACAGCTTCAGGCCACATCAAAGCACCATCCTACCACCTTCACAAATGACAGACTCAAGGGGCAAACTCAGTGGGTCCCAGAGCCCTCCTGAAGTAAGTCATGCTCTGTGGGGTGGGCCCCAGAATAGCTGATCCTTTATGGTGGTCACAACCAGTCTTCACAGCTGGTGAGCCTGGGGGTCAATCCCTCCCATTGAGACACCAACAGCTCAACTACGACAGGAGGTTGTACACAGCCCACCTGGAGCGCCCAGTTCGGGTGAACAGGAGGCTGTGCCTCTGGATGTTACAGGATACCTGCATAAGGTTACTTTACCAGGCCCAGGAGACATAGCTGCTCTACCTAATACATAGAAACAAACACAGGGAGGCTGCCAAAATGAGGGACAAAGAAACATGTCCTAAATCAAAGAACAGAACAAAACTTTAGAAAAAGAAGTAACCAAAATGGAGATAAGCAATCTAATAGATGCAGAGTTCAAAACACAGGTTATAAGGATGCTTAGTTAGAAGGGTAGATGAACTTAATGAGAACGTCAACAGAGAGATAGGAAACAAAAATATAGATAGAAAACATAAGAAATAACCAGTCAGAAATGAAGAATACATTAACTGAAATAAAGAATACATTACAGAGAATCAACTATAGAGCAGATGAAGCAGAGGATTCAATCAGAGATTTGAAAGATAAGGAAGCACAAAACACCCATTCAGGACAGCAAAAAGAAAAAATAATCCCCCCAAAATGAGGATAGGTTCAGAAGCATCTGGAACAACTTAAAGCTTACCAACATAAGCATTATGAGGAGTGCCAGAAGGAGACGAGAGAGAACAAGGAATTGCAAACCTATGTGAAAAAATAATGACAGAATACTTTCCTAACCTGGTGAAGGAAACAGATATAAAAATTCAGCAAGTGCAGATAGTCCCAAACAAGGTGAACCCAAAGAGACCCACATGAAGGCACATCATAGGTAATGGGAAAACATTGTAGATTCACACCAAAAACAGTGGATAAATAGATTAGTCAATGACATGATCAAAGATAAATTTGGGGAAAGGCAATGCCAGAAAGCAGTTAGGAGTATATTACAACAATCTGAGTATGAGATAATGACCTGACAAAGATGGTAGCTGCAGAAATGGAAATAAAAGGGCACATACTAATATAAGAGACATTTTGAAGAAAGAATGAGTTGAATTTGAATTTCCCAGCCTGTGTGCCCAGGTGTTACAGGGGGGGTGAGATACCCATGAAGGCTTCGGGGGCTATGGTGAACACCCTGCTCCCCAGGCAATTACTTTCAGACACAAGCCACCTTTTTATTCAGTCAATTTAATATCATCATTTCCTACTTGGGACATGACCTGAAAGATTCTGATAATCACTGAATTAAAGTGCTTAGTGACAGTGACACTTAAAAGCAAAGGAGAGAAAGAGTTAAAATGACTACAACACATTTATTCTTCAAGACAGGATGGGTGGTGCTGATGGAAGTGGGGAAGGGAACAGGTTTGCAGCATTTTGTTTTGGATATTTCAGTTGCTGTGAATATGAAAAATTTCTGTGAACCAGTCATTGTAATAACAGGATTGAAACAAAGATGAAAGGTTTCTTAGAGCTGGAGGTTGATGGCACTGATAACGGAACACAGTCAATTGCATTTGGCCAAAACACCCTCAGCGGTGGTGGATTAGTGGATTGACATCAGCTTGCCCCTGTCTCCTTTGTCTCGTCTGCTCTATTAATCATTTTCATCTTCATGTTAGACAAAGATGTAAAGTTATTCTGATATTTATAAATCATACAAATATTGAAGGGCTAGCTAAGATGTTGGCTGATATAATCAAGATTCAGAATAATTTGTTGAGCCTAAACTAAGATGATAAAAATAACAAGTGCATCCAACAGTGCAAATACACTTGATGCCACTGAACTGCTCTATCTATCTATCTACTATCTATCTATCTATCTATCTATCTATCTATCTATCTATCTATCTAAAATACTGTGGAGTTTGAGAAGGTAAAAGAGAATGCTTTACCCTTTGTTAGGTGAATTTTTATTTTCTTCCTTTGGGCCTCTCCTAAAGATTCAATTGTAACTTGACAACGATCAAGATATTTAATTAAGCCAAGATAAATTTGTTCGCAATACTTTTGTGGGCCACGCCTCCTGCCTACTGAAGGGACAATAAAGGGCAGTTACTGTGTGTGGAGAAAGCTGGATGAGGACTATGAAGTCTGCTGAACGAGAAAAGAGCTATTTATCACTGGGTGCAGGAAGAGAGAAAAGGAGCCCACTAGCCCTCTAAGTATTTGTATGTTATTTTTACAACAGCCCCCATCAAATCAGTAGAAAGAATGTCTAGCAGCATACCAAGAATAACTAAACAAACAAAAAATAAGAAATACTGCTTAGAAAGGCTTATTTAGCCCCTAGGAGAGCCGAGGGGCTCTCAGGGCGGGGCTTTAGGCTTTGTTTACCTCTTGCCTCCAACAGCTAAGTTTTCAAACCACTTCCCCTTCTAACACATGAAAACCTCTTTGTTGTGCATGAGAAACTGCTGAAGGTTCCTGCACCTTCCAGTGTGCCTGGTGTGGTCAGCTCAGGTTGTTTAGAGCTTAAGGTATAAGTGGGTCATCACCCCAGGGTCTCCTAGACTTCATTCTGGGAGATGGACAAGGTAGAAGGGGACCTGAGCTTCACTTTCACTCCCTGACTTTGGAGCTACGTATCCTCAGGTCAGCTTATTCCCTCACCTTCCCCTTTATTCCCATCTCATTCTTTTCCACTTCCTTCTTTCACTTGTTCCTCAAAACCTAGAGTGGCGGAGAGGTGGTAGAAAGGGAGAGAAATGAGATCGAGATTGGGAGTGGGGGTGGGGTTCCACCCTACTTCCTTATTTTTTCTCATTTCTCCAGGTGGCTCCAGGTAGGCAAAGGAACAGGTATGTTGAGTTGATGGTGCCCTGCACAACCCTAGGGAACGTCATTCGCAATGTGACCTATGATACAGAGCACTTCACAGTGAGAAATCTGCCTTATTTGAAAAGCAGGTGCATTGGAAAAGGGCCTTGTGGTTTTAGCCCATTTGAATTCTTCCTGCTACATTTTAAGCTTTTCTTTTTGCTGGAGGGCACCTATTTGCAATCATCTGTTCAGGGAATTTGTTACTTGAAATGCGAGTCTCTTTTAAACTTACATTAAAGCCCAAAGAAAGTTTCATCAGGCCAAGGATTTTATATCATGTTCCTTTTTGATTGTATTTCCTTCAAATTTGTCAGTGACCCTGAGGATATGTTTCTGGAAACCTTCAAAACTCTTTACATGTGTCATGTTCCAGAAACTGTTAAATCACTTTATTGTGTGTTTTTTTTCTTTTTCTCTAAAAATAATCTGAACACTCTTAGGTTGACTCAAAGTTTTTCTTTTCAACCACAATCCACAATTTTCTTAAAGTTGTCAAATGGTAGAATCCAGAATTCATTATAAAAGGTATGTGTCTGTTCTACCACAATTTAAAAAGAAGTGTATGTGTGTGTGTGTGTGTGTGTGTGAATGAGGTATGTGTGGGGGGAGTGTTTCTTCTCATCTGCACAGTGATATTTTCCCAATTCAAAATGAAATATAAAGTCATAATCCCATAAATCTCTGTGCTAATCACATCATTAATAAATATTGGCCTGTGTTGGTGAGGATGTGTACATCGTAGGGAGTTTGAGGTAGAGGGGATGGAGAACATAACTTACCAGGCTTTTCTGAGAGAGAAGCAAGAATAAGATGATGGTTGGTTGGATGGGGTTTACTTGTGACTTTTTGAATGGGTGCTAGCTGAGAATTCACCATCGTCTCCATGACCCCAACAGTCCCTTAGAAGTGAGAGGATAGAGAAGGGAGCTGCACTGAGGGACGACTGAGAGAGGAGGCTTTGTGGATTGGGGTTTCCAGATGAGAAGAGGAGGAACAGCTTGGCAAGCAGAGTTACTAGCGACTATAGAGTCCATCTTCATGGAAGACTACATCAGAAAACCCTGGAGGGGGTGTTTGTTTAGTTCCACTTTTTTTTTTAAAAAAAGAAATTTCACAGCAATGCTCTTATGCCAAGGGAAGAAAGAAAAATAATTTTTCTTCTGTTTTGTTTATGCTTAATCTAGAGGGGAAAAATAGAAAATGGTATAGCTCCTTTTGCAGTGGACAGATGACCCAGAGCATAAAAAAATGAGAAAACAATAAAACAGGGGTAAAGCTGAGTGACCAATGGGACACCCCTCTTTTTTCCCCATTGACCCCCTTCACCCCACATAGCTCCAGCCCTCCAACCCCCCTAGGCCTTCACCACACTATGGTCTGTGTCCTTGGGTCATGCATATATGCATACAAATTCTTTGGTTAATCTCTCCCCCTACCTTTGAAGCATTTTAAATAACAAATAAGATAGCAAACATTCCCTGAGCTCCTTCCTTGTTCTCTGGTAGGCCCAGTACCAAAAGCTTCCTGCAATGATGGCGCATTTGATACCTGTGAGGCAGACTATCATTGGCCCCACTTTACAGAGGGGAAAACTGGGCCACCAGAGTGAAGCAGCTTGCCCAAGGTGCAAGCAGGTAGCAAGAGGATAAGTTGGAATTGCATGTGGATTGTCTGGCTCTGTAGACTGTTCACAACCACTGTGCAAACTCATTAGACAGATGACCCACTGGAGTGTGTGTGGGCAACACAGACTGCCTGGTAGGAAGTTGAGGGAGATGTGATCTGACAAATAAATCAAGGCCTCTTCTTTTATTATGTTATTCTTCTTTCTCAACATTCTCTGATCCTATAGGGATATGATGTTAGAATAGAAATAGGATACTAGAGTTTTAAAAACCACTTGAGATGGGTTATTATCATCTGATTTGAAATCTCAACCATTTAGCACATCAGTTTTGAGAAAATGTAAAGCATTTATCTTAAATTTATCTTAAAGAGCTCTTAATTCCCCACAGGCAAAACAAAACAAGACAAAACAAACCAAATAAAACAACACACACACACACACACACACACACACACGACTGAAAATTGTCAATATTTAAGTTGGAACTCCAAAAAAAGAAGTGTACCAGAGTTTTGCTTTGATACTTGGAACCCTGTGAACATGTGTAGTTTGGGATTCCTGGCTGACTTTGAAATCCACTTACTGGGTCAGAATCGCCAACATTCTCGGAACTGACACGGACATCTCTGGGCTCCTCCTTTTAAGGACTGTGGATTGTTGTTGGTGCCATAAGCACAGTTCAACAAACTGGGTTCATGCCTGTGGAAAACTCAAACTGCAGATTTCCTGTTGTCCTTAGGGTAGATAATATTAAAAGTTTCTACGACTAACTGCAAAAACAGGTTAGCTGCACTAGCTAAGGGTTCATACAAGCCACAAGTCAACAGTGTGCTCTCAAAAAAGGCAGAAAGAACACATTTTGTAGAGGGCAAACAAGTAGGTTGGCAGACCAGTCATGGATTCCTCATTACTACTTTTAGAGGAATGTGGCAATTTTGGACTCCAAGTCTCAAAGATGCTATTATGAAAGTGAACTTCAAGCTGTGTGGACAGAATCAGGTTGCCAAGGGGATTGTAATCAGTTATTTTTCCCAAAGAGAAGTCAACATATAATGGGGAAGAGGAGGAGTTACTAGGATATTTTAGCTCTTGTGAGAACAACCATTCTTCATTTATCAAAGAACTATAAATGAAGGAAAAGGACTTAGATAGTGAAAAAAGTTTGAATGGGATATTAATTAATCCATTTGGCCAGTATTAATAAAGCTTCTGGCACAAACCCGACAATGGATTAGGGGCTTTTTAAGTAGAGGCCATTTGGACAAGGGTCACATTTAGAGACTGCTATTCTGGTTGGGGACAGATCAGAATAACAAAAGTTTTCCTGGTAGCCTCATTGGCGGGGCTCAGTGGTTGAGTGTCCACCTATGAACCAGGAGGTCATAGTTTGATTCCTGGTCAGGGCACATGCCCAGACTCAATCCCTGGTGGGTGATGTGCAGGAGGCAGCTGATCAACCATTCTCTCTAATAATTTATGTTTCTATCTCTTCCTCTCCCTTCCTCTCTGAAATCAATAAAAATATACTTAAAAAATGTTTTCCTGGTAGTGTGATGGCACATTGAGGACACAAATGGAAGATATCCAGTTCTTTGGGGAATACCAGGGTTTGGGAGTTAGAAAATGTGACCCTGAAATATGAGTGTCCCAGATAGGGTATTCTAAATATTGTAAATATTCCCTTTGGAATGAACAAAGATACTGTTGGTCATATGGTCTAGCACCACACTGTCCAAAGTGATAGCCACTTGTCACACGTGGCTATTTAAGTTTATCTTTATATCAATTAAAATGAAATAAAATGAAACATTCAGTGGCACTAGCCATATTTTAAGCACATAGGAGCCACATGTGACTGGCGGTTACTGCATCAGACGGTGCAGACGTGCTAACATCTCCAGCACCACAGAAATTCTCACTGGACAAGCACTGCTAGAGGATAGGTGTAAGGCAGTGATGGCGAACCTCTGACACCTCTGACACGCGAACTCATTTTTTTGGTTGATTTTTCTTTGTTAAATGGCATTTAAATATATAAAATAAATATCCAAAATATAAATTTTTGTTTTACAATGGTTGCAAATATAAAAAAATTTCTATATGTGACGCAGCACCAGAGTTAAGTTAGGGTTTTTCAAAATGCTGACACGCTGAGCTCAAAAGGTTCACCATCACTGGTGTAAGGTGTGGCCGGAGCCATGCCTGCAGGCAGAGGCTATAGCTAGAGGCCTTACATGTCATAGCATGGAGCTCAGATTTTATCCACTAGGATAGGCATCAGCTAACTTCTTCTGTAAAGGGCCAGATTGTCAATAGTTTCGGCTCTTGGGACCACACGGTTTTTGCCAAAACAACACAGCTCTGATGTTAATGTTGAGATCAACCATAGACAATACATAAACAAATGAGCATGGCTGTGTTCCAATAACACTCTATTTGTAAGAACTGGCAAAGGGGTGGATTTGGCCCTCAGACCGTGGTAGCTTGCTGACCCTGCTCTAGCCCATTAAGAGCCACCTGAAGGCTTTGAAGCCAGAAAGTTGCATAACTAGATGTGTGCTTTAGAAAGATCCTTCTAGTAGTAGAGTGAGGACAGATTTAAGAAGTGTGGGATATAAGACTATAATAGTCCAGTCAAAGAGGACAGGGGCCTGAAATCTGAATGTTACCCAATGAATACGGTTGAAGAAAGAGAATGTGTTTGTGCTTTTAAGTTGGGTAGCAGGACACTAGTGACAGTGGAGAAATATGGAATGACATAGAAGAATAAAGCTTGGGTGATTGGGTAGTTGGTGGCTCACTGAGTTAGAGAATATAGGAGTAGGAAGAGATTTGGGGAAGGACGATGACTTCGGTTTGCGTCCGGTAGCATTTGAGGTGCCATACATGTGAGTCATCAGCAGAGGATTAGTAGCTAAAGCCTTGAGTCATGGAAAATACCCAGGGAGAGAGTCAGAGTGAGAGGGATGCAAATAATAGTGCCTTGAGTATCACCAAAGTGGAAGGCTCAAGGGAACTGAGAAGGAATTGTTACTGGCATCAGGATGAGAACCAGGGAAGAATGGTATTGCAGGGAACCAGAGAAGACTTTCAGAATACCAATGAGAAGACTAAAAAGATTCCATGAAGTTTGGTAATTAAAGAGCAGTTTTGGAATGTTACCCAGAATAGATTTGATAAAAGAAAATAAAACCATGAAAATCACCACCAAATTGTCTAAAATCTGTCTCACTTTCTTTTTTTAAAAAAAATATGTTAAAAGGGTTGAAACACTTTTTATGTTCTTGGTTTTTCTTTTAGCACTAAGTGGTAGAAGTACTTAAGTGATCAGCGTCCTTTGAATCTCACTTTGTAAATGGTATGGTCTAGCAATCACTCTACTTAGGGGTGGAAAGGCAAGTAAGATCTTGTCTGATCACCCGAGGTGATCTCTGCAAATTCCTTGGGTAAGCTTCATGCTGGGAGTGTTGGAAAGTGGATAGATAACCTCTTAAAATGATATGAAGTTCTGATTTTAGGGTGTGTAACAACAAAAACAGTGGACTTCCTGAGACAAGCGCCCCTGGAGTTTTATGTAATAACCACACTCGATACATATAAAGGTTCTATCCTGAAGTCACCTTAATAAAGAAACTAAGTAGAAGCAGCTTTAAGATAAAATCATGTGATTTGGGCGTGTCCCATTTCACAACTTAATGGTCAAAGGATTAGTCATCCCTTCAATGGAGGAGTTTCAAATGATTGACAGCCACCTTGGAAGAAGTTTATATAAGGAAATAGTTTACATGCTGGTGGATGACTATGTCTCACTCAAACTTTGGGTGATTTGTTGTTTAAAATTTTGTCTGAAAACATGGAGAAACTGGCAAAAACAAGCTCATGGTTTTCAAGAGTATTTCTTGAGAGAATTAGAATTTGTTTCTGAAGGAATTGCTTAACTAGCACATGAAAAGCTGAGTAACACACGTTTCTGAAGAGTTTCCATTAATTTTGCCTCTAGAAACCACATCAAGGGAAAGTGAAACTGGCAATAACATAATACTAACAACAAAAATAAAAAAGGAGTCCTTTCATCTGCAGTGACCAACTGGTTCACTCAGTTAGACCAGAATACATTCTTAACTGGCCCTGCAGTTTTCCCGTGAAGCGACTTGACTCTCTGATGCTCCGTTTGCTCTCCTTGGCCTGACTCTGCCCAGACCTGCAAAGTCATTCTGAGAGTGCCTCCGGGCTGCTTGAGTAGGTGGCAAACCTCTAGAGGCAAAGTGTGAAAAGTAAATTGAACTCCCTACAGAGCAATACTAAAAAGGAAAGCTGCTTACAATACATTAGCCCATGTTCTTGATACTAAAAGAATTACAATGGAATCCACAACTAGAATATTTTTAAAGAATTTAAATGAAGTAATAAACTTACCTAGAAAAATACACGAGTAAGGACTTAAATGAATATTGTGAAAAGAGGAGCAACGATGGAAGGGGTGAGGGAGATCCCTTTAGATATTAGAATATATTATAAAATAATAATTGAAAAGGCATGATAGTGACACAAAAATAAAATGGCTCAAAAGAGAGCCATAATATATGGTAATCTAAAAGTAATGAAAATGGGAAAAGAGGATATATAAAATAGATACTATTTTAATTTCACATTTAGTTCCTTCCAGGAGTCAGAATAAATTCAAAATAGATTAGAGTCAAGAAGGAAAATCAGCAGAGAATGGACTACAGTATTTGTCCAAAAAGGTGTCGATTTTTAACGAAATTACAACAGAGAAGAAGACTCATGTATGAGGGATACAGGTCTACACAATACTATGAAACAGCGGGTTCATACTGTGCCCTCCCTCTAGATTACGTTAGGGCCATTTCTTTGTACCCAGGAAGTTGACAAGCACAGTGGTTTAGACAGATTCTGGAGCCAATCAGGGTTTGGATCTCAGTTCTACTACTTACTTATTTGCTAATTACATAACCTTTGGTTTCCAGATTCATAAAACGGAGTAAATGTAATACATCTCCCAAGATTGTTATAGAATGTGATGAATTTATATTTTAAAAACACAATGTCTGGCAGAGAGACAGCACTAAGTTAAATGTTAGTATTGTTATTGTAGTCTTTATTTCCTCAAACACAAAGTTTGAAAAATGGTTTGAACTTCAATATAGCTCAGCACAGTGCTATACAAAAGGAGAATGATAGAAACAACCCATTTTTCTATTTCTAAAGAAAAGTACACTTGTATTGCCTAGATTATCTAGTCTATTAAACTGTTATTTGAGATTCCCTGGAAGGAGTTTGTAATGGAAATAAATAAGTTATTTCTATAAAATCAGGAAGCCCTTCATAAAAGTTACATGCAAGAAAATGACTCATGGAAACTCCTTGAAGTAGATGTATAAAGTTATGTCTCAACCATGAATAAGAATGCTTCTTTTCACTTTTTAAAGAACCAAAATCTGGTTTTAGTTCCAAGAAATAACAATGCCCATAAACATTGCCAATACCCACTTGGGAGCCCAGAACATTCCCTGCCTCTTGGAGACCAAGCCAATCCCCCATTAGGAACCGTTGGGAAATGGCAATAACAAATCCAAGGGAAAATTGCATGAGTTGAGGTTAATTTATATTTTGTGAAGTAAGAAGTCTGTGCATTACTATTATAATCTCTGTGTTTCCCACAATTTAATAGAAATAGATTGGCATAGATATTCTCATTTTTACCTAGAGTGGAAATTTGTTTTAAACTGTGCAGTTACAATATTAAGTTAGGAGGATGATTTTGCCTTAATCAGATTGGGCTCTTATAAAATCCCGAGTCCATAACAAATATATATCGACTGCTTGGGGTACAGAAGGTAACATGGCGAATGCAAAATAATTGGGAAGAAAATTCATTTGAATATGCTTGATGAGAATTTCAGGGCACTGATAAGAGTAGCTGAAGGCAGGACATGCCAATCAAGGGGGTGGGGGCGCTTAAAGTGAGTGAGTGTGGAAAGTAGAAGTTTTTTCCACAGAAGAAAGTTGGCGCCGTATAAGTGTCCGGGCTGGTTTGGCTGAGCTGAAAGTGGAGAAGCTGCACAAATACAGCTACAAGCAGCACACAGGGAAGGTCTTATCTCCAGTCTAGTGATATGTCCAGAAAAATATTTACAAACTTCCAGTTAGAAAGTAAGTCACAGCCCGAGCCAGTTTGGCTCAGTAGATAGAACGTCGGCCTATGTGGACCAAAGGATGTCAGGTTCAATTCAAGTCAAGGGCACGTGCCTCAGTCGTAGGCTCCTCCCCGGCCTGGACCCTGGTCAGGGCATGTGCAGGAGGCAACCAATCGATGTGTTTCTTTCACATGGATATTTCTCTCTGTCTTTCCCTCTCTCTTCTACTCTCTCTAAAATTCAATGGAAAAATATCCTCAGGTGAGAAAAAAAAAAGGAAAGAAATTAAGTCATGGATATAATGACAGCATAAGGGACAGGGTCAATAATCCTATATAATAAAAGGGTAATATGCAAATTGACCCTAACAGTGGAATGACTGCTGGACCAGTCACAATGAGGCATACTGACCACCTCTCAGTCCCTTTCCCCTACTGGCAGAATCCGATTGCCTGATGGCAAATTGGGAACCAGGGGTGGATAGCAGGGAACTTGGGGAGTGCCAGGCTAAGGCCCCCACCCCGCTGGTAGCCCCTCACACAGAGCGCAAACCTGAGGCAGGGACGGGGCCAGCGAGCAGTGGGAACAACCGATCTCTCAGTCCCTTCCCCCGGCCATCAGGCATCGGTCACCAATGGAGAACGAGAATGGGTGGCAGTGGAGGGCAGGGCCAGCTGCGGGTAGCCAGGGAAGATGGCCCTGATTGCAGGCCAGTCCTCGGGACCATACCCACGCACGAATTTGGTGCGCCGGGCCTCTAATAATAATAATGAAAGGCTAATATGCACATTGACTGAACGGCAGAATGACCGGTTGCTATGATGCGCACGGGCCACCAGGGGGCAGATGCTCAATGCAGGAGCTGCCCCCTGGTGGTCAGTGCACTTCTATATGGGGAGTGCCACTCAGCCAGAAGCTGAGCCTCTCCCACCTCCGTGGCAGCACTAAGAATGTCCAACTAATGGTTTAGACCCGATCCCTTGGGGGCCTAAGCCTTTAGTCGGACATCCCCCGAGGGCTCCCTGGCTGCCAGAAGGATGTCTGACTGCAAGCTTAGGCCTGATCCCCCAGGGAGTGGGCCTAAGTCGACAGGTGGACATCCCCCAAGGGGTCCCGGATTGTGAATGGGCACAGGCCGGGCTAAGGGACCCCCCACCCGAGTGCACAATTTTTTGTGCACTGGGCCTCTAGTATTGCAATAATTATGTAAGGTGACAGTTATCAGACATAGTGTGGTGATCACTTTGTAAGCTATATAAATGTTGAGTCACTATGTTGTATACCTGAAACTACCGGTAATATAAAATTGTATGTCCTTTATAATTTTAAAAAAATGTTATTTGAGATTTTGTTCAGATGGCAGGGTTTTTACTTTCTCTACATATTCCTTTATTTTTTGAAAAATTCTATCACCCTCATGCATCTCAGTTTTACAAGGGGGAAAAAAATAAAGCTATTTACATTTAGAGGTGAAAATTCTTTTGCAGATATCACATTAGTGGATAAACAGGCTATATAAGTAAACCCACTGGTTACAAATATAGAACATGGAGTATTATACTAAAACTAGAGGCCTAGTGCATGAAATTCATGCACTGGGGGTGGGGGGGGGTCCCTCAGCCTGGCCTGTGCCCTCTCGCAGTCCGGAACCCCTCAGGGGATGTCTGCCTGCTGGCTTAGGCCCGATCCCCCCAGGACATCCCTCTCACAGTCTGGGACCCTTTGCTCCTTACTGCCTGCCTGCTTGCTGCTCCTTAGCGCTGCCACGGAGGCGGGAGAGGCTCCTGCCACTGCTGCTGTGCTTGCCAGTTGTGAGCCCGGCTTCTGGCTGAGCGGTGCTCCCCTTGTGGAAGCGCATTGACCACCAGGGGCAGCTCCTGCATTGAGCGTCTGCCCCCTGGTGGTCAGTGCACATCATATCGACCCGTCATTCTGGTTGTTCCACTGTAATGGTCGCTTAGGCTTTTATTATATAGGTTTTCAGCTCCATTTGCCCAGAATATATTACATTTAAACTCCCCACCCTCCATTTTTATTATAAAAATTGCAAGTATAGCACCCAAAAGTTGAGACTGAAGTTGAAAGTGAAAACCAAAATACCCCCACTTAGATTCAAAAGTTGTTTGCATTCTGCTCTTCTTGCATTTGCTTGATCACATCTACTGATTAATCCATTCACCTTTGTTCTTTGATGCATTTCAAAGTGAGTTGCAGACATCAATACCCTATTTGATACTAAATTTAATCATCCCCCAAAACCCTCTCACACACTCTGGAGACCAACCATGGAACCCCAAGCAGGCTGAAATCTGATCTTTTTCCCAAACCTAGACATTGCTTCCAATCCAAACAGATCCCAAATCAGCCGCCTTCCCAGAAGGCAAAGTTTACCAAACCTTTCCCTGACTCTTTCTACATATCCAGAACTGTGCAATTTATCCAACTCATAGAATATTAAGGCCGGAAAGGGAAACTATTTGATCTGGAGTCGCCAGCTCCAAAGTTTCCAGGAAGCAAGTGGGTAATAGAAAAAGTGGGTATCGTGTGTAAGATAATCAAGTAGATCTCATAATGGAGACTCACCAGACCTCAGTGTGGGGAAGGAACAAGGAAAAGTTGAGAAAACAGAATTTACAGTTGGGGTACGGCTCCCAGTCTCAGCCTACAGGTTCCAAGGGCCCTGTATTGTAACCAATGTTTCTCCTTTTGTCTCCCTGCGGGTCTGGGACACTGAAAGGTACACATTTATTAGGATAGCTTGAAGAGTACACTGTTAAATAGAACCATTTTTTTTAAAGCACGCATGGATGTAAACGTGTGGAATGGTTCTAGTTTTTGCAAGTTACTTGCCCAAAAAGACATATTCCTCTTTCTCCCTGCCTCCCCCTGGAATGAATGAAGTCAAAGAAGAGAGGAACCAGTTTTCTTACTGATCAAAGAGTAGGATCAATGATGTAGCATCATTTCTCAGCAATGTGCTGGTAGACCTGTGTGTGTGTGTGTGTGTGTGTGTGTGTGTGTGTGTGTGTGTGTGAGACAAATTAAATGGAAGGATTTACCACATGCAAGGGAAGAAAAATAAGAAGAGTCAAGATGTGTAGAAACTATATCTGGGTTTTCTTGCCTAATTAGCCATGAAGACCTGGTTATTCTGGATACCTTCTGGAACTTCCTCCCACGCTCCTTGCCCTGCTTATCAAATTCAATCAATGTTGCTCAGGTTGTCTAACTTTTATAGCTACTGAAAATTGAAACCATCTATGCTATGCATGTTCAGTAACTACAGGTGGATCTTTCTTAGAAATCAGAAATTACAACAATTCCACCCTCACTCTTTGTTTGGTAATTAACATCAGAAAGTTTGGAAACTCCCTACCCCTCACTCCATCAGATAACTAGTTTAAACACTGTATATCTTTGCCCTATTGTGTTGGGATAGCTATGTTCTGCTATTTAAAAAAAACACACAAACAAAACAAAACAAAAAAACCAACAGAAAAAACTCCACCCAGCCCTGAAATGCTGTCTCATGCACTTGTGGGTAAATGTGGCAAAAGTAGTTTCTTTCGGATGAATGTCCACTTGTGATAAAGTAAACCCAACTACTTTTCTTTCAAAGTTGTAATAACTTTGCAAGTCATTTTTTTTGTACAACGTCCATATACTGACAAATTAAAATGTATTCATGTAAGTTAAACCTCCCAAATGTCTATTTAAGTGTTCTTCCTAGATTTCACATGAATTCTTTTAACTAAATGTCTGTCAAAGATCAAATTCAGCAAATGTTTACTTCAACTCCACGTCTTTTATTCTCTGCCAGAATTTTCATAAGGGTTGAATTTATAGTTGGCTTATCAGTTTTTGTAGCTAAAATATGACTATAGAACCATGATTTTGAGCTCTGGTTTTATAATCCTATTAGCTGTTTTAAAGGCATAGAGTAAAATTCTGAAATTTTTCATGAAAAAAGGTAAATTTTTTAACCAATATTTTTAAAGACTATATAGCATTGTGAGAGAAATGGGTTTTATAAAACAAAAGGTCCCAATATGTAAAAAAGAGAAATATTCTTTAAACATTTTTTTTTAAATTTCCATTCTCGCCGAACCGGTTTGGCTCAGTGGATAGAGCATCGGTCTGCAGACTGAAGGGTCCCAGGTTCAATTCCGGTCAAGGGCATGTGCCTTGGTTGCGGGCACATCCCCAGTGGGGGGCGTGCAGGAGGCAGCTGATCGATTTCTCTCATCGATGTTTTTAACTCTCTATCCCTCTCCCTTCTTCTCTGTAAAAAATCAATAAAGAATATATTTTTTAAAATAAAATAAAATAAAATAAAATTTCCATTCTCAAAATACTTGTTTTGATTTTTTTTGCAGGTTCTTTGCATGTTTTACTTACAAAATAGTTTAGAAAAGTTTTGTACAACATACCTGTGTGACAGGTATTTTCTGAGGACCTTTGTGGATAAAGCTATGCAACACTTATAACATCCTTATAAGTAGATATAGTTATTCATCCATTTTTACACATGGAGAAACTGAGGTATAGAGAGGGTAAATTGTTCAAAGTCATATGGCTGGTAATGGGCAGCACTGAGATTCAAACCCAGGAAGTCCAACTCCAGAGTCATTTTAAACTCTGTTCACTAAAAGTTCACCATTTTGCTCTTAGAATGCCAGAAACACCAGGTAAGAGTTGGCATAAGTGATTGTCAGAATGGGCCAAGCAGTAAATGAATAACTAAATCGAACTTTGACTGAAGGCTTGAACCATTTGGGGAACTTAAAAGAAAAAAGTACCTAAGCCCCTCCCAGGCCAGCTGACCCAGAAACTCTGGGGGTGGCAGGTGATTCCAGTGTGCAGCCAGGCTGAGAACCATTGATCCAAACCTCGTTAGCTAAGTCTTAGCACAGGGGATCTCAAACTGTAACCACTCAGAATCAGACCACTCAGAAGGCTTGTTCATAAACACAAGTGGCTGGGTCTCACTCCCAGAACAGCTTTTTCAGTCTTGACTGGAGCCCAAATATTTCTATTAAGTTCCCAGATGGTCTTCCTGCCGCTGGTTTAGGGAGTACACTTTGAGAACCACTGTCTTAATAGGTTGGGGAAAGGAGAAAGGGGACGATGGAGATCTGGAAGAAACTGGACGAATTCTCTTAGTATCTCATCAACCCTGCTGCTCACACATGTCCTCTACTTTGTTGTTTTACCCAAGGCCACTGAGCAAGGATAAGGGGAGAAAAGAAAATGGAAAGATATGAAGCTAAAGGGAAGTGAGGGAAAAGAGAGAAGAGGAATCAACTGGTCAGTAAATTAAAGTTTTCTAGCTCTCTCACTGACCTAACCGTATGTCAAGAGTAGAAAATAAAAATGTTTAAAGATGGCCATGTTAAAAAAGAAGAGGAACCATTCTAGATCAGAAAGAAAATAGAAACGCTAGGAAGTGAGTGAAACTGGAGGCCTGGAGGACAGGTGAGGTGGGCTGTTGGTTCAGGATATGGAAGCATCTGTTTGTTCAGCTCCTATAGGGTCATCTGAAAACCTGAGCTAGGGTTGCTCTTTGAAACCAAGGGCAGGGACAGATACGCTTTCCCATCCTTAGCACCATGAAAGGGGGCCAAATGATTGGCAACTAAAAAGTTGCCTTGAGAGACAAACATTTCTCAACACAGGATGATTTTGATAAAGCATGAGTGGGGGTGGGGAACACATCCTGTCTAATAAAGAGGGAATATGCAAATTGACCGTCACACCATCACAAAGATAGCGGCGCCCACAGCGGAGGCGGGTTTCTGTAACAAAAGATGGCTGCACCCACAGCAGAGGCCGAGTTCCCATAATGAGGCTTAATGAGCAATCAGCAGGGACCTGAGGCTGCGTGGCACTGGGCCGGGGCAGGGGACCTAAAGCTGTGCCCCCCGCCAGATGGGGCTTGATGGGTGACCTCAGGCCACACCCCTGCTCTGGCACCGGGCCAAGGGACCTGAGGCCATGCCCCCTGCCTGGCTGGGCTTGACGGGGGACCTCAAGGTGTGCCCCCTGCCCCAGTGCTGGGCCAGGGGACCTCAGGCCACACCCCTCACCAGGCGGGGCTTGATGGGGGATCTCAGACCACTCTACCCCCGCCCAGCAGGGCTTGATGGCAGACTTCAAGGCACGCCCCCCATCCTGGCCCAGGCTGGGGGACCTCAGGCTGTGCCGCCCACCTTGGCACCAGGCCAAGGGACCTCAGGCTGCACCCTCTGCCCCAGCACCAGGCCGGGGGACCTAAGGATGTGCCAGGGGACCTGAGGCTGCGCTCGCCGCCCAGCAGGGCTTGACAGGGGACCTGAGGCTGCACCCCCCACCCTGCGGGGTTTGACGGGGGACCTGAGGCTGCGCCCCCCACCCGGTGCCTGGCCAGGGGACCTGGGGCTTGTCAAGGGTGGGGCGGCTGGATCTGGATCTTGCCCAATGGGGGGGTGTTAGCTGGGTCTGGGTCTTGTGCAATTTTGAGGCACCGCAGGTGAGTGGGGACTTGACTCTGGGTCCCACAGCATGCCCCAGACTCTGACAGGAGGAAGATTTTCATATACATTTTACTAATTTTCTTTCATCTCTGACACTTCTATATAGAGAAAGGGCAAATAGCAATATTAAAATATTTTGTCTAATTAATCCCCTTTTAATGTGCATGAATTTCGTATACCAGGCCACTAGTGGGTAGGAACCAGAGATGCTGGTAAACATCCTACAATGAATAAAAATGATGATGTTGAGAAACCCTGATTTAGAAACAGCCCCAGAGCAAGAACCTGGGCCAAGATACCAGTTGACTATGCAATGAATATGCTAAGTGCAACATTACTGTGGGCCTGGATCATGCAGCTGTCAATATAAACCTGGGTCTAGGCTCTAGTCCTCAGGAAGAAGTAGTAGAGATCAGCACAACACTAGAGAAGGTAGAGAGAAGGCAGGTTGGAAGGGCAAACCCACCAAGCAACCAACCAAGCAACCAACCAACCAACCAACCAACAAAACCTTCTCAAAATGGGTCTGCAGCTCAAAATTCCAAAATATAAGAAGAAACTATTAGGAAGAAAAAACCCCCACAAAATAAACAATTATAAGATAGGTCTACCTAAATTAAATTAAGAGAACAATCTGAAAATGACTTCAGAACTTCAGGACTCAACAAGAAACAAATAAGTGAATAATATCCATAAGAATATTTGAAACAAAAATGGGCATTTTATGGATATGGACATACAAAATGAAAATATAAAAATATGACCGTGAAGGCAAGATGCCGGGATTCTCTGCTGTTGGAGGGAGAAGCATGGAACGTGGGAAGGCGAAGAGAAGGCTTCAACGTTGTCTTTTGTTATGTTTTGAAAAGATGGCAAGTGGCAATATTATGGCAAAATAGTGACATGTGTGAGATTTGGGTGGTGAGAATGTGAGCATTTGCTGTTGTTTGTTTTATAACATACCATAATATTTTATTGTATTTTTATACTCTAATATTTTTAAAAGAGAAGGACACGAGGAGAAATAAAGGGCAGATGGAATGCACCTCAAAGTACTAGAGAAGTATATTAATGTGACCAAATCAAGAGCTGGAGCCCCACACCCATTCACTTCAAGAACAAGGGTGCCACACACTTGGTGTATGCTAAAGTCTACGCTAAGACGTGGCTCTCATTTCCTTCTACATGCATCAATTGTAGATGACAGAGAGAAAAAAAAGTAACACATTGGGCTAGCTCTTGCTGCAAAAGGGAGATGGCCCCTTCTGTGAAGAGAGGCAGAGAGATAAGAGTGAGTCAGGGAGGGGGGTGGGGTGGGGCAGCATGTAGAAGTGAATGGATTTCTTTTTGGGAATATTAACATATCATCCAAGATTATGATTGGTCTCCCTCACCCCCACCCCCAGCTTACAAGATATGGACAAGAATCACCACTCTACTTAAAAGAAGTGGGTTGGAACCACAGCTCCCAAAGGGATCCTTCTAGAATGGGATGTTACATATGGTGATTTCCCTAAGACACCAGCATTCACCTGGGTTTCCATTACAGCCTTTCAAGTTCTGAGCCCCTACATTGATTCTCTAACTTGGCTGTGTGCTAATTGGAGGCCACAATTTGGAAGGAGGAGGGAGAACATTCGATATTGAAGTCCCAAGTCATGATCAAGGCTGTCTGCTGAGGACATATGTCACTTTACAGGAAGCCCTACTCTCAAAATGCAGATTGGGCATGATGCTCTCTCCTTGGCTAGGAGCCTCTCGTGACTGCTGGGATGCACAAAATAAGGTGGGATTCCTTGTCATGGCATTCGAGACAACTCCACTGCCTGTTTCTTGAAAGCACCTCTTGCTACTTTCCTCTTCTCTTGCTCATCCTCCAGACATCCTGGTCCCCCTGCAGATCCAGTCTTTCCTCTGCCTCACTTCTTCCACAGCTGCCATTTCCTTTGTCAGACGTGTTTTCCCCGCCACTTCCCTGTGCCCAGCTCCTCACTCCTGTGCAACAATTCTCAGCCCTCGCTGGGCCCAGCTCCCATGTCAAGCTTTTGATTTAACTGGTTACATTGGGGCCTTGAGAATGGGGGTGACAGATAAGCTGCTCGAGTGAATCTAACGTGTAACCAGAGTTGAGAGCCACTGCTTTAGTCTAAACTTCACCTCACCAGAGACCAGACGTATTCCTACGAAGACATCTCCTCTATATGCTCTATTACAGTGATGGCGAACCTATGACACGCGTGTCAGAGGTGACACGCGAACTCATTTTTTTGATTGATTTTTCTTTGTTAAATGGCATTTAAATATATAAAATAAATATCAAAAATATAAGTCTTTGTTTTACTATGGTTGCAAATATCAAAAAATTTCTATATGTGACACGGCACCAGAGTTAAGTTAGGCTTTTTCAAAATGCTGACACGCCGAGCTCAAAAAGTTCGCCATCACTGCTCTATTAGCTCCTTAGTCATCTCCTCCAAGCTCACTACAAGGCCTTTATTTATATGTTTGCTCTGACTAACTTCGGATCTATCCACTACCTCAGAACAGTGGTCTCCAAGTGCCTGACCAGAGGCATCAGCGTCATCCGGGAATCGATTAGCTCAGGTGCACCCCTGAGCCTCCAGGGGACCCAGGTGCCCACTGCAGGGAGTGTTCACCCAGGAAGCCAGCACCGCCCCCCCTGCCCCCTGGGTGGTTCGCCCTGCATCCTCACCCAGCAGAGCCCCAGCATGGAGTCGGGCTCCATACCTTGGTGGAATGAATGAGTGAGTGAGTGATACACTTTTCTCTTGTCAGTAGCTCACCTGTGAATAAAAACTGAACAAAAGGAGCAAAACAATCAAACAGAAACCCCAAACACAGTTTTTACTTCATTTCTGAAGACCTTCTAAGATGTACTTACAAATTTTTTTTCTCCTCACTAACCACAAACATACAAAAATTTGTGCATTATTTGATATCTGTTCCCCAGAAATTTTACAAATTGAAATGTACCTAAAAACACTTGTCTTATGAACAGGTATGATTTGGTATTATTCCCATTTTAGGGCTGTGGAGTGAGCTGGTTTGCCGAAGGTTGCAGATTAAGTCAGTTTCCACAGGGGCAGATGTTTGAGAGGCAGAATCCTAATGCCCATGGCCTTTCACATCTGCAATGTGGAGTCATATTATAAAGAACACGGGGGAACGCCAAGGCCAGCTCTGTACCTTCACTGAGCAGCTGGAGGAACGGGGTCGAGATTGCGCAGGTGTGATGAGAGGCGGGGCCTGGAACCCGGCACTCCTTGACACTGTGTGGCTAACACCCATCAATCTTATAACCCATGTGCTTGTCCTCGCAAAATCCCACATACTTCGGGCTTCATGCCCACAGGTTTCCACAGTTCCTCTACCAATGGTTACAAGGTTCAGGCAATAAAAGGTGAATTTCCCAATGACCACCTGGGCAATGACATGGCCCCACTTTCTGGTATCTTTTTCCCTGCATTGAGCCTGGAGGAGGCCAGCTTAGTCACATCTGTGACACAGTAGATGCACTTGGGAGGGGGAGGGGGGAGGGGGCATTTGATTATTTAACTCCCCTTCTTGAACCGTGGGGTGGAGAACCACAAAGCCAGGAACCCTTCCAGCCTTTCATCCCTGTGGCTTCTGCAAGGTTTAGATAAGTGAGCATTCTGGAATTTGGACAATTCATACTGACCATAGCAGCGGCTGCTCCGCCAGCTGATTCACAACTCTAACAGGAGGGTCACCTGCCTGGGGAAAGGCCCCTCGGACTCTAGAAGCCAGTCCCGGGCTTTTCTAGGACTGCCCTGTTGTCTTCTCTGGACCTACTTTTTCTCAGATGCAGCAGAATGTACAAACGCTCAGACAGTGGACAGACAGCATTGGGCACAAACTCCAGTCCCAGTATGTGATAGTTGTGTGGCTGTGAGCAAGTGCCTTACTCTTCCCATGACTCAGTGTGCTCAGCTGGACAATAGAAACAACAGCAGTGCCTGTCTCTAAGGTTTGTTATGGGATTTAATGAGATATTGTATGCCAGGGCTCACACATTTCATTGCTGTCATCATACTCCTCCTGCGCTCGCTGGGAGTCTCTGGGCCTCTTTAGGAAATTCTTTAATTGGAGCTAAAAGGAAAGAAACTCATATTCATCTAATGTCTGGCTGGTGCCTGCACTGGAATAGGCACTCTATAATTGTGATCTTATTTACTCTCCAAAACAACACTGTGGGATAGTTATCATCATCATCATTATCATCATCTCTTCCTCCTCCTTCTCATCACCATCATCATCTCACCACTGTTGGATAAGGAGACAACCTTAGAACTTAAATGACTTATGAGAAAACATACAACTAGTACACAAAACCTAAAAAGCCGCGAGTATAGCCCTTTGACTGTGCTATGATGCTTTCAAGGAGAAAAAGTAGGGTTTGTGTTCCTTCCTTTAATATGCTACCTGCCACTCGGCAGCTATGTTGGGGGAGAGAAGAATTAACAGGAATATACTTCCTTTTCGCTGGCATGCTACACAGATCGGCAGATATATACCATAACTGCAATTTGGAAATTTATTTACTGCCCCACTATAGAGTAAGTAAGCTTAAATTAGAAATGATACCTAACTCATATACTATCCAAAACATTTCGGATGAAAATAAAAATCGGTAAGGAAATGGTTTATACAGTATGATGGCACTTATAGAAAATTATATTTATAAAATATATTTTTAAGTGATAAAATTTTAGGATTGGTACTGACTTAACAATGATTGTTCCCTAGATGATAGACTATAGAAACTATGTATTGTTTCATTTCTGCATATCTGTATATCTAAGAAATGGTCTTTAACAGCAGGTGCTGCTTTTATAAGAAGATAATCTCATAAGAAAACATTGCTTACATATTACACCAAACATGCACTAATGCAGTTAAACGTCCTTCCCCCCCCCCCCCCCCGCTATTATCCTCTCGTTTTCCCCATGAAAATCTAAATAACTCTTTGTGAACCACGATGTCCTCATTTCTTTTTTTTCCTTAGGAATCTGTAACTTATATTTTAAAAATTACTCAGAAAAAAAAATGAAAAAAAAGAAAAAAAAATTACTCAGAAACATGTGTACACTCCAGTGAGACATTGGTCCCATATTAAATTTTACATCTGATCACCTGTTGGAGAAATGCCCTGGTTTATGTTGGAGGAGGATGTCAGTAACTAAGGTCAAGCTGCTTTCTAAGAATCCTGGACCTGGAGACCCAGTTTGGAAACACTAAAGGGATGAGCGAGTCCCACCTTGCTGGGTGACTGCCTTCCTCCCACAGGTGCGGCTGCAGGGGGGTCAGTGCTACTATTTCTGTCACCACTGCACATTCCTCCCCCATGACTGCAACTTTGACCCCATTGCTCCTCCTCTCCTCCAGGGCATGGTTACCCTCTCACCTCCACACTTTCCCCTTCTGGCTCAAGAGCTCACAGACTACAAACACATCCCATAAACTCCTTTCCCCTCCATCCCCATGCCTGCTGTGCGCTCCCTCCCCCATTGAGAGCTTGTAAGAGTCCTGGCCTCATTCCCCATCTTCTCACCGGAAGCTGGTAAAGGAAGTCCTCCTCTCCCTATTGGGAGGAGGGAAACCAGCCTCCCGGCTGGGGCTGGGGCTGGGGCTGGGGAGAGGCGTGTGTGGGCCAGAAGGCTGGCTCTCTTCTAGACTCTGGAGCATAAGAACACCACATGTATAAGAACGCAGTCAAGTTTCACAGAGAAATAATAGGAAATAGTAGCAGGAGGTGAACGCTGTAGTTCAGCTACATTGTAAGTTAAGCTAGTTGTTATGGTACAACTGGGAACCTGGTCACAATTTTAAGTGCATGCCAATGAATGACTTTCAATTAACAGGGGAACACAACCTGTCCCTAAGTTTTGGACTATTTGGGCTGTGTTTACTTCTCTTAATTAAAATAATAAAAAATACATTTAAAAACAAACAAACAAAAGAGCTCCTTTTGCAAAGTCCACTGTGTTGTCAAAATGGCCCTCCCCATCAGCAGTATTCCCCAGCGCCTATCACTGGAGTTCTCTTCTGGGTCCAAAGTGCTCCTAATAGAACTACGGACATTGCTCGTTCTGGAGCTCAGCTAGCTTAAGAGGCCAAGACAAAACACACAACTGCTCTTTCTCGAAGGCATAGCTCTTCCTCTATTCTGAAGGCTGGAGTCAGAAAAGGGAACTCCTGCAGCCCCAGTCTCTCCGGCAACATAATAAAGACTCAGCAGCTTTCATAGCAAATGGAACAACGTGGGACAAGCAAAACTTCCCAAGGCCTGGAAGACCTGACGAAAGCACCCACCCCTCTCTGCTCCATGGAGAGAGGTTAGGTGTTGCCAGGAGACCAAGGAGAGCCATAAAATGGGTTACTTACCATTTTTCTTGAAAAGAGTTGATGTGCCTGGCACCCAGTGACCCCAAAGATGCCGTAACTCGGGCAGTGAATGTGCAAGTTAGCTTTGCAGAATGTACTTCCTTTTTTAAACTGTGTGGTCTGTCCAGCTTTCACACATTGATATGTAAGGTTGATTTGCATATCAACCTTAGCCCTCAGAACATTTGTATAACTGGCCAGGTTAATCCAGTTATTACCCTTTAATAATATAAGAACAGCTATAGGTAAGGTTCTGAAGTCAGGAAATTGACTCAAAAATTTTATAAAAGTGCCTAGATATTAAATTCTGTGTACATTATTAACCTAATTTATATAAAGTCTGTATTTGTCGATCTATCTATCTATCTATCTATCATCTATGAATGAAGGATCTACTCTAAAATGTTAACAGTGGTAGACTTGGGTGGAGGTATTTATTATTATACATAATTCTTATTTTGCACTTTGCTAATTTTTTAACTTTTCTGTTTTAAGTAGCAACTATAAGCTTAAAAAGATCAAAAGAGTCACAATAATTTAAATCATAATTCCAAATGTATTCCCATCAACATTTAAATGGTGGAAATATTCATAAGTTTATCATAGAATACCATTCATTTCATTCAAAATATAAAGCACATTTCAACCTAGGTTCATGTGTTAATTTTTCAATAATTTTTGCTAGCATCAAATGCCCCAATCCCTCACACAGGTGAACTACATATTCTTGCAATAAGGGCATGGTATTTGATCTCAAGTAGTTAGATTCCCCACCAATCAACTGTAGCACCTATGTAAACATATTCTGGTACACAGAATTATTTCTTTTATTTGAATATATTGCCTGATCCTCAAGTAATTCCAAAGGTAGAAGATGATCTTTGTTTCCTATTGGAAAGGAAAGCCAGCTGAGTCCTTAATTTGGGGTTGCAAATGCTTAGATCTTGTAAGTACTACCGCATTTACCTAGGTGAGGGGCACCAAATTTCTTCATTGATGACAATCTAGTACTAATTATACCAAGACAATACAAAACCTTTTATTAAAAAAGATGTTTCTTATTTATTCCTTAAAATGAAAATGCTTTTCAAAATCAAGACGTGGTAAGAAATATGGGTGGAATCATTGCCAGGGCAAGGTGGGAAGGCAGGGCAGGCGCAAGTTTTCGGGGGGAGTGGGGGTAGAACGGAGCCTGATATTGCTCTAAAACTCATAGGTATTTTAAAGAGGGGTGGGGCTTGAGGAGAAGTCAGAAGCTAGGTTGGTGGTCAGTAATCTCAAATTGCATAGTCTCTGGCACATAATAAATGTGTAGCGAATGAATGAAGGAGAAAAATCAAGGCAGCACAGGTGTGGGAACCAGGCATGCCAAGGATGTAAAACATCACCAAAGGAAGACCTCTCAACCGCAGCTTCTTCAGTGTAACCAGAAGCCTCTGGTTTCACTCTCTGCCGAAACCAAGATTATCCCAATGCAGGGGCACCTTAGGGTCCAAAGCAGTGGGTCTCAACCAGGCTGTGCATTAAAATCACTTGAAAGTTTTTCTTTCTTTCTTTCTTTTTTAAATCCTCACCTGAGGATATTTTTCCATTGAGTTTTAGAGAGAGTGGAAGAGAGAGGGAAAGCCAGAGAGGTACTGATGTGAGAGAAACACATCGATTGGTTGCCTCCTGTATGCATCCGACCACAGACTGCAATGAGGTATGTGCCCTTGACCAGAATGGAACCTGAGACCCTTCAGTCCGCAGGCCGGCGCTCTATCCACTGAGCCAAACTGGCTAGGGCTCACCTGGAAGTTTTTTTAAAAGTCTAGTTCCCAGGCTTTACCCCAGACCACTCAAATAATCACTTCTAGTTTTGAGACTCTGGCATCAGTATTTTTTAAAGCTCCCCAGAGGAATCCCAGGTGCAGGCCTCAAAAAGGGGGAGCACACAGGTAACTCATGCTAGTGAGATGGCGGACAGGCCACCAGGCACGCCCTGCAGGTTAGAAATTATTCTACACTCTGACACTGTTTACTACTAAGTCTATCAATATATTTTCACCATGCACTACACGATAATTACTGGGACTTTCTCTCTGTCCCAGTAAGTGGGACAAAAGTTAGGTGTGAAACAGAAATATAGCAATTTCCACAAACAGTGTAGCTGATTGGACAAGTCTAGGGTTAGGAGGACTTCAAGAATTTCAATTCTTTCACTTGAATTCCCTTTCAATTTCTGCTTACTTCTAAACGCAGATTAAGGTAATTTTTAGTTGTTATTGACATAAATGCACCAGTTTCTGAAAAATGTGCACTTAAAAGAAATATTTTGGCTAAGAGAAAACCAGGTAAGGGCTGAAGTTCTTAACCATAACTTATAACCCACTAGTAAGTTTCTATTTTTACTATCTGGAGCATAATCACTTTACTTAAAACAATTATTTCCATTGTGACCTATGTGAGTATATTTTCTGTGATATCAACCAAGTACACAAGTCCCTGAGCAGAAAGATGAAACAGGAAATGCAGTAAAGATGACAGACACTGCAGCGATACCATCTAAAGAAGATAAAGTTATATTTTCCTGGTATGGGCCCTGCCATTGGAAGGAGAAGTAGCTCAGAGAGTGCAAACCTGGTTAGAATCCTTCAAGGACTGGGGCGTGCATTCTCCGTTCATGTCTTTGCATTCTGGAACACTTTTTGTTCAGGCAATGGTAAAATCTGTCTGTCCCTTTGGTATCCACTGAAGGTGACAGCTAGGTGGATACTGTGAGGCCCAGAAACAGGGCGAGGCTGTTCATTTTCAAAAGCCAAATTTACAGGAAAATGGAGGAAGACAGCACAAATAAAAATTTAAGTCACACTACTGATCATTGTTAACAGGACTGTCAATGCTGTACCTAACAGGCTTTAAAAAGCGATGATTAAATTGTTAGAAATACCCTTACACAATTTCTGCTTTATCAACTGAATGGCTAACATTTAGGGAAGAAACACTAGATTATCTACTTTAAGGATCCAACACGAGCATGTCTGGAAAACCCCCTGAGATAGAATATGGGTATGTTGCATCTCACCTCTTCCAGGAAGTCTTCCATGATTCTTGCTCATTCATCCCCTGGTTTTTCTGAACTCCTGCAGACTACACCATGAAATGAAGCTCTTTGATATGTTTGCCTTTTATGGTTCTCCCACTGAATTGGCTGCGTTAAGTTTGGCTCCCTAACTAGATTTGAAACTCCTCCAATTTTTGTACTTCCTTCTGTCACCCAAAGATCCTAGAGCAGCTTTTGTTTTTCAAAGCTTTTCATTTTGGCGCATGGGTTCCTCTCAGAATCTGATAAAAGTGGTAGACTCTTTGCACACGAATTCTGCATGTGCACAGCCTCCCTCAAAGCCCATCATTTCTGGGAAGCTGGCGGGAACTCTTGGTCAAACACTGGGAGATGATCACTACATTGTTGCTTTTTGATGATGAAAGCACAGGAATGTTAAGTGACCCCTCAAGTTTCCAGACTGAGTCTGGTGAGTAAAAAACTCCATTATTTTTTATGCTTGACTCTTTTCATCAACACGCTTTTGAATTCTGCCAGCAAAGAAAACTCAAACTCACAAAATAGATTCATAGAAATTCAAGGAAATTCTAGTCTCCCTGCTTGGATAGATATGGAACAGCCAGATGGCAAGTGGCAGGGAGGAAGCAGGATATGGCCGGGCCTGCTTAAAAAGGTTGTGCAGGAGGAAATGGGCAGTACCTGGATTTGGCTTATTTTTCTTTCATTTTTTTGTTTTAAAAACAAAATGGATTTTTTTTCACTCTTGTCCTTTCTAATTTTGATGAAAGGAGGCCTTAACCCTTTCAGAACATCAGTGCTTTAGAAAAAAAATAACTTATTAATCAACTTCAGTACAAAATTAACTCATCTTCCAATAGGAAGAGAGTTCCCATTATATTCCCTAGATGGGGAAATTTTATTTAAACTCAAGAAGGGCAGGAAACAGCTGTCATTACAATTTAAACCCAACCCCAGGCAAATGTTTACTAAACTCTAAAAGAACTGCTGAAGTAAGAAAATGGAAAAATAGCCTAAACTTTACTCTAGAAGTCTTTTATCAAAACAACCTGCAGAGCAAAGAGAAAAAAGAACAAAGCTCACAGAAGAATTCTGTTATATGTTAATGCACCTACTTTCTTCTGCTATTTTGGCTCTGATTGGTATTTTACCCTCTTCTTGGGTTTGGGGGAACTCAGAATATTCAGTGGTGTCTGTTTTATATTTTCCTCTCATAACTCTTCACCTCTTCATTCCTTTATATTCTTCTCCAAGGCTAAATCCAAGCTGTAATTCTCTTATCTCACTGGGCTTTCAAGATTTAACTGACATCATCAAAATATGCACCCTCATTGGATTGGTCATTGTGCTAAACAATTTGTTAAGGGTAATTTGCATTTTAATGAATGAAAGCAAGAAAATGTCCTATATGGAAAAATGGATCTATTTTTCCTTCCTTCCTTCCTTCCTTCCTTCCTTCCTCCCTTCCTTCCTTCCTTCCTTCCTTCCTTCCTTCCTCCTTCTCATTTTCCTTCTCAACAGGAAGATTAGACCAGAAAGTTTGGGAAATAGCAGAGGAGCCTTGGGTTTTACAGACTCAGGAAAGATGACAGGAGAAAGTAGATCACTCCATCATTCCCTGAGTTCTTTCCCTTTCCCATTGTCAATTAATTGCAGGTTTAAATATACTCATTTTCCTTATCTGTTGTCTGCTTAATTTTAAAATAGGATTTTTTTTTTCATTCCAGGATAAATATTACTTCTTTTTTGCACTTTTAGAATATAATTTCAAGTTTGTTTAAAATAGTAAATTTGAAAACATTTCCAGATTTTAATCTTTTTACTTAGTTTTTATTTTATTTTTTCACACCTTAGAATTACCCTATTCTCTCCACTTGAAAAGTTATTCAAACTTAGTCTTTTTTATACTCTAGTGCTCAAATTTGAATTAGTCAGGCAGGAAGCTGACCTAAATAGATAATTATTTATGTCCTAATACAAATTAGCCATACCTGAGTGAAACCTAATGGAAGTTTTTCTTTTGGTCAGTAGAATAGGAATATTTCTATTTTCAATTCTATAGGACTTTTTGGAACTCCATACTATTATTAATGCTATAAGGAGGACTTAGGAATATTTACAATGTAGTTATGAAACACATTTATTATAACACAATTTGTGAAGTGATTCACTGTCATCCTGACCCTCTTTTCTCTTATTGCTTCCAGGCTGATTGACTTTAGTAGGCTAGCACATGGTGAAAAAAATCACTGACCAACAAATGATACTGATCAACAAACTGGATATCTACATGCAGAAGAATAAAGTTGAAGACTTACCTTATACCATATGCAAAAGTCAACTCTACGTGGATTAAAAACTAAACACAAGAGCTAGTAAAACTATAAGATTATTAAGAAAACATAGGGGGAAAGCTTTATGACATTAACTTTAGATCCAATTATTTTTTTAGTATGAAATAAAAAACATAAGCAAAAAAAGAAAAAGTAGGCAAATTATTTTTTTTCAACATTAAAAACTTTTTATGTATCAAAGGACGCTATCAGAGTGAAAAGGCACCCTCTAGAATGGGAGTAAATGTTTGCAAATCATCTATCTGATATGGGATTGACATCTAGAATTCTATATGAGAATTCTTACAACTGAAAAACAAAACAACCTGATTAAAAATTAGGCAAACAACTTGATAGACATTTTACCATGATCAAGTGGGTTTTAATCTAGGAATGCAAGGCTGGTATAATATTTGCTTATCAACTAATGTGATACATCACAGAAACAAAATGAAAGATAAAAATCACATGATCATATCAATAGATGCAGAAAAAGCATTCAACAAAATCCAGCACCCTTTTAAAATAAAAACTCTCAGCAAAGTGGGAATAGAGGGATCATACTGCAACATAAAAATGGCCATATATGACAAATCTACAGCCAACATCATACTCAATGGGAAAAAACTAAAAGCATTTTCCTTAAGAACAGGAACAGGACAAAGATGTTTGCTTTCACCACTCTTATTCAACATTGTACTCGAAGTCCTAGCCACGACAATCAGACAAGAAGAAGAGATAAAGGGCATCAAAATTGGAAAGGAGGAAGTAAAATTGTCATTATTCACAGATGACATGATATGTACCTAGAAAATCCTAAAGATTCCACCAGGAAACTATAGATTTAATAAATGAATTTGGCAAGGTAGCAGGATACAAAAGCAACATCCAGAAATAGATGGCATTTTTATACACCAATAATGAACTCTCAGAAAGAGAAAATAAAAAAAACAATCCCACTTACCATTGCAACAACAACAACAACAAAAAATTACCTAGGAATAAACTTAACCAAGGCGGTAAAAGACCTGTACTTGGAAAATGATAAGACAGTGAAAAAAGAGATAGAAGAAAATACAAACAAATGGGAGAGTACACCATGCTCAGAGACTGGAAGAGTTAACATAATTACGATGTCCATACTACCCAAAGCAATGTATAGATTCAATGCAATCCCTATTGAAATTCCAATGGCACGCTTCACAGAACTAGGACAAATACTCCAAACATTTAATGGAACTGTAAAAGACCCTGAATAGCTGCAGTAATCCTGAGAAAGAAGAACAAAGTTGGAGGGATCATAATAACGGATATCAAACTATACTACAGAGCCATTATAATCAAGGCAGCCTGGTACTGGCACAAGAACAGGCATATAGACCAGTAGAACAGAGACCCCAGAAATTGACCCACACCATTATGATCAATTAACATTTGACAAAGGAGGCAAGATCATACAATGGAGTAAAGACAGTCTCTTCAACAAAAGAGACTGGACAGATACATGCAAAAAGATGAAAGTAGACCACCAACTTACACCATACACAAGAACGTAAACTCAAAATGGATAAAAGACTCAATATAAGCCATGAAACCGTAAAAATCCTAGAAGAAAACACAGGCAGTAAAATGTCCGACATCTCACGTGGCAGAATTTTTTTCTGCTACATCTAGGGCAAGAGAAACAAAGGAAAAACAAACAAATGGGATTACATAAAAATAAAAAGCTTCTGCACAGAAAAAAACAACAAAACACACACACACCACCATCAAATGAGAAGGGAGCCCACTGTATGGGAGAACATATTTGCCAATGATTCATCTGCTAAGGGGTTAATTTCCAAAATATATAAAGTACTCATACAATTCAGCAAAAGGCAGACAAACAATCCAATTTAAAAATGGGCGGACAGTGCCCTGGGCTGTCCTGGATCTTTTTCTCGCTTCCACAGTGTTTAGATGGAACAGACTCAGGGTCGCCCCTCCTTCCAGCCTCTGACCACCCTCCAGCATCTTACCCAGTCACCACCTTCATGACCCTCTCAGCCATCCTCAGCCTCTGAGACCAGCCAACACGTGTTTTGTTGTTATTGTTTTTTACCTTAACTCCTTATTGCCGAACAACCATGAGCTCCCAGACCCATCAGAATTATCCCACCGAGGTGGAGGCTGCTATCGACCGCCTGGCCAGCCTGCCTCGGCGGGCCTCCCACACCCACCTCTCTCTGGGCTTCTATTTCCACTGGGACGGTGTGGCTCTGGAGGGCGGGGGCCACTTCTTTGCCCTGGAGAAGGAGCCCGAGGGCGCTGAGCTGCTCTTAAAGATGCAAAACCAGCGAGGTGGCTGCATTCTCTTCCGGTACTTGCAGGAGCCTTCCCAAGGTGAGTGGGCAAAACTCAGGACGCCAGGAAAGCTGCCATAGCCTTGCAGAAAAGGAGCTTTGGGAGCTGCAGGCCCTGTTTCTATCTGTGCAGACCCTCAGCTCTGTGACTTCCTGGAGAACCACTTCCGGGGTGAGGAGGTGAAACTCATAAAAACTATGGGCGACACCTGACTCACCTCCACAGCCTGGCCAGCCCCGAGGCTGGGCTGGGTCAGTATCTGTTGGAAATGCTCACCCTCAAGCATGACTAGGAGCCTTTGGAGCCCAGAGGCCTCTGAGGACCCCTCTGCATCCCCTGGTGTCTCGCTTTTGCCTGAACCTCTCCCCGAAACCACCAGCCACTCTTTTAACCACCCTGGGGCCCTCTTCCATGAATTAGACCAGCAGTTCTCAACCTTCCTAATGCCGCGGCCCTTTAATACAGTTCCTCATGTTGTGGTGACCCCCAACCATAAAATTATTTTCGTGGCTACTTCATAACTGTAATTTTGCTCCTGTTATGAATCGTCATGTAAATATCTGATATGCAGGATGTATTTTCATTGTTACAAATTGAACATAATTAAAGCATAGTGATTAATCACAAAAACAATATGTAATTGTATATGTGTTTTCCGATGGTCTTAGGCGACCCCTGTGAAAGGGTCATTCGACCCCCAAAGTGGTCGCGACCCACAGGTTGATAACCACTGCATTAGACCAAATGAAAACAATAAAGCTTTTTGCAGCAAAAAAAAAAAAAAAAAAAAAAAAAAAATGGTGGCGGGGGCAGAGGCCCTGAATAGACGCTTATCCAAAGCAGACATACAGAAGGCCAAGAGACATATATGAAAAATGCTCAAAGTAACTGATCATCAGAGAGATGCAAATTAAAATGATAACGAGATATCACACCACACCTGTCAGAATGGCTACCATCAACAAATGACAAGTGGATGTGGAGAAAAGGGAACTCTAGTTCACTGCTGGTGGGAATGCAGATTGGTGTAGCCAAAATGGAAAACAGTAGTTTTCTCAAAAATAATTTTAAAATAAAACTGCCATTTTACCCCACTCTGGGAATATATCCTAAAAACCCCAAAACACCCATCAGAAAGAATATATGCACCCCTATGTTCATGGCAGTGTAATTTATAATAGCTAAGATTTGGAAACAGCCCATGTACCTATTAGTAGATGAGTGGATAAAAAAGTTGTGGCACATTTATACAAGGGAATACTATGCATCTTTGAAAGAGAGAGATCTCCTACCCTTTGGGAAGCATGGAGACTATTATGCTAAGTGAAATAAGCCAATCTGAGAAAGACAAATATCATATGATCTCACTTATTTGTGGAATCTAATGAACAAAACGAATTGGCCAACAAAATAAGACCCGAAGCATGGCGGCATGGAACAGACTGACATATGTCAATGCGGGGGTTGGGGCAAGAGGAGAGATAAACCAAAGAACTTGTATACTTATAAGCATAGCCCATGGACATGGACTATAGGGTGGTGAAGACCTGGGGCGGGGAGGGGGCGGGCGGGGAGGGGCTGGGCGGAGAGGAGTAAAAGGGCCCCCTCCCATGGGAATGGGAGACATTTGTAAAGCTGTCAACAATTAAGAAAAAAAGTAATGAAATGCTGATATGTGCTTGAAGACATTACACTCAGTGCAATTAGAGGACAAATGTTTCATGATTTCACTTATATGAGGTATGCCAAATAGTCAAATTCATAGAGACAGAAAGTAGAATAGTGATTGCCAGGGCTGGGGAAGTAAGGAATGGCAAATTATTGTTTGTTATCGAGTTTTAGGTTGGGATAATAAAAATTCTGGAGATGAATGGTGGCGATGGTTGCACAAGAATGAGGAAGTACTTAATGCCACTGAACTCTACACTTAAAAATGGTTAAAATGGTAAATTTTATTATATTATGTATATTTTATTTGTTATTATTTTTTTAAATATACTTTTATTGATTTCAGAGGGGAAGGAAGAGGGAGAGAGAGATAGAAACATCAATGATGAGAGAGAATCATTGGTTGGCTGCCTCCAGCACACCCCACACTGGGGATCAAGCCTTCAACCAAGGCATATGGCCTGCCAGGAATTGAACCGTGACCTTCTGGTTCATAGGTCGACACTCAACCACTGAGACACAGTGGCCGGCCGTATTATGTATATTTTAAAAAGATCACTAAACCCACTAATTATTATAGAGAGTACTGAACCACTGTGTCATATGCCATTCTCTTCAATTTTCAGATTTAATCTCCTTGGCTATCTCATATCACAAATGTTAGTCGCATTTGAGAGGATTTTTACCAATAGCCTTGCATGACAACAATAGTAACAGTTATCATTCATTGCTTGTCTGTTAGATGACAAGGTGATTCTGTGCATTATCTTTTTTAAAAAATATATTTTTATTGATTTCAGAGAGGAAGGAGAGGGAAAGAGAGATAGAAACATCAATGATGAGAATCATTGATTGGCTGTCTCCTGCATGCCCCCTACTGGGGATCAGGCCCACAACCTGGGCTTGCGCCCTTGACCAGAATTGAACCTGGGACCCTTCAGTCCTCAGGCTGACACTCTATCCACTGAGCCAAACCAGCTAGGGTTGTGTGCATTATCTTAATGACACACATAATTCTAGGGCTTGGTGGTTTAATAACTTGTCTATTGTTAAATAGTTTATCATTCTCTTCTCTTAAACCATTCACAGCTGTCAGCATGGTGGTGAGTAATAAACATGAGGTAGGAGTTGAAGGGTGGAGGGGCAGAAAGATGGATATTTTTCATGAGAAATATTTGTGTGTGTGTGTGTGTGTGTGTGTGTGTGTGTGTGTGTGTGTGTGTGTGAGAGAGAGAGAGAGAGATAGAGAGAGAGAGAGAAAGAGAGAGAGAGATGTTTCATCTAACATTTGATGTTATTTTCATAAATAACTATTGGGAAACTAACTCAGGAGCTGCTGTTATGGGCTGTTGTATACAGTATAATGCCCCACTGCACACACAAACAAAGGGTGTTGAGAGAGACAGTAGTGAAAAGCCAGTGTGAGGATGGAGACCCATACCTCAAACAATTATCAGCTTTCTTCTTATCATGTGATCAGTAGAATAAATACACAATCTAGCCCTGACTGGTTTGGCTCAGTGGATAGAGCATCGGCCTGCAGACTGAGGGGTCCTGGGTTCAGTTCCTGTCAAGGGCATGCACCTTGGTTACTGGCACATCCCCAGTGGGGGGACTGATGTTTCTCTCTCATTGATATTTCTGACTCTCTGTCTCTCTCCCTTCCTCTCTGTAAGAAATCAATAAAATATATTAAAACACACACACACACACACACACACACACACACACACATACAATCTAAGTGTTAAGTACAAAAGGGAAACATGTAGCAATGCCCTCCAGGTCCTTTTCCCATTAGCTCAAGGGAACACGATGCCCAACTTCTCCAGTTCTTTTGCTGATAGATGGGGTTCAGTGTAATGTTCTGAATATATGGCCAGAACTCCAGAGGGCTCCTCCTCACATGGCCCTTGCCTTGAATTTGTGATGTGCCCTGGCAGAGAGCACGTGAGGCCTGGACTTTCCTTCTCAGGAGTCTGCTACTCACAACCATAGTCCGGGATGAACCATGTAAGGCTCAGCAGCCAGAAGGTCATCTGCCCCAATTTCTGGTGACTCTTCCTCAGTTTAGGGCCAGAGACTCTTTCAACTGCTTCCTGTTGGGTAGTTTTTGGTGTCTCAATGGTGCACCCTGCTGGAAAGGATCACCAGGGATGCCAGCTCTGAGGGAGGTTGAAGGATCTTGCTGCCAATAGTGAATCTACACTGTTTGTCCTCTGTTCAGTAGAAGGGACTCACATAAATCATTAAGCAGATCCTTGGGAGTCCAGTTGAGGCTCAGCTCTTTTGTTGTTTGACAACTGACAAAGGTTCAAGGGATTCTCAGTAGTTACTTGACAACAACCCTTGATCCAGACACTCTACATCAAAAACTCTCCACAGTGACCTAAGATCAGATTCGGTGTTTGTATTCATTCAGCACCCTCATTCTTCCTGATTCACTTAGGCTTCTGAGGGCAGGGAATTCTCTTGAGCTTCCAGGACTAAAGGGCAGAGTGCCTTTATTTTTAGAGTACCATTTCTATACCAGACCTAATGTACTAAAATGCACCCCATAGGAGATCCAAGATGAAGGTGTGTAGATGAAAGCTACACTCACCTCTTCCAGGATTGATTTGAATTACAAATAAATGATAGATTAATCATCCTGAATAATCAACTGAAGACTAGCTGAAGAGAAGTCACATGAAGATTAATAGATTAATAGAAGAAGTCACATCAAGACTGGTAGGGTCCAGTCAGTGTGGCTCAGTTGTTGAGCATCAACCTATGAAGCAGGAGGCCAGGGTTCAATTCCTGGTCAGAGCTCATGCCCAGGTTGTGGGCCCAATCCCCAGTTAGGGACATGCAGGAGGAAGCTGAGTAATGATTCTCTTTCATCACTGATGTTTCTATCTCTCTCTCTCCCTCCCCCTTCCTCTCTGAAATCAATAGAATATATTTAACACACACACACACACACACACAAAACAAAAAATCACACACAACAAACTGGTAGGAAGGGTGGAGTTTCAAAAAGGCTGGTCTTGCTCCTAAAGGTGGCAGCAGAGGTTCTGGATGGATACCTCAGCTTCAGGGGGTTTCCCCTGAGAAGTGTGGGGTCTAAATCCCAAGCTGGCTCCCCAGCCCTGAGCACCAGAGCTGGGAAGAGGCACGGACATAACCTCTGGGTGTGAACAGTAGTGGGATTTCTGTTTGCCAGGGAGAGGCAGGAGCCTACTGGAGACACAAGCACCCTCTTAAAGGGCCACCATACAAAATTTCAATTGCATCCACTCACCCTGGGCTCTGGAAGAGGGAGGGGGAAGTGGACTAGAGCCACATGAGGAGAGTCTGGGGTTTGTGGCTCTGGAAAGGTAGCTGAAGGGACAGGATTCCTGTGCTGTCATTCTACCACAGGGCAGATGCCCTCTTTCTTGGTGCGGCCTCAGCCTGGGGAGCTTATGCCTGACTGAGGAGGATAGCCAGGGCCTGTTTCTGTGACTGAGCCTAACTGGCAGCCACACAAATAATGCACAGATAATGTGCTGTAGAACTGTGCACCTGAAACCTGCATAATTTTGTTAAGCGGTGTCACCCCAATAAATTCAATACAAAATAAAATAATGAATTAAAAAAATAAAATGCATCCCATATCTTTGTTGTTAAAAAAAACTTGAATATTTTTAAAATTTTGCTTTTTATTTGCCAATAAGTAGTTTATTTACTGTGACTTCTCAGCAATCATGTGTATTCTTGAGAATTTCCATAAAGTGAGAAAAACTAACTTAATTTTTTTTGCCACCTGAAGAATTCTTTAACATTTGAATATCTGGTTAGTACAGACCAAGGTTATGCCTTGATTTTCCATTTGTGGGAAAGTCATACTTTAAGTCAAAAATTTCTGTTCTGGCCCTGGCCTGTTTGGCCCAGTGGATAGAGCGTCGGCCTGCGGACTCAGGGGTCCCAAGTTCGATTCTGGTCAGGGGCATGTACCTTGGTTGCGGGCACATCCCCAGTGGGGGGTGTGCAGGAGGCAGCTGATTGATGTTTCTCTCTCATCCGATGTTTCTGACTCTCTATCCCTCTCCCTTCCTCTCTGTAAAAAATCAATAAAATATATTTTTAAAAAAAGAAAAAGAAAAAAATTTCTGTTCTGTAAACCATCATATATTATCAGAGACTGTAGAATTTATATTATGATATCTTCTCAAAAGGAAGAGAAAAAAAACAGTTCTTCATAGGAGTTTTTTCTTTATCTTAAATGTCAATGATCACAAAAACTTCTGGCTTCTCTTCAGTATAGACCTGCATGGCTGAATAGGTTATTGCCTTGACTTCAGTTCCCTGAGGATGCTTGGTCAATGAGAATTCTCTCCACCCAATTGACCGTAATTTGAAGTTTACTTGATCAAGATTAAGTGCTTTCACTTTTCGGGGTATGAAGAATTCATCAGCACTGAACTTACAAAGCCACTCATCCAAAAAGTGAAACAGAAGAGACTGTAAATCTTCTCCCTGTGCTTCTACTTCTATTGCTTGGAGGGGCTCCACCGTGTCAGTATCTGTCATGTAGCCAAACATGGCCATTGCACTTTGCTCAAAAGCTTCCTCCAGAGTATCTCCCCATGCAAGGAACTGGACATCGCTTATGATCCAAATACCTGTACTTCCCATTGACTGGAGGATACCTGGCCTTGGTCGTTTTCTGCTTCTCATTCAAATTGTAGCCCCGAATATCTTCCTCTTCCTGCACCAGGACTGCGGCCTTGGACATTCTACTTCCACCCTTCCCTAACTTAAATGTATTTATCAATGCATGAAATGCTGGTTAATAAGAATGATAATTAATGGCGTTGATATGATACATGTTATTGATGTTTAATTAAATATTTATTAACTTTGATTTTTTTCTATTTGTACTTTTAGCCTTCTCTTTCTTTCCACCCCCCGCCCTTCCCCTCCCTCCCTCCCTCCTCCCTTTCTTCCTTCCTCCCTTCCTTCCTTCCTTCCTTCCTTCCTTCCTTCCTTCCTTCCTCCCTCCCTCCCTCCCTTCCTCCCTCCCTCTCTCCCTCCCTCCCTCCCTTCCTTCCTCCCTCCCTCCCTCCCCCCTTCCTTCCTTCCTTCCTTCCTTCCTTCCTTCCTTCCTTCCTTCCTTCCTTCCTTCCTTCCTTCCTTCTTTCCTTCCTTCCTTCCTTCCTTCCTTCCTTCCTTCCTTCCTTCCTTCCTTCCTTCTTTCCTCCCTCCCTCCCTCCCTTCCTTCTTTCCTCCCTTCCTTCCTTCCTTCCTTCTTTCCTCCCTTCCTTCCTTCTTTCCTCCCTCCCTTCCTTCCTTCCTTCCTTCCTTCCTTCCTTCCTTCCTTCCTTCCTTCCTTCCTTCCTTCCTTCCTTCCTTCCTTTCTCTCTCTCTCTCTCTCTCTCTCTCTCTCTCTCTCTCTCTCTCTCTCTCTCTCTTGAGTTTTCAGATATTTTCAAAGATCTCAGGCCTTAACTACTGTGCTAGCTAATGGATAAAATGGTACAGCCAGCTCCCTTAATCAGTTTCTGATGCCTAGCCTTACCTTATACAACTCAAAAAGGTAGCTATTAAGTTGGAACATAGGAATTGCTGTTTTCATTTTCTCTAACTCTCTCTTTTTTATGGTAAAATATGATCCAATAGAGGCAATTTCACACAACTGAATCTAGTAGTTTTTTGTTACAAATACAATAGGCTTTTTCCTGTGGACATGTAGAGTTAAACTGGAGAGCTAAGACTGGCCTGTGCTAGGTGCTCAGTAAGGATTTGCTGAATTAATGAATGCACGAACATATCAATAAATAACCAAAAAATACCAATAGGAATGAAACTGCATGGTACAGACTTGTGGTAGTGGAAGGGGCAGAACATATTAGTCATACAAAGCACTTTGGCAATTACTTTAGTCTTTCTAGCCAACATTCTCTTTTTAATTTAATTTTTATTTGTTAGGAAGAGATAGGTATTGGATGTAGGATAAAGCAGTCCTGGCCTATTTTACTGCTGACTCTCCTCATTAGGGGGAAAAGAAAAAAGAAAAAGAAAAAGAAACATCCTAGGAGTTTAAGGAGGAAAAGAAGCATCATGGACCCAAGAGAGACGACTTGGGAGGTTGGTAGAATTTTCATGAAGCATGTTGCTTTTCATTTCGCATCAAGGACTAACTCCATGGGCAGCATCATACATGGAAAGTTCTAGTGTTCCTGGTGTTTTCCCTTCCATGTGATCCCAAGGAAGCTGACAACTTTATTTCTTTTCCATTTTCAATTCTAGAGAAAAGAAAGGAATATCAAATCTTGATTATTAGGACTTCAACTTTGGGTCCACTCACCCATCTATGTAGTCATCCCCTCAACCCATTATACCATGATGTGCCAGATTCTGTGTAGGTGCTGGGAACAGAATGAAGTTGAAGATACAAGACACATTTCAATCCTAGAGGGGGTGTTCAGTTTCTGTAGGAAGAGTCAGTGTGACTAGTGATGGAAGAGATAAGTAGGTAGAAAATAGAGGTCCTTCATACCAATAGCATGGAATTTGGGAGAATACAAATGCTTTTTGGAATACAAAGCGTCAGGTTGACACTTAAGATAGGTGAGAGACAGAATTTTCAAGTTAAATAACCCTCAACTACATATTCGTATTCTTAATGATATCAAATAGCTTGTTCTCACCTGGAGGAGTTATTTTTTTATTAATTTCACAGGCAATGCCCTCGGCTGTGATTGGGCAAGAACACACACAGTTTCCATCCAGCAGAAGCACAGTGCCCCCATTCTGGCATGGGTGGCATTTTTTTATGCTGTATTCATTGACATAATCATCAATGGCTCTTTCCAGATTTTCTTTCTTTAGGTGTCCATCTTTCATTTTCAGTGGAATCAGGTTATGTATAGGAGATAGCTGCAAGGAAGCAGAACATTTAATTTTAGGTATTTTTCTACTGATGGAGCTTGTAACATTCTTCACTGAAGTTAATTAATTAATTAACAAAAAAAGGATTTTTTTAAGGGTGATTATTGCCAGATATGATGTCAGCCTTTAGGACTATATTAGTGACCAAAATGAGACATGATCTCTCTGGTCATGGAGATGACATTGTGAAAGTTAGGGGACTGATATTAAAATAATCATCCAGGTAAATTTACATGAAAACTTTGATATGTGCTATAACGGATGGGCATCAATATACATTGTTCTAGGACAAGAAGATATTCATAGGGAAAATTTTTTAAAAAGTGACTTTCCAACTTATACCACACGCAAAGAACAACTCTGGATTTGTTATAGGGAAATGTTGAAGCAAAACAATAAAGCTTCTGGAAGGTAATATATGGGAGATCATCTTTAAGACCTTGAGGTAGAGAACAACTTTAATTAAGTCACAAAAGCACTACCTGTAATGAAAAGAAATATGCATTTAACTACATCAAAATAAAAGAAAATCATAATTCCTGATACGATGCACTGAGGACACAATATCACGTTTAAAAAATTACCTTTATTGTTGAAAGTATTAGAGATGATCTCCTTCTTTTACCCCCAGTGACTCCCTCCATCCTGCACTCCCAGGCCTTCACCACACTATCGTCTGTGTCCATGGGCTATGCATATATGCATATAAGTTCCTCGGTTAATCCCCCGCACCAATGCCCCATAATATCACTTTTGTGGTATTCTTGCCCCAAATGCACAATCTCAATCTACTCTAAGCCTAAATTGAGAGACATTTGACACAAGTGACCAATACTCGTCACAAGTGTCAAGGTCGTGAAAGACAAGAAAAATCTGAGGAATTGTCACAGATTGGAAGAGACTAAGGGGACAGAACCAGTAAATGCAACGTGGGAACCTGATTGGAACCTTGACCAGAAAAAAGGACATTAGGGGAAAACTAGTGAAATTTAAATAAGACCTATGATGTAGTCAATGCAACTTTTCTGATTTTGATAAAGGTACTATGGTTATGTAAATTGTTAATATCAGGGGCTTCTATGTGAAGTCTGTGCTATCTTTGCAATTTTACTGTCTGTATTATTTGTGCACGTTTATAGTAAGTCTAAAATCCAAAATAAAAAGTCAAAAACAGGAAATTGATTATTGAAAATACCATTAAAGAGTGAAAGTCCTCAAGTGAGAGAAAACATTTATATCACCTTTAAGTGAATAGTCTCATATCCAGAACATACCAAGAGCTTCTACAAAGTCAACATGACTGTCCGCCAGCACACCATTCACTATTAGTGTGTAGGATATGGATTTCAACTATGTCATATTTATTTGGAAGAAAGAAACCACTTCCTAGCATGGCTACATTGGCACAAACAGCCTAAGCATGTGGTGGAGTTATTTTGATTCTTAAGAAATGAAATTCACCCTGTTTTACCCTTCAAAGGAAAGTTGAGGCCAGATAATCTAAGATACAGGAAGAGAGGGTCATGGAGAAAATACAATTTGGATGAAATGCATACACAGTGTTCAAAGAGATAAAGATGAAGGACATGTAATGACAGCAGTTTCAGAGGAACCTCAAACCCTGGAGTCAAAAATCCCACAAGAAGACAAAAAACTATTGAAATGTACTTTTTGAAGTTTTCCTGAAGAGCCACACCTTTTTCTGATGAACTTTGGCCTTCTGTTAAGTAAGGAAACAGTTATAATTTTTCTCCTATCCTGGCTAACTCTATCTTTCTGTCATTTGTAGATAAATGTATTTTCAGTAGATGTAATCTATCATAAAATTTACTAAAATGCAAAAAAAATGACAATATAGTTTAATAATAAGTACTTAGGTTATTGTAACATTAAGTATTATAATATTACCAGAGGCCAGGTACACTAAATTCGTGCACTAGGGGGTGGGGAAGATCCCTCAGCCCAGCTTCCCCCTCTCACAGTCTGGGAGCCCTCAGGGGATGTCCTAATGATGGCCTAAGCTGCAGTCTGGCCTCCCCCTGTGGGAGGCGACCGGGCTGGTCAGGGGAAGGTGCTGCCCTCATCAACCCACTGCTTCTGCCACTGCTGGCTGCCACAGCCACCAAGGTGTTTTCATCAACATGAATTCCAGTCCCTTCACCATGAAAAAATGACAACTTTTTTTAGGCATTTTCAAGATGTCTCTTTCATAGGATATGACATTTCTTTCTTTCTTTTTATCCTCACCTGAGGATATTTTTCCATTGATTTTTAGAGAGCATTCAAGAGGGAGGGAAAGACAGAAACATCAATGTGAGAAGGATACTTTGATTGGTTGCCTCCTGTATGAGCCCTGACCTGGGCCCCAGCTAGGGAGGAGCATGCAATCTAGGTACATGCCCTTGATCAGAATCAAACCCAGACCCTGGGGTCCGCAGGCCGAGGCTCTATCCACTGAGCCAAACTGACTAGGGCAGGATATGACATTTCTTAGCCTCTCTAGCAGCAGGCCTTCGTTTTTCCCTCCAAGAGTGGAAAAACCCTAGATCACCTTCTTGGATTCTTATTAGCCAAGTTACCAAGAACACTGGGAGTGGCGTACCGGGAGCTTAGCCAATGAGCGTTCAGAAAAGGTGTTTCCTCTGCAGCTCACGTGCAGAGGCAGGACTGCTAGTGCACCACGGCTGGAACAGGTCCCCCTGTCTGTGTTCGCTCCAGGCCTGCTCCAGCACCATGGCGGCTGGGGCAGCTGCAGGCCCCCGTCAGTGTCCGCTCTAGGGCTGCCTGAGCCGGCGCAGCGGGGCAGCTTGGGCAGGACCCCCTGTCTCTGTCTCCGTCTCCACTCCGGGCCTCACCTGTGCATGCAGCCTCCTCCTGATAGGTCGTGGTTGTTATGGCATCCTGGCTAATTTGCATATTACCTCTTTATATAAAGAGATATTAATATTATAATATTAAGTATTTAGGTTTCTTATAGGCTTCCAAACTAATTAAATGATATGTAGTAAATGTAGTTTGTTGATAGAATAAGTGTTATCTTTGTCCTTATACAAGAGAGTTAGGAATGATTTTCACTATGTCGTTAGGACTGTAAGGACTAGAACACAGAGTACTGGTACTACAGCTCTTTAAAATACTGATGCTCATTGACAACCAGTGCATCACTGCTAACAAAAATCATAGGCCAAGTGGTTCATGATTACCCAAGTTCTTCCAGAAACAGCTTAATATAGCTTGACATTGAGGGAAAATGAAAAAAAGGGGAACTGAGAACAGAAAAGGCAAGATGAAGGGAAAAGCAACACAAAAGCACACAATTCAGGAGAACCCACCCATTTGCATGATTTGGTTATATTTCCCAGCACATTGAGTAAGACAACTGAATTTCATGATCACGTGCATTGAGGAAAACTTACCTGATTCCCAAGAGAAACAAAATGATCCTTGAAATGGAGATTACAGAGTAATATCTCCAGAGTTCTCATAAAGGGGACCTTATGAACTTCCCTTTCACCAAGGCCCTGAATAAATAGGAAGTGGTGGTGTGATGCCACCCACAGGCAAGGACAACCAGGGGCAGATGGAAGGACACTAATGATCCCTGAGCACCTATTTAGTGTCAGTCTATGCTATAGGCTCTTGACCTGCAGTCTTATTAAATCCTTAAAATAAACCTGGAGCCCTGGAGAATTTCATATGGCAGAAGTCAGAAAAGAGGATACATCTCGTGAGGGACAGAGACCCAAACTCAGCCTGGGTTGGCCCGATGCCACCCTTTGGCCTTTCTTCCATGCCATGCTTCTTCCCGGGGACGAGATGGGAGTGCATGTGAATGGTCACATCTCTTTCAGATGAAACTAACTGGTCATCTGAACCAGCAGTGGCCTTCAATAGGAGGATGACAAAATCCTCTCTCTGAAAAGACACCGTCCTCACCTTTTCCTTGGTGAGCACTGGAGCATCACTTAAGGAAGACGCCCAGTTCACAAAGTCCATCACATCAACTGCTTTGACTCCTCTGAGAAGCTTCTCTTTCAGTTGAGCTGCATATTGTTTGGTTCCTCCGTTTATGAATGAAATCACATCATCTATGATGCCATCCTTGGTGATGTTTACTGGGAATAGACAGAGGATGTAAGTCAAGCATTTTTAACTCTGTGGTAATTGATAAACATTTATTGAACCCCTTTCATATAGTCTAATACATTTATTGAATTTTACCTATAAATACTACTAACTTTTCCACACCAAATATCCAAGGGCAATTTTTACTAGTAGCTACTTGTAGATGTCAAACACCTTTTTTTAAAAAAATGAAATGATAGCATGATTGAGATATGTTGGTATTCAAAGGTTATCACTTATGCATATGCACAAGTGGGAATTAAACACAACTTTAAATGTACTATAATTTTTTGTTGCAGACTTACTTTCATAATCATATGTCATATTGGTTTGCTTTGAACAATTTTAATATTATAAAAAAATTCAAAGGGTTCAAAAAAGAATAAAGTGAAAAGCAAAATTTCTTTCAATCCCAAATTCCTACCCACTTCAGTCTCTCTCACCAGGCTAAACCTCTTTTAACAAACTTTTGTGAATCTTTTAGATTTGTGGATTTTTTGAACCATTTTTATGGATGAGAAAATGGAGACTCAGGGAGTTGGAGTGACTTGCCCCAAATTACGCAGTTAACTTAAGGGCCAAATATGGAAATGGTGACATTTGATGGCAAGTTCAGCTTTCTTTTCAGTTCATCAGTGGCTTCCAATCATGGCCACATGTTAGTGGTTGCTATGCTTTAATAAATATCAGGTTTTCCTCTTTTCTGCTTCTCTATCATCATTAAGGGTGAGTCTCAAGCTTTGTATTTCTGATTAGAGTAAGAATTGAGAATTCCAGCACTGCCTCATCCTTGAAAATCTGCTAAAGATTAACAATAGAAGTAGTATTTATACTAAAGATATTTATATTTTTAAAAGGGTTATAAAATGATTTATATTAAGGATGGATTAGGGATTTCTTTCCTCAGCTTTGAGATATAATTGACATAAATTATCATAATAAATTTAACTCATATCATGTCATATAGTTATAAAAACATTTTTTTCTTGTGATGAGAACTTTTCGGATCTACTCTAGTCGTAACTTTCAATTATATCATACAGCATTGTTAACTGCATATAGTCACTGTGTTGTACATTACCCTTTCTCCCCCACCCCTCCACCCTGAGTACTATCTTGTAACTGGAAGTTTCTACCCCCTGACCAATTGAGTGAAGGTGAATTAGAAATTTCAAATCGGGTGGAAGGTTGAGTTAGAGAGAGTTTGGTCTTTTCCATTTTTAATGGATATATTTAGTACTATCAATAGTCCATTCAGAAACTTTCTGAAAAGTAGGGAAATAAAAGAAAATTTTTTCTCAAGATATTCTTCTGCCATTGCCATCATAAACGTACAAATCTGTAGACTACAGTGTGAATGGTGCCCCCTAGAGCTGCGCACTGCACAACCTGCACAATGGTGACACTGATGAGTACACCTCCGCATGTTGCTTGTGTTTATAACAGTTTTGAAAACACTGTAAAGATAGAATAGTTTTTAAGCACTTCTAGGTGTGGTGTTGTGTGTGTGTATGTATTTGTATAAGAAGGCTAGATAATAAGAGGGCTCCTAGTGACTGGGCAGTGCTCATTGACATGACACACACCCCTTTTTTGACCTAATAAGTTAGACCATACTTACCAGCTTTACCTTCACCCCCCTTTATACAATCATCTTTATTAAGACTTCCTTTGAGTTCAGCTCCAAAATCCACAGAGAAGTCCACATTAAACCCAAGGCATTTCTTGACATCCTTTAGTTCAACACCTGTTTAATGTATTTAGTTGAAAATTATTAGATAGTATCTATCAAGATCATATATAAATTCCAATTTTGCTCTTTTTTAAGAAACATACTTGGATTCCTAGACACTATTACTGAATGCAAACACAAGGCCTTATCTGTCCTGCTTCATCCTTGTATGTGAATCTAGTGGCCTCCTTTTGACTTTGCTTATCAACTTAATGGCAAAGGGCATATACATTCACCCCTCATTTGAAAAGGATCTAGGTCATTCTAGGGTGGTTATAGTTCTAAGATTAAATTTCAGTCCTTGGAGCTTTTTCACCCAAGAACTCTGAGCCTGAAGGGTTCCTTGTGTTTTGATCACTGCTGCTGAGCCTTTCTTCTGATTTTCAATTTACTCAAAACGCAGTCCTCTTGTGCCCATCCCCCAGTGATGTCTATCAGAATAGCTTAGCAGCAGGGCTCAGGGACTATCTTGCGGGCATAAGCCCTGTGAGCAGTATCAGCACAGCCATCTCCTGTTCCACTCCCCCAGGCAGGCTTCTTCTACCTGCCCAAACTAGACGGAGGCACTAGGAGCAACTGGTTCTGGCTGGATCATGTTTATTTCACTCACAGAGTGTTTGCCAATGGTGTGGACACTATCACCGATAGCCAGGCTTTACTATCATAGGTGCATCCCATTCTTCACCTGACACTGCCACAGGCTACGGGGAAGGAGCCATGGAAGTGATTTTTGGCAATACTTCCCTTCCTCAGAGACACTCCCCCCAATTTTTAGAGCAGAGAGAGGAAATATGCTGGCGTCTATCACCTCTTTAAGAAATATAACTTGCCATAGTTATAAAATTAATTATTAAACCTTATTCACATAGTCCCTTTGCCTCTATTTAATTCTTAAAAGATTTAGATAAAAGCCTTTAGGCCAGGATGGCAATTATGTAGCACAGAGGCCTATCCTGTACATATGGCAAACACCGATGGTCAACCATGGCCTTCTTCCTATGATTTTAAGTGTGATCAGAAACCTACTCAACATGGACCCAATTTGACTACCACCAAGTGATTAGAACTGTCATCACACAACGTAGAACTAATTTTCCACCCTTGCTTTAAGATGTTAGACTTATGTGATGTTAACATTGCTTCTTCCCTTTTCCCGAAGAGAAAATTTAGATCAGTATTTCCCTTACAATGATGAAGAATCCTTTGACGACAATTAGCATACACATAATGAACCAGCCTACTGAATAAGAAATAGGTTGTGTAAATTATGTCTCTCATACTTTCTTTCACCTTTTAAATAGTTCTTCACTTAAAGCAGGATTACCAATAACATTACATTGCAATATGATTTCAGCTGCTGACTAGTGCATGATCAAGGCATCTTGTCGGAAGCCAGTTTGCTGTCTGACAGGGCTTTAAGTGTCAAAGGGCAGGGGGAGTGTCCTCTCAAGGAAGCAGGTTACATTATTCTAAAGCCTATAACCACTGACAGAGACCACCAACAGGAAGAAAACATGGTTAGAAGTTAGAGCTCTACTTCTAGGTATACCGTGTTTTTCCATGGAAGCTTTATCCAAAACGTATATCAGTTCATATAATCCTCCCAGAGACCCAGAACTACTGTAGTGCGTTCCATAGGTTTCCAAAAATGCAAAATATTCCCCCTTTTCATAGGTAGGTGGCAGATATTTTAAATCATCCAAGAAAGTTGATGTCAGCATGATGTCCCGATTTCTCATCACAAATCTTCCCAGGGCAACTTCTCCTTTCACATGCAGAAACATTTTTTCCTTTGTTGTGGAGCAGAAGACAATAAATGTGAGTTTTACCACCATTATTTCAAATTTAAAAGTCACAAAATTTGAAACTTCCACAGGCAACACATTTTTTTTAGGAGTGACTGTAAGATATCACTTTAACCCAGTAAGTAGAATGGCAACCTTAATATACGATTAATACCAAGTGTTGGTGAAGATGTGCAGCAGCTAGCACCCTTTCATACATTGGTGGTAGGAGTGGAAAATGGTGTAACCACTTTGAAGAACTGTTTGATAGTTTCTTATAAAAGTAAACACACAGCAACCCTATGGCTAGTAATCCCACTTTTACCTATTTATCTAAGATCAATGAAAAAGCTTTCCACAAAAAGACCTGTATAAGACTTTTAGAACAGCTTAAAATTGGAAATGATTAAAATGTCCATAAACAGGGGAATTGTAAACAAATTGTAGTATGTTCACATGAAGGAAAACTAGTTAGCAAAAAAAAGAAATGAACTATGAATACATGTAACAACATAACACTGTAAAAAAATATTACACTGAGTGAATTAAGTCAGACACAAAGAATATATACTGTATTGTTCCGTTTATATGAAGTTCTGGAACAGGTGAAACTAAGCTATGTTCAGAGAAATTTGGTCATTGGTCACCTCTCAGGTGGTAAGAAATTGACCACAAAGGGCATGAAGGAATTTTCTTGAGGTCCTGGAAATGTGCTATATTTTGTTTGAGGAGGTGGTTGCATAGGTGGATACAATAGTCAAAACTCATGGAACTATATGCTTAAAATCTTTGCATTTGATTGTGTGCAAATTGTACTCATTAAGTTGATTTAAAAATGTTAACAATGGAAGGAAATGTAGATAGTGCATATGAAACCCAAACTTTTTATTTTACAGATGAAGAAACTGTGATCCAAAGGTATCAAGTTATTTGCCCCAAATGACACAAATAGTCCATGCTAATGATTGGTATTAAAAACCTACGTCTCAGGTCTCCCTCTTCCTTCCACTATGTCCTCTTGAGCTTTGAAAATACAGATGGAATAGACACGATTGTAAGACAAGGATCTCAAGCCAGATGAACACAGCTCAACAGTTAAATGTTCCTTGGAATGATGGCTTGAATGTCTCTAGGAGGACACTAGGGCAGTGAGGAACCATGTGATTCAATGCTAGCAGACCGTGCCAGCCAAAACTAAATTACAATTGGCACCCATGATTTTCCAGACGATTGTTTTGAGATTCTCCTTCTGTAACTGTGGTTGGCACATGTTGATTGCATGGGAATTAAAAACAGTATATACAAACATCACACCAAACTTTCTGTGTTCTAGAAGCATGATTGTTCACACTGCATGGCCTTACTGCAGGTGATAGTGGCTGACTCAATCTCTAACAAAAATCCTAAAAGGCTTTACTATATCCATAGTAAGTCATATGAGTTCTCCATCTGATAACTTGCATAATAACTTTCAGTGGACTCTCAAAGATGCACAAAACATATTTGGATTCCTTTGCATTGTTGCTAAAATTAGGAAGTATATCTTATCAGAAAGATGTTATGTCTTTTGGCTCAAATTATTTTAGAAGTAAGCCTTAGGCCATTCCTATTCAAACACACTGTTGTGTCTTCTATTTTACAGGAATTGAAAAACAAACTCTTGACTTCACTTGTCCAAACATTACTACCTATATCTTTGTTTTCATTAGAAACAAAATTCCCTTAAAGAGGTTTCTATCCTGGCTGTTTCCAATTCTTCTCTTCCCAGTTTCTCTGAAATCTAATCTAGTCATGCTGCTGCCCTTACAACCCCAACAAAACTTTCCTTTTTGAGGTTACCAATGACCTTCAAAATGCTCAAGCCACTGGTCCTCATCTTCTTTGACATATTAGTATATTTGACATAGTTTATCACTCTTTTCTCCTTGATAGTGTTTCTTTTCTTACTTCTAGGGAAGTCCTCAAACTGTAAGGTACGAACAAGTCACCTAGAGAATCTTGTTAAAGTGCAGTTCTGATTCAGTAGGTCTGGGTTAGAGTCTGAAATTCTAGTTTCCCAGTGATTTAGAAGCTGCTGGTCCATGGACCACACTTTTAGTAGCAAGGTTCTAGGGCATTAACTTCTTACGTGACATCTCCAATTAGATGTCTAACAGACATCTCATCTCTAATCTAACTAAAACGTAACCACCAGTGTTCTCCTCCAAACTTGCTCTACCTCCATTGCATTTGATAGCAACTCCATCCTTCCAGTCACTCAGGCCCCAAACCTTAGTCATGTTTAACTCTACAGCTGTCCTGTTTGAACTGCCATCATCTCTCACCTGGATTCCTGCAATAGCTTTTTAACAAACCTTGCTTTTGCCCTTAACACTCATAATCTCTTCTTAATAGAGTACCAAGAACAATCATTTAAAACATATCAAGGTTTACCAGTCTTCCACGAAAAATATTCAAATAACCTCTTAGTCCCTCAGAGGAAAAAAAAACACTTAGATTAGGCTGAGATCCTTCATGGTATGGTCCCAGGCAACCTCTCCAGCCTTTCCTCCTCTGGTTCACTTTGGCCCAATGGGGAGTATGTTCCCATCTTAGAGATTTGTCTCTAAAACTTCCTTCTGCCAGATATGTCATCCCAAATAGAACTATTTGGCTATATCCTCTCTTCAAATTTTTGCTCAGATCTTATCTCCTCAATGAAGCTTCCTTTGTAATACCGTCATCTGTCTCACACTACTGATTTCCATTATGTGACTCTATTTTTCCTTTTATTCTGTAGCACTTATCATTTTCTAAATACTATATAGCTTCCTTTTTTGCTCTCATGTTTATTCTTTTTGTTGAATGATTTAAAGGGTTTTCCAACTTCACATTGTAGGTGGGTATTCTTGTGAATATATAGGCAATATACAGAACCATATAAAACTACTAGAGGCCCAGTGCATGAAAATTCTGCACTTGGGGGGTCCCTCAGCCTGGCCTGCACCCTCTCACAATCTGGGACCCCTCGGGTAGGGTCCCTAGGCCTGGCTTGAGATCAGGGCCTATCGGGGCTTTCCTTTCTCTGGCTGCAGGCTGCTGGCCTCACCCCTGCCACTGCCACTGCTTGCCATCTGTGCAGCACTGCCCGCCCTCCCCTGCCACTGGTGGCCTCCCTCTACAGGCGATAGGCTGGAGTGCAATGGCTTGGCTGGTCTGGGCCTCCCTCTTTCTTTGCTGGGGGGCGGGGCCAGCCCTGGGAGGGGCCATCTGCCTACCTGATCACCCCTAACCACTTGCCTGCCTACCTGATCACTCCTAACTGCTGGTCTGCCTACCTGATCACCCCTAACCACTCTGCCTGCCTGCCTGATTGCCCCTAATCACTTGCTTGGGGGCAGGGCCAGCTCTGCACGGGGCTGTGGTGGTCTGGTCTCTGGTCGTTCAGGTTGTGACGCCTCTGGCCTTTTATTATATAGGATTATATCATTAGGCATAAGTACTAAAAGTGGGAGAAGGGTATCTAAATAGATGATTGTGATATCCATAAAGGAAGAATGAGCATTTTATAAGTATCATGCTGATTATAGAAAGTATATTACCCCACCCCCCAGCAAGCAGTTAGGGGTGATCAGGTAGGCAGGCGAGCAGTTAGGGGTGATCAGGTAGGCAGACTGCCCCTCACAGGGCTGGCCTTGCGCCCCCCCCCCCCCCCGCAGCAAAGAAAGAGGGAGGCCCAGGCCAGCCAAGCCATTGCACTCCAGCCTGTCACCTGGATAATGACACAAACTTTGAAACCTGGCTTAAATATTAAAGACAAACACATTTTCAAAATCTAAAATTAAAGGTATGATTACAAAGTAAACAGACTAATTTGATATGCAATGTGTACAATTTTATGGCATTTATAACTTTAGAGACACACTTTATAGTAAGTACATGGTCAATATCTTAGGCATTGCAATGAATTACCAAAGTATGCAGTAATTTGTTTCTAAGTTACTCTGTCTCTGGTATGTTGTTACAGGAGCCTGAAGATAGTACTAGCATAAATTGAGAAGTCTATTATTATAATCTCAGTCAAAAAGTATGCTCTGAGTTCTTAATACATTTGTTCTCTGTCTACTACCAGCAAACATCTCTTACTATTACTAAAGATCCTATATGGCATTTTTCTCCAGTTACCATTCTTCTTCCTGACATTTTGGTAACTTACTGGAGGATTTGTTGAGTATTAATTCTTTCTCTCTCTTATGGGCTCTACACATGTAAACTTAAAAGAGGGGGTTTGGTTAGTTTGAAAAATATCCCATTACATTCTCTATATGAAGTGTTCAGTCTTACCTTCTTAGAAGAATATGACAAAAACCGTTGGTAAGTTTCATTTTTGGAATACCTAAATCGGAACGAGCCACCAGCACTTTGCAGGGAAGCACCAGGCGCGAGGGAGTCTTCTCCTGTAGAAGGATTGTCACGTCCACTTTGCGATGGCCCTTTCTCAGGAAGATTTTTATGCTTCCCAAGTTTTTCAGTTGGTGTGTATTTTAGAGATATATCTGCATTAAAGTTTGATGTTGACTCTCGAATGACTGATTGGAATGCTTTAAACTGTTCTTCATAATGTTCAGTTCTTAAATTTTTACCAACTCTGGTCTAAATGAGAATAACAAAGTGTTGTTATAAACAGCATACAAAAACCATCCAAAATAAACAAAGACCCCCTCCCCCATAATTATTTGAAAGGCAGTAGAGCCTTTAAAGGAAGTGAAAGTAAAGGCCCTGAGATGAGATTGCTGGGGTTCAAATACAATTGATAATAATATTGTAATGTCTTGGAGGACATTACAATAACCTCTGTCTGCCCAGTCTGACTCCTAGTCTGTGAAACAGAGATGCTCACCACAGCTAGCCCAAAGGTGGTTGTGAGGATTCAATTAAATAATGCAAATGGAAGTTTTAGAACATAGCAAGCTTTCAAAAGTTAATATATTAATAATTTAAAAGCAAGTTCCATAACAGATGCACAATATACTTCCACTTGTGTATAAAAAAAAGAAAATAAGAAATGATAAAAGCTAACACTTCTGGATGGCTTATGGGCCAGAACCTATTTTGTGTATTTTGCACATGTTAATTAATTTAAGTAGAGAGGCTGGGACTTGAGACTTGAACTGCCTTGTCACCTTTACATGCTACTGCCTGTAAAATTAATAAAAACCAATACAATTTACTCATGGAAAATTATTGGAAAGATAGACAAACCATAGAGAGAGAGTCTGCCCTTGAGAAGGACAACTGTAAATGGGAATGTGGGGAGGGAGCATTTTTCCTTGCATAATCTATCGAGCTGTTGGACACTTTGATTGCTCCCCCACCCCCACATTCATTTTTTTGCATGGAAAAATAAATCCGGAACTAAACAACCTACTTAAAAATTAAAACTTTCGATCAAAACATTCTTTGCCAAGACGTCTATGCTCAGGTATCAATGGGAAGATTGTTACTCTCAATGGCTAAGCTCTTTCCAGAGGTCCTTGTAACACTCGTCTGGGAAGGAGACACCCATCTCTTGTCAGTGGCATAGATTAGATTCAGTAGCATGCACTGGGCGAACTGTTCTGCACAGGGTTGGAATGTTCTACCCCCACCCCACCCATATGTTAAAATCCTAATGCTCAATGTAATGGTAGTAGGAGGTGGGGCCTTAAAGAGGTGCCTTCATGAGTAGGATTAGTGCTCTTATAAAAGTAGCCCCACACAGCTCCCTGCCCTTCCATCATGTGCAAACACAGAAAGAGATCTGTGACCTAGAAGAGGGTCCTAACGTGAGCATGCTAGCAATTTTATCTCAAACTTCCAGCCTCCAGGACTGTGAGAAATACATTTCTGTGGTTTCTAAGTTACTCTGTCTTTGGTACAGGAGACTGAACAAACAAAGACAGGAAACCTAAAGTTACCATCTAGTGGAGAAAGACAAAAATGCATGTAATTTTCTTTAAAACAAGGCATGCTGGGAAAATTATTCAGTGGAAGGGGGAAGAGTAACCTAACCAAGTTAGTTCCCTGCTTAACATATTTCAGTATTCCCTCTGCCTGGAAGATAAAGTCTGAACTAGACTTATTCCAAGTTAATCTCTCTTTACTGTACTCAGGCTTTCTACAGCCTATACGTCTTCCCACCACAGGGCTCTTTTATACTTTCTAGAATGTTCTCTAATACAACCTGCCCATCCTCCCATAACACCAACATTGCATACTGATACCCATTCTCTCACACATATGCCCATTTTACCCCTTGCCCTGCTTAGTTCTTACACCTATTTCAAATCTTAACTTAAACATTAGAGAGGACTTTCCTGACCCCACAGATGAACAAATCCATTTTCTATAAGTTTTCATGACTCTTCTTTTAAAATAAAACAAAATGAAAACTCCTCCCCTTTTATAATTGCTTATTTAATAGGCCTTCAGATGGTAAACTCCAGGGGGGAGTCAGGGACCATGTATGTCTTATCCAAATGCTACTATAGAGTCACTAGTTAGTAAATTGACTGGCACATAGTAGATGCTCATAAATATTTATTCAATTTAATAAGCAGATCCAATATAACCAATATTTATTGACTGCAAACAAGCTCAGCTATGCATTTTCTAAGGCCATAATGATTAGAATAAGGGGGGCACCAACAGGAGTAGCACCCTTGAATGGGGGACTTTAGCAAGCCTTATAACAATTCCCTCAGCACTCTTCCTCCGATGGCACCAAATAAATATTCAGGTCCACAATCCCTACCTGCTTTTTATAACCTTGATGCCAAAACTCATTTGGATGAATTAATCTGATCTGAACTTATAAGTAGTTATTTATGGTCTTCATTTCTCCCACTTTGTGTGAACATGGGTTCGTTCTTCTGTGGAAAGATTGATATGCTTGATTATAGAATGCCTCTCCTAACTCCACTGGGGGAGGGGGTGTAAGTAATATACATGGAAAGACCACATCTCCCTTGTAAAACTCAAAACATTCTGAATGAGGAAGCACATCTGTGCCCAGGGTTGTACATAAGGAAAAACAGGGGGCTTACTCTCCAAATGTAGCTTTAAGATCTGTCCTGCGCAACTTTCTGGCCCTCACCAGTTACTACCTCTATAGGGAAGCTAAGAGTTTGGTTATAGTAACTAAGACAAGAAAAGTGTATGATGTATACTTGAGAACTAACAAAATAAAATGAAATAAAACACAACAACCCTTCTTCCATCAGCAATGACAAAGGTTACCTTATCTTTGTATATTGTTTTTAAGAAAGTAGAACATATAATACTTTCTAAAAAGGTTATCACTTTTCCTTCCAAAAAAATGTGCTTTTAAAGAGGGTACACCTGGCAAGATGGAGAAAGATCAATAATTCAAAATGTTCCCTGAGATTTGTGGGAAACTGATTCTCTTCTGAAATTACAGGAACAAAAAGTATGACAATGTGGTCACATGTGAGAAAAATGCCAAACAGTCCAGACATTACAACTTTTAGCATTCATGGGAGAACATGATCTTTTAGACTACAATGGGTAGGGATTGATTTCCAACATTGATAGAAATAAAAGGACTCTTAACTACACTTTTTAAAAAGTATATATGTTTCTCAAACTGGTAGGAGAGACAACAATAAAAAAGGACTTTGTCACCAATGGGACTATTGAAAGAAACAGATTTTAGCTCGTGGTTTAGAATAAGCTAATTATATTCTTTATTAGATCTTGCTTAGACCAAAGAAGGTACAGCTAAAGGTGGTAAATATTAATCCTTTGAATGGGTCCAATTTGTAGATGGTCCAAAAGAATTCAGGGAGGTGGTGAGTTTGGAGTGGCATTTTGTAAAGTAAAAATTACTTTGAGAAATAGTTTCACAAGAGCCAGGGGGGTTTTAGGTAAGTGAAAATAGCCACTCACATTAATCAAGCAGGCTTTACAAAAGGGAATAGTGAAGGAAAACAAGCGAAAAGTTTTCATTAATAGGCTAGCAAAAAACCAACCTTAAATAGCATGGAAGTAGTGTACTCAGCAGTTAAAGTAGCACTAATTAAGTTTTCAGTTTTATCAGAACCTTAGATGATCCTTTTTATGGAGTCTAGGTATTTGCCAAAACTCTTATCACTAGGCAGGCCCATGTTACTGAAGGTTGATTATAGATGACTGTATATTTTCTAAAGAGATCCAAGATATAAATCCTCTTCTTTAAGCCAATCTTATATTTACATTAAATTCTTGTTCTACTGAATTTTTCACATTATTTAGTATTGGACTTATTGAAACAGCTTTCAACTAAGAGGGGAACAATGTGTTTTCTTCTGGGGAGACTTACTTCATAGACCAGAGTAGCCACATTCCAGGGTTTACGGTAGTAGGTCAAAGTGTTTCCGTCCCGAACGCGGTCACACAGTCCATTGTAGAACTCATTGTCGAAGGGCGTGGTTAGGGGAACCATCCCTAAGATGTTGATCCTGAGGATGAACACAGGGACATCAGGTAGGGAGATTCCAGAAGCGAGTGCAAGGCAGCCTTCTGTAGCGGGGAAAAGAGAGAGCTTCTGCTCATGTCCTCATCACCTAATATATGTGGGATATATTCAGGAACAGAAGCAAGAGCCCGTTCACCTCTGCTCTATGTTTCTGGCAGACAGCATACCTCATAGGCCGTGTAGATTTTTAGGCAACTAGGACACTGTGGAGAGCACAATGAAAGGAAGGCAATAGCCCAGCTGGCATGGCTCAGTGGTTGAGCATCAACCTATGAACCAGGAGGTCATGGTTCTTCGATTCACAGTCAGGGCAGGTTCCTGGGTTGTGGGCTCGATCCCCAGTGTGGGGTGTGCAGGAGGCAGCCGATACATGATTCTCTCTAATCATTGATGTTTCTATCTCTCTCTACCTCTCCCTTTCTCTCTGAAATCAATACAAATATATTAAATAAAGAAATGCAATAAATCTGGAGCCTAGAGTCTTAACTTCATCGCTGTAACTCTTAGCTAACCTCCCTTAGTGAACTAAGAGCCAATGCTGTAATTCACATATTTAAATTATTTGAGAACACAGCACCGCAGGGGGGCAGTATAACATATACATGTAATTTTTAACTTGTGAATCACCATGGGGGCTCTTCCACTCCACATTCTCTTTTAACCTAAGCCTTTTCCTCCAGTTGTCTCACTGCCTATCAAGAACCTCATTCCCTCCAGGTTTATATTATTATTTCTATGTTTCCAAGAGGAACCCCCAAATTTCAGCATCCTGGCAAGGCATTCTCAGAAGTTCTACTTTTTTCTCACAGAAAAAGATTTTCATTTGGCAAACTAGAATTTAGAAATAGGAATCCTGTCTAGCTTTTAAAAAGTCAAGTTTGATTTGTACACCGAAAAACAACGAACAGGAAGCAGTTCATTCTTTGTGAAGTTCACCTTTGTTAACTGGAGGAACAGTCATTGCTGTCTAAGCTGTACCTGGAATAAATGATCCCGGGCCAAGGAGGCCCACGTGGGGTTGAGCCTCATACCTATACTTAGGTTGGCACAAGAGCATGAACTCTTCCCTTTCTCTAGACCACATTCCCAACTTCCATGAGCTGGCTTACAGGTTCAGACAATGGTTCCAAGAGCGTTTTATCAAAGGGTATGGATGGCTTATTATGAACCCATTGCTAATGCAAAAATAATAAATAATAATAATTAAAAGGTTATCCTACTGCAAGTGGATTAGTTAAAAACAACATCTTTATATAAACAGCACATTCTTAATAAGCTTTGAATCTACAAAGAAAATTAACAGTATAGCTCAAAGTTAGTGGAAGGCAAACTAAGAAACTAATCCAGGAATATCTTGCTCAAGGCTGACCATATAGCTAACATGAACCATTTCTCACTTCATGGATGAATATTACTTGTTGCTTTGCTAGAAAACAGACAAGGCTCAGTATCAATTTTATTATCACTTTATTTTTATAGAGGTAAATGTCAAGAAACTTGACTGACATAAAAAAGTAGAGAATAGTAGAAAGGTTGCCATAGCAATGTCAGTCAGTTCTTTAATCTTTTTTTTTTTTTTTCTTTTAGAGAGAGTGGAAGGGAGGGGAGAGACAGAGAGAACCATTGATGTGAAAGACACATTGATTGGTTGCCTCCCACACAAGCCCTGACTAGGGCTGGGAACTGATCCTGCAACTGAGGTATGTGCCCTTGGGCCAAAATTGAACTCAGGACCCTTCAGTCCATGGGTTGGCACTCCATACACTGAGCCAAACTGCATAGGGCAGTTCTTTGATCTTCTGAGTTTTAGGCCAAGACTTTTCTTTCATAACATGCTACTCTCTCATCAAAAATCACTTTTATAATCCATTATCTGATAATTGATTAGGATATTTTTAATGTTGCTACTAATAAGAATTGGAGACCACTTGACTTACAAAGTGCTAGATAGAGTCCAATTGAGTGTTAACGTTTGGAGTTGTTTTTTCCACCCCATTATAAAATGTGAAATGGGTGATGGGAGTTGGATGATTGTAAAAGGGGAGGTGAGCAAGGAGAATGGGCTTGACAACTGGAATGCCACAGAGTCATTAAGCTTACCAATTTTATGACAAATATGTACATAAAGAATTGAGAATTTACCAAGAGTTAGATTGATGAAATAAGTAACAGTTGAGGAAACTATTATCTTAAAATGTACTAGTCTCCCTCCCCCTTGGAAAACCCTTTTGTACGCCATGGTACCCAAATCCCGGTTTGAAGGTTATCGATTTACAGATCAGAAAGTTGACTGGATTCATCTGGAAAGTTACAACGAAGCTGCTCCATGGTCCAAAAGCACAGCTAAGGAAGAAATGTTTCAAAACTTTTGACTTGGTTCCACTACGACAGAGACAGCCAGTCTAGTCTAGAATAAGCCAATTTCTTTCTGCCAAGAAACATGAAAACCTCTCACGGATCGAATGTCATTGCCTGGGAAATAAAAAGACATGTGTTCTTTGGCAGACTTAGAGATGCCTGTTTTCACACCTGCATCTAGAACCACGGGCAGTCCAGTCTACCAGGTGATCTGAAGAGAAACTCCCTCCACCGAAGTGGTGTTCTTCTTAGATCACACAGAAAAAGTAATCCCTTGCATGTTGTATATCATTTGCAGCTGGTTTGGATTTATGTATTTTTCAATGAATGCAAGATGGGTTGGGGATTTTCCTAAACATTTCTGAAGAATCTCAGACGCCTATAAGACAAGAGGCCGAAACATTTGTGCAAGTCAATTCTCCTGACATAAGAATTTAAATGTGAGTCTAAATAAATAAATAAATAAATAAATAAATAAATCCTTCAAATGTAAAAAAAAAAAAAAAAGCCTAAATTAATTATTATGAGTACTTATGACTTTCATGTGTAAAATAACCTGACTGGATATGACTGTTGATAAGACTTGTTGAAGTTTTCGAGACTGGACAGTGTAGGAGCAACTTATAAGAATGTTGTTATGGTTAGAATGTTTATGTCTAGTTCCTCTAGATCAGGGGTCCTCAAACTTTTTAAACAGGGGGCCAGTTCACTGTCCCTCAGACCGTTGGAGGGCTGGACTATAGTTTAAAAAAAAACTATGAACAAATTCCTTTGCACACTGCACATATCTTATTTTGAAGTAAAAAAGCAAAACGGGAACAAATACAATATTTGTATTTGCATGTGGCCCGCGGGCCATAGTTTGAGGACCCCTGCTCTAGATCAATATAGTGCCATAGCTCTGTGTTAGAGTAATGGAGATGTATAGTAAATAAATATGTAATATTAATCATATGGAAGAATATAATAAATATAATAAAGAATGTTATTTTGAATCCTCCTCTTAATATGAATTACTAATGTATATTACTCTTCTACATTCTTAATTCAAATATTTAGGTAATAAATAATGCTTGAGTTTCATTGTCTAACATTAGTTTTGTTTGAAGTTAGGGTGTCAACGTGTGGGCTTTGTAGTGATGTAGGAGCAGTGATGCTGCGGAAATGGCCATGTGGGGAGAAGAAAAAGGTAAGTGGCATGGTGGAAAAATAAAGGTTTATGTTCCCTGTCATCACCCCTGACTGTGGTAAAGCATGAGGTATTTAAGGAGCCCCAGCCAGCTCTCTGGGATACCTCAATGTGAAACTCCTTGGCAAATGCAATATAACAAATTATCTTTTCCCCGAACAAAGGAAACCAAAGAATTATAAATAATTGTTTTTCAGCTAAATGGTCCAAGATTTCTGTAGCCTTTTCCTATAAGACACGATGTAAATTTGCATGAAGTGAGAATACATAACATATGTCATTCCCTGCTTCAAGCCTTTTTATTTAGATTAGGGAGAAAACTGTTTCTTGGATCCCGTGGAAAGCAAAATAAAGTAATATTAGGCTTTCACCACTCCCAGTCTCTCCCTGAGGAAAGCATCAGGAAGAGTCAGAACTCACTGGAGCATGCAGTGATCTGGTTATGAGGTTTTGGCTGACTCCCATACCATTTCCGCCAATTATTAAGAGGGCCTGCTGAGTTTGGAACCCTAGACCATCCATTAGATTCAAAATTCCTACCTTTAGGCTTAGGGCCAAAGGCTCTGTGAGTGATATTTGAATGCTGCCTGCTTGGCAAGTTTTTATAAAGCGAATAAAAGAGATATGAAATGCTTCATCTGGTGCCTGGCTTATTATTCTGGAATTTTTCTCTTCTGTGATTGAAGATGTGGAAGTTTCCTCCGACTTAGAGAGAGACGACATCTCCATGTTAACAGAAGTCTCAGGAACCATCCAGTTTCTTAGTGTAGGGATTCTCAACCTCAGTACTACTGATATTTGGGGTCTGGCTGTCCTGTGTATTGTAGGGCCTCTGCCGACTGGATATCACTCCCAAAAGCCCCCATCCTAACACCCAACAGTTGTGACCATCGAAATGGCCTTCAGACACTGCCACTTGTCACCTCTGGCTGAGAATCACTACCTTAGTCCCGCTATTAACCTTGCTCTTACCATTGCTCCCTTCTTTCCTCTCCATTTCCAGGACTGGAGTCCTGAACCTGAATGTCTTGCTAGGGACTCAGTTTCTGTCTTACCTGATGCCAATTGAAAATATTTTAGAGAGCGAGGGGAAACCAAGATGGCGGCATAGGTTAACGCCGGAGATTGCTGCCTTCGAACAACCACTTCAGAGATATAACTAAAGGACAGAACAGACATCATCCAGAACCACAGGAAGGCTGGCTGAGTGGAAATTCTACAACTAGGAGGAAAGAGAATATCATACCGAGACTCAGAGGAGGCGCAGTGCTGAAGTGAAATACTCAGGTGTGGAGTGCGTGCGCGGAGTGGGCTGGTGGCGGAGGGCGCGGTTGTTGTTTTCAATCAGGAGGGAGTTTCAGACTCTGAGCTCCAGATCCGGGCGAGTCTCTGGGGACCCAGACTCAAACGGGAGAAGCGGGACTGTCTAGCTTCCGTAGGAACTCGAAGGCAGCTTTCTCTCCGAGGTTTGCAGCCATTGCTGGGACTCTGAGAGGCAGAGCCCCTGGGGAAGGAACTGAGAGCAGCCATAACTGCTCGCTCCGCCCGCCCTGTAGATCCCGGGGGACCCGCCCCGCCCAAGCCCTGCACAGAACCATTTGCCTGATAGCCTCAGGCAAACGCTAGATTAGCACCGCCCTAGAGATCCAGCACAGAAGCTCTCCCACTGCAGACACAGCTGACTCTCATAGCCAGTTAGCCCGGAGGTCAAATCACCCCCGGTATTGCCGACATCAATCAAGGCTTAAAGGCAACAAGACTGCGCACAAAGACCACTTGGGGGTGTACCAAGAAAGCATAAAAAATGCGGAGACAAAGAAACAGGACAAAACTGTCAATGGAGGATATTGAGTTCAGAACCACACTTTTAAGGTCTCTTAAGAACTGTCTAGAAGCCACCGATAAATGTAGTGAGATCCTCAAGAAATCTAATGAGACCCTCGATGTTGTGATAAAGAACCAACTAGAAATTAAGCATACACTGACTGAAATAAAGAATATTATACAGACACCCAACAACAGACCAGAGGAGCGCAAGAATCAAGTCAAAGATTCGAAATGCGAAGAAGCAAAAAACACCCAACCGGAAAAGCAAAATGAAAAAAGAATCCAAAAATACGAAGATAGTGTAAGGAGCCTCTGGGACAGCTTCAAGCGCACCAACATCAGAATTATAGGGGTGCCAGAAGATGAGGGAGAGCAAGATATTGAAAACCTATTTGAAGAAATAATGACAGAAAACTTCCCCCACCTGGTGAAAGAAATAGAGTTACAGGTCCAGGAAGCGCAGAGAACCCCAAACAAAAGGAATCCAAAGAGGACCACACCAAGACACATCATCATTAAAATGCCAAGAGCAAAAGACAAAGAGAGAATCTTAAAAGCAGCAAGAGAAAGAAACCCAGTTACCTACAAGGGAATACCCATACGACTGTCAGCTGATTTCTCAACAGAAACTTTGCAGGCCAGAAGGGAATGGCAAGAAATATTCAAAGTGATGAATACCAAGAACCTACAACCAAGATTACTTTATCCAGCAAAGCTATCATTCAGAACGGAAGGTCAGATAAAGAGCTTCACAGATAAGGAAAAGCTAAAGGAGTTCATCACCACCAAACCAGCATTATATGAAAAGAGGAAGAAGAAAAAGGTAAAGATACAAATTATGAACAACAAATATGCATCTATCAACAAGTGAATCTAAGAATCAAGTGAATAAATAATCTGGTGATCATAATAGAATCAGGGACATAGAAAGGGAATGGACTGACTATTCTTGGGGGGGAAAGGGGTGTGGGAGATGCGGAAAGAGACTGGACAAAAATCGTGCACCTATGGATGAGGACAGTGGGTGGGGAGTGAGGGTGGAGGGTGGGGTGGGAGCTGGGAGGATGGGGGTGAAAATAAAGAGGAACAAATGTAATAATCTGAACAATAAAGATTCAATTAAAAAAAAAAGAAAATATTTTAGAGAGCACTTATTTTCATTTGTTAATTTAGTCAGCTTTGTATCCACCCAGCGGTATTTGTTAAGCACCTACTATAAACCAGACACTGGAATTATAAGGATGAAGAGACACATTGCTTTCAGGGGATGAAAGAGAGCCAGGTGCCATCTCTGTCATATACAATTGGATGGGGAGGAGCGATGTCTCTGTTGAGGATCATTTGACAACAAAGCAACCCAGAGTATCTTTACTGCTCAGAACAATGCATGGAGACTATGCTCTGGACATCCGTGGGATGTCCTCTGACTACAGGAACAGAACTGAATAGCAGCTCAGGCCGGTATCATTTCCCCAACTCCCAGAACACAGATCTCTGCAAATGGTATCTACCTTATTCTGCATAACTCTGGGTCCTAAACTGCCCAAGACTTTTCATCAGAGTTTACCTACAAGATATTTTATATGGAAAGTGAGTGAAATTCAGCTCTGTAATGAGAACCATAGTCTCAACACCATCATTAGTTGTCATTAGAATGGTTTTCTCTGTCCTATTCCTCCTGGGTCAACTCCAGAATGCTGGAGCCTCCTGAGAATTTCTAACCAGGTTCAGATCCAGGAGAAGGCCCAATGGAAGATAGTTTTCCTGGTAATTCAAACATTTGAATGGAATTCCCAGACCTACTACGTGCAATTCGATTTTAAATGCTAACATGTCATTTCAACATTGCCATGGTTTTCCAGAGGTTCATAAATTAGGTATTTTATTTTCTACTGGACTCAGAAGTCATCATCACATGTTGTGATAACCTAGTCCCTTCTACAGACACCCGCTGAGGTCAGGAAGTCTGTCCTTCAGATACTTATTCAGCACCTACCCTCTTTCAAGCTCAAACATAATTCAAGCAGAATAGAGCCCCACAGGCTATTCTTCCTGCCAATGAATGCCCTGTACCACTTTAGCATGCAGGAGAGATGGAGGTTATTTTCACTCATCTTCTTCCAGAACATTCAAGTGGAGTACTGACCCGTAGCCAGCTGTTCGCCCCATCTCGGACTCTTCCACCACTTTGTCACGGCAGGGCGTACGGGGGTCATTTTCACAATCGTCCTCATCTGAATAGTCTCCGCAGTCATTATCCCCATTGCACAGAAGCCGCCTCTTTATGCACCTGCCTGCAATGAGAATCAGGAGAGACACTGTGCGTCTGATGCCAACATTTCTCCCTCCAAAGGTCTCAGGTGCAATTTCACGCTGGCGGGCAGGGCACACATACATTTGACTACCGAATGCACAGAATATATAGATGGCCATTTGGGAGCCCCTCTCACACTTGGAAATACGAGCGCTTAGACATGTGTTTCTTTATTTTCACCCAAAAGTGCAAGCAGAAACCCGTCATGAGCAGCCAGAGCACAAGGATTACCTGTACCACATTGAAAGTCATTTCCACAGTCACCATCCGCATCTTCACAGTTCTCAGTGGGCACACAGTGTTGTCGGTCTCCCAGACTGGCCAAGCACCTTTGCCCATTAAATTGTCCAAAGACCACAACGCTCCTTGAACGAAACTGCACACAACCAGTTGGAAACATTAAAATTTCTCATTCCAAAACGGTATTATGATCTGAAGTTGCACCCATACCACTGCAGCCCTCCAAACCCACATGAGCCTATGATTTTCAGATGGGGGCCGTAAAAGCAGTCACTAACGTTATTTAAAGGAACATCACACATTCTAGGACCGAAGTCTCTGCTACGAAAGATGGTTCCTCATGACACTCATTCAGTGTGCATGCAGCATTCAGATCACCCAGCAAGGTGACCCACATGCATTTACATGTTTGTCTTTTCTTCTCAGTTTGCAACTTGGTTGGAAGCTCCCTGCCTTATAGTCATTTCCCCCGAGATGCTGGCAATATAGCTCCCATCTGGGACGTCAGCAGGGAAGAGCATTGGAGGCTTACCTTTTGTTTTAGGCAAGGGTCACATGGCGACCATTCGCTCCAGGTGCTTAGTCGCAGTCTATGGGCGATGGAGTGCCGGTGCTTTGTCCTGGCTCTGGGTAAGAACTAAGACAACAAACATGTCAACCTATGGCCCTTAGGCATGCCTGTTTCCAAGAAGTCTTCACAAGGCAGTTTAATTTATTGACTATTTCCCTTTCCAAATCATACTGCTTGCCTTTTATTATGTCTCTCATTACGCAATCACTTGATCACATACCATTTTGTATTTTCAACTCATATTTTTTGTTTAATTTTTGTACTGAATTGTAATTTAACTTTCAACCTAGCAACAACAAAAATGAGGACGATGG